>NC_091977.1:530495320-530810094 GCF_044704955.1 Pristiophorus japonicus
CACCTGTGAACTCATCCCTTTTTGGTGTGGAAGCAAGTCATCCTCGATGCGAGGGACAGCCTATGATGATGACATGTGCACGATTTTGAAGGAATCAAAAGCTGGGCTTTCCGAGAACGTATTTTAACAAATGGTAAGCTCTCAGACTTTGCTGCTGTAACCAACCCCCATTTTTATTTTTCCCCCCCGTGATTCAGATCGCACAAAGTGGCCATCAGAAAGCACGGGGCCACTGGTAAGGTGAAGTCTGATGCTCTTACCTGGCCCATTGAGGAAGTCTTTGATTTGCAAAGAGATGAGCGGAGGGGGAATGCCGGCTTTGAGATCGGCGTCCCCAGCAACAGTCTGCAACCAAAACACACTGTAGTCCAGCGCTTCTGGGAGAGTCTTCCCAGGATCTACAACAAACAAAAATTAAATCACATATTACATCACTCTTCTCTCTTTTTTTTTCTTGAACAGACTGAAGTGCGCATTGTCAAATTAGATGCCAGTTATAAAATTTTTCCCAGTGAAAATAATTTTCCTTGCAAAAAGCTAATCCGCTGGAGGTTCGTGTTTAATATAAAATATAAATTGAGTTTGCCTTCGCGTTGAATTGCACAACAAAACTGTTTGCGTTATAGTGAGATAAAACTAATCTCAAATTCATTACAAATCAGCTCAATTTTCCCCTCGCCAGGTAATTTGTTTGATTTAGAATAAATGGAACTCTCCTTTTTCATCTGCTCACATAGTGAGAACATGCAAAGCAATGCCAGAACCTCCAAGAGGACAGCAGTAATAGAACATGTTGGCATCTACCGTCACCTTGAAGACTCTGCAATACTGAACACAAAGTGCAGTACAGCTATCTTAAATGGCAAAGGGCTTGTCTCATTTCCAAAGGAATGAATAGAATGAATAAATATATATATATTTTTTATTTATTTGTTCACGGGATGTGGGTGTCGCTAGGAAGACCAGCAACCCCTAATTGCCCGAGAGGAGGAGGTGGTGAGCCACCCTTTGCGTGGGCAGTTAAGAATCAACCACATTGCTGTGGGTCTGGAGTCAAATATAGGCCAGAGCGGGTAAGGATGGCAGATTTCCTTCCCACAAGGACATTAGTGAACCAGATGGGTTTTTACGTCAATTCGGTAGTTTCATAGGCCCCAAGTTTCCACATGATTTGCTCCTGATTTTTTAGGAGCAACTGTAGGACGGAGTATCTTAAAAATCGGAATTCTCACCATTTAGTTTGCTCCAGTTCTAGTCTGTTAGAACGGTTTCACTTTGGAACAGAATTTTTTTTTCAAAAGGGGGCGTGTCCGGCCACTTACGCCTGATTTCAAAGTTTCGTGAGTGAAAACTTACTCCAAACTAACTTAGAATGGAGTAAGTGAAGATTTTACTACGCTCGAAAAAACCTTGTCTACACTTTAGAAAATCAGGCATAGGTTACAAATCAGGCGTAGGGAATGGTGGGGGGGTGTTTAAAGGGAAGTTTACAAACATTAAACACTTCAGTTTTACAAATAAAGAGCCATCATCAATAATAAATGATAAATACATCAATAAATCAATCAAAAAAAATTAAGAAGAAATAATTTTTTTCAAATAAAAATCAATAAATAAAACATTTTCTACTTACCGACTCCAACAGCGTGCTGGGATGCCCCCCTCAGTGTGTCTCTGTCAGTGTTTCCTATCTCTCTGTCTGTCTGTGTGTCTCTCATTCTCTGTCTGTCAGTGTCTGTGCTTCTGACAGCGAGGGGAGGGGGAGGAGGGGAGTAGAGGGAGAGAGGGGAGGATGGGGGAGGGAAGGGGGAGGGATGGGGGAGAAGGGGGAGGGATGGGGGAGGAGGGGGAGGGATGGGGGAGAAGGGGGAGGGATGGGGGAGAAGGGGGAGGGATGGGGGAGAAGGGGGAGGGATGGGGGAGAAGGGGGAGGGATGGGGGAGAAGGGGGAGGGATGGGGGAGAAGGGGGAGGGATGGGGGAGAAGGGGGAGGGATGGGGGAGAAGGGGGAGGGATGGGGGAGAAGGGGGAGGGATGGGGGAGAAGGGGGAGGGATGGGGGAGAAGGGGGAGGGATGGGGGAGAAGGGGGAGGGATGGGGGAGAAGGGGGAGGGATGGGGGAGAAGGGGGAGGGATGGGGGAGAAGGGGGAGGGATGGGGGAGAAGGGGGAGGGATGGGGAGAAGGGGGAGGGATGGGGGAGAAGGGGGAGGGATGGGGGAGAAGGGGGAGGGATGGGGGAGAAGGAGGAGGGATGGGGGAGAAGGGGGAGGGATGGGGGAGAAGGGGGAGGGATGGGGGAGAAGGGGGAGGGATGGGGGAGAAGGGGGAGGGATGGGGGAGAAGGGGGAGGGATGGGGGAGAAGGGGGAGGGATGGGGGAGAAGGGCGAGGGATGGGGGAGAAGGGGGAGGGATGGGGGAGAAGGGGGAGGGATGGGGGAGAAGGGGGAGGGATGGGGGAGAAGGGGGAGGGATGGGGGAGAAGGGGGAGGGATGGGGGAGAAGGGGGAGGGATGGGGGAGAAGGGGGAGGGATGGGGGAGAAGGGGGAGGGATGGGGGAGAAGGGGGAGGGATGGGGAGAAGGGGGAGGGATGGGGGAGAAGGGGGAGGGATGGGGGAGAAGGGGGATGGATGGGGGAGAAGGGGGAGGGATGGGGGAGAAGGGGGAGGGATGGGGGAGAAGGGGGAGGGATGGGGAGAAGGGGGAGGGATGGGGGAGAAGGGGGAGGGATGGGGGAGAAGGGGGAGGGATGGGGGAGAAGGGGGAGGGATGGGGGAGAAGGGGGAGGGATGGGGGAGATGGGGGGGAGAAAGGAGATGGGGGGGAGAAAGGAGATGGGGGGGAGAAAGGAGATGGGGGGGAGAAAGGAGATGGGGGGGAGAAAGGAGATGGGGGGGAGAAAGGAGATGGGGGGGAAAGGAGATGGGGGTGGGGGAAGGAGATTGGGGGGGAGAAGGAGATTGCGGGGGGAGGAGAAGGAGATGGGGGGGGAGGAGAAGGAAATGGGGGGGAGGAGAAGGAGATGGGGGGGAGAAGAAGGAGATGGGGGGGAGGAGAAGGAGATGGGAGGGGTGAAGGAGATTGGGGGGGGGTGAAGTATATTGGGGGGGTGAAGGAGATTGGGGGGGGAGAAGGAGATTGGGGGGGGTGGGGAAGGAGATTGGGTGGGGGGGGGGGAAGGAGATTGGGGGGGGGGGGGGGGAAGGAGATTGGGGGGGGGGGGGGGGGGGGAAGGAGATTGGGGGAGGAGGCTGAACGGGCCGGGCCCGAGACTTCGGGCAGGGCCCGTCCCCAGCACCAGATTTACAGGTAGGTGGCGTTGGGTTGGGTCGGGGGGGGGTGGTGGGAGGGAGGTCGGTTCGGTTCGGGTCGGGGGGAGGGAGGTCAGGTCGGATCCAGCCCGGAGGCGGGGGGGTGGGGGGGGGAGCGGGTGTTGGGTCCGGTCCAGGGGCGGGGGGGAGAGCGGGTGTCGGGTCCCGTTGGAGGGGGGGGAAAGAGAGTGGGTGTCGGGTCCGGTCCGGGGGCGGGGGGGGGGGGGGGGGGAAGAGCGGGTGTCGGGTCCGGTCCGGGGGCGGGGGGCGGGAAGCGGGAGTCGAGTCGGGTCGGGAGGAAGCAGGAGCTGGCTGTGGGAGGAGCCTTATGCACACAGCCCCAGTGAGGCCAGTCGGCCAGGGCTAGGGACTGCGTGCTTCGGGCCCCTCCCACACAGTTTCGGGTGCCTGGAGCTACTGCACTTGCGTGCTCACTGTAGCGCGCATGTGCAGAGGTCCCGGCACTGTTTTCAGCGCAGGAACCTGGCTTCGCCCCCTACAGCTCCTGCTGCGCTGCGCCGAGGGCCAGAGAACCTGCAGGGAGGTGGAGAATACGGAGGTTTTTTTTAGGCGCACTTTGTGGCGCGAAAAACGGGCGTCCAGGTCGGGACTGCGCCGTTCTAGGCGCGGCTCGAAACTTGGGCCCAATGTCACCATTACTGACCTCGCTTTTTTTCACAGATTTAACGGAATTCAAATTCCCCAGCTGCCGTAGTGGGATTTGTCTCTGAATCATTAGTCCAGGCTTCTGCATTACTAGTCCAGTGACATAACCACCATGATACTGTACCCAGTATATATTAAACATTTACATATGTCTGTAGATATGCAAACACTTTCTCAATTGTTGAGAAAATTAACAAGTCATGTCATTGCTAAATTCTATTGTCCTTCAGGAGTCGCTTCTGAGACACGTAAGTATATCGTTCTTCGTTTCACACTTTTGTAGGATCAACAATCCTACGCACATCTTAAGCACCTATCATGTGGAATACTCACCTCGCATCTATTGCGGTCTGATTCACAAATCTGAATCTACTGCTCCCAACCATACTATATAATCTATCCCCATTTCCCATCATATTCTTTCTGAAGTTTCCTGATTGCCAAGAATTGTGTTATGTGACTGATAAAGTATTTTCCATGCAACAATTTACCCAGATAAATCATACCCATGCGTATAAGGTGGCCAAGGTTAGTGGGAAACTAAAAGATTGGGAACATTTTAAATGACAGCAAAGAATGACTAAGAAAGCAATAAAGAAAGGAAAGATAGATTATGAAAGTTAACTTGCGCAAAACATAAAAACGATAGTAAAAGCTTTTACCGATCTATAAAACGGAAAAGAGTGACTAAAGTAAATGTTGGTCCCTTGGAAGATGAGAAGGGGGTTTTAATAATGGGAAATGTGGAAATGGCTGAGACCTTAAATAATTATTTTGCTTCGGTCTTCACAGTGGAAGACACAAAAACCATGCCAAAAATTGCTGCTCACGGGAATGTGGGAAGGGAGGACCTTGAGATAATCACTATCACTAGGGAGGTAGTGCTGGACAGGCTAATGGGACTCAAGGTAGACAAGTCCCCTGGTCCTGATGAAATGCATCCCAGGATATTAAAAGAGATGGCGGAAGTTATAGCAGATGCCTTCGTTATAATCAACCAAAATTCTCTGGACTCTGGGGAGGTACCAGCGGATTGGAAAGCAGCTAATGTAACGGCTCTGTTTAAAAAAGGGGGCAGACAAAAGGCAGGTCAATAGGCCGGTTAGTTTAACATCTGTAGTGGGGAAAATGCTTGAAGCTATCATTAAGGAAGAAATAGCGGGACATCTAGATAGGAATAGTGCAATCAAGCAGACGCAACATGGATTCATGAAGGGGAAATCATGTTTAACTAATTTACTGGAATTTTTTGAGGATATAACGAGCATGGTGGATAGAGGTGAACCGATGGATGTGGTATATTTGGATTTCCAAAAGCATTCGATACGGTGCCACACAAAAGGTTACTGAAGAAGATAAAGGTACGCGGAGTCAGAGGAAATGTATTAGCATGGATAGAGAATTGGCTAACTAACAGAAAGCAGAGAGTCGGGATAAATGGGTCCTTTTCAGATTGGCAATCGGTGGTTAGTGGTGTGCCACAGAGATTCACGCTGGGACCACAACTGTTTACAATATACATAGATGACCTGGAAGAGGGGACAGAGTGTAGTGTAACAAAATTTGCAGATGACATAAAGATTAGTGGGAAAGCGGGTTGTGTAGAGGAGACAGAGAGGCTGCAAAGAGATTTAGATAGGTTAAGCGAATGGGCTAAGGTTTGGCAGATGGAATACAATGTCGGAAAATGTGAGGTCATCCACCTTGGGAAAAAAAAAACAGTAAAAGGGAATATTATTTGAATGGGGAGAAATTACAACATGCTGAGGTGCAGAGGGACCTGGGGGTCCTTGTGCATGAATCCCAAAAAGTTAGTTTGCAGGTGCAGCAGGTAATCAGGAAGGCGAATGGAATGTTGGCCTTCATTGCGAGAGGGATGGAGTACAAAAGCAGGGAAGTCCTGCTGCAACTGTATAGGGTATTGGTGAGGCCGCACCTGGAGTACTGCGTGCCGTTTTGGTCACCTTGCTTAAGGAAGGATATACTAGCCTTGGAGGGGGGGTACAGAGACGATTCACTAGGCTGATTCCGGAGATGAGGGGGTTACCTTATGATGTTAGATTGAGTAGACTGGGTCTTTACTCGTTGGAGTTCAGAAGGATGAGGGGTGATCTTATAGAAACATTTAAAATAATGAAAGGGATAGACAAGATAGAGGCAGAGAGGTTGTTTCCTCTGATCGGGGAGACTAGAACTAGGGGGCACAGCCTCAAAATACGGGGGAGCCAATTTAAAACCGAGTTGAGAAGGAATTTCTTCTCCCAGAGGGTTGTGAATCTGTGGAATTCTCTGTCCAAGGAAGCAGTTGAGGCTAGCTCATTGAATGTATTTAAATCACAGATAGATAGATTTTTAACCAATAAGGGAATTAAGGGTTATGGGGAGCGGGCGGGTAAGTGGAGCTGAGTCCACGGCCAGATCAGCTATGATCTTATTGAATGGTGGAGCAGGCTCGAGGGGCTAGATAGCCTACTCCTGTTCCTACTTCTTATGTTCTTACTAAATTGTTGACATAAATCTGTATTATGTTCAATGCAGGCTACTGTCCCACCTATATCATAGAATCATGGAAATTTGCAGCACAGAAGGCGGCCATTCAGCCCATTGTGTCTGTGCCGGCTGAATAAGAGCTATCCAGCCTAATCCCATTTTCCAACTCTTGGTCCATAGCCTTGTAGGTTACGGCACTTCAAGTGCACATCCAAGTGCTTTTTAAATGCGATGAGGGTTTCTGCCTCTGCTACCCTTTCAGGCAGTGAGTTCCAGACCCCCACCACCCTCTGGGTGAAAAAAGTTCTCCTCGACTCCTCTAAACCTTCTACCAGTTACTTTAAATCTATGCCCTGGTTATTGACCTCTCTGCTAGGGGAAATAGGTCTTTCCTATCCACTCTATCTCTGCCCCTCATTGTTTTATACACCTCAATTAAGTCTCCCCTCAGCCTCCTCTGTTCCAAAGAAAACAACCTCAGCCTATCCAACCTTTCCTCATAGCTAAAATTCTCGAGTCAGGCAACATCCTGGTAAATCTCCTCTGTACCCTCTCTAGTGCAATCTCATCTTTTCTGTAATGTGGTGACCAGATATCTATCAGTGTAACTAAGCAGTCATTTTTAAATCAGTAACTTTCTCAAAGTACGCTCTTTATTACGGTAAATGCTCACGAAAGGATAAATATAAAATAAAAGTGGAAAAAACAGCGAGATAGACAGCTCCACTTGAACAGCTAGCACCAGCACAATGGGCTAAATGGCCTCGTTTCATGCAATAGATTCAATTCGTGCAGTAGTGGTTTTCAAATTTTCCTTGTGGGTTATGCTCAGTAAATATTGGCAAATTCCAGCACTCCCACATAACAGCAGTGACCAGATGAAGCTTGGGACACAGATGCAAGTTAACAATGTTTACACAGGCCAGCTCTGTGCTGCCACTAGTCTTAGTGCCCCTCCAAAAAGATTTTTCTGGACACATGACTTCAACGAGGATCGTCACGTGTATGAACAAAAGGCTTTCTGAAAGTGCCACGTGTGTATTACAAATAATGACTTATCTGTTTGACCCATAGCTCAGCTTCTAACCCCATCATAAATACTGGCAACTTTTACTTTGGTCGTATCGCCCACCACCACCACAGCTCCATCTATCGCTGAAATCCTCGCAAAGACCATGGAGAGTGGGAGGGGGGGAGGGGATTTTAAGCCTGCAGGCTGGCCGGGAGGTGGAGGGAGATAGTTAAAAAATTGGAAAGCTGACCATAATGCGCTCACTTCTGGTTTTAACGGAGGCGGACTGCGGATGGGCGACTAACCTGCGAAGCGGAGGCGGGTCCCGAATTGAAATATTGTAATGAGGCTGTGCGCCTCACATTTTACCTCAGTTTTAATGTAAGGCTGGCCAGACGGGTTTCCCAGGTCTCAGGAAACCCGGAAACCGAAGGGAGGCGTGAACAGTTGGATGGAACACGCAAGTTACGTTCCAGCACTTCTAGTGGGCCAGGAGGAGCAGGAGTGATTCCCCCTGGCCGCCCAAGCTTACTCCTAAACCACCCCATGATCGGACCCTCTCGATCAGCCGACAACCCACCACATTCGCTGCCCATCACACGCTCTCCCGATGTCCGACCGTCTCCCGATGGCATGTGCCTTCCTGATGTCCGATTCCCTCCCCTCCCAATGTCCGATCGCCTCCCCTCCCAATGTCCGATCCCCTCCCCTCCCAATTTCCGATCCTCTCCCGATTTCCGACCCTCTCCTGATGTCCGATCCCCTCCCCTCCCGATGTCCGATCCCCTCCCCTCCCGATCCCATTCCCTCCCGATGGCATGTGCCTTCCCAATGTCCGATCCCCTCCCCTCCCAATGTCCTACCCTCTCCCAATGTCCGATCCCCTCCCCTCCCAATTTCCGATCCTCTCCCGATTTCCGACCCTCTCCTGATGTCCGATCCCCTCCCCTCCCGATGTCCGATCCCCTCCCCTCCCCTCCCGATGTCTGACCCTCTCCCAGTGGCAGATCCCTGGCAGACGCCTGGAGCTGCAGGCCAACCCACCCGACAACCTCTCAATCTGGCTGGCTGCATCCGGGAAACGAGAGAAGGAAAAAAATGGAATCAGATCCTGCCAATCAATTCGGCAAGTCATCCGGGAAACCTGTACTTCGGGGTTTTCCCCCCCGCTCCTGCTCCCTTCCCACCTCGCAGTTATTATCAGGGCCCATGCCTTTGTAACCCCCAGGAGACCCATTCCAACATTCTCCTGACAGACCTCCAAGAGGTTCGGCTCATCCAAAATTCTGCTGCCCGCACCATATTCCGCAATCCTGTCTGTACCGATCTGCACTGCGTGCCATTTCAAATTTTTTGGTGCTTTTGGAGTTATCGGCCACCATGAGTTATCATCTTCAGGATAGGAGCAACGAGAGAAAAAATTGACGCGTAACTTTAAATGGTTCATTTGACAGATTATTTCCCTATATATTAAAATTAGTTGGAGAATGTTATCTCACCATGTAGCCGTACTTAATGAGCTTAGATAGTATGAATATGCTATTGAACTATGAGAATCATCCTCATGCAGTGTGGAAGAGACTAGAGGCTACAAATTGTGAAGCGCCCCGTTTGGGGCGACAACTTTTGCGGGAGCACAAAAGTATCGCTGGTCGCTACACAATTCCAGCGGATGCGAACTTCCGGTTTCGCGCTCCTGAAGGGAGGTGGAGCACTTAATCAAGCGCTACCACTTCACTTGGAGCATGTAACGGAGCAAGAGGGGCGGGAGTGGCAGAGCGCCACACAATGTCCAGTGCAGCGCTGCTGGGATCACAGGCTCATTCCCTCCCTTAAAGGGAAGGTCCAATGCCGAGATCGCTGCAAGGTAAGGCTTCCACTGGTCGGCGACATCACCTGCGATCCACGCACTCGAACAGAGTCATCATCATAGGCAGTCCCTCAAAATCGAGGAAGACTTATTTCCACTCTAAAAGTGAGTTCTCAGGTGACTGTACAGTCCAATATGGGAATTACAGTTTCTGTCACAGGTGGAACAGACAGTGGTTGAAGGAAAGGGTGGGTGGGGTGTCTGGTTTGCCGCACGCTCCTTCCATTGTCTCTGCTTGGTTTCTGCATGCTCTCGGCGATGAGACTCGAGGTGCTCAGCGCCCTCCCAGATGCTCTTTCTCCAATTAGGGTGATCTTGGGCCAGGGACTCCCAGGTGTCAGTGGGGATGTTGCATTTTATCAAGGAGGCTTTGAGGGGGTCTTTGAAACGTTTCCTCTGCCCACCTGGGGCTCGCTTGCCATGTAGGAGTTCCGAGTAGAGCACTTGCTTTGGGAGTCTTGTGTCGGGCATTCAGACGATGTGTCCCGCCCAATGGAGCTGGTCGAGTGTGGTTAGTGCTTCGATGCTGGGGATGCTGGCCTGATCGAGAACACTGATGTTGGTGCGTCTATCCTCCCAGTGGATTTGCAGGATCTTGCGGGGGCAGCGCTAGTGGTACGTCTCCAGCACTTTGAGGTGTCTACGGTATATGGTCCACGTCTCTAAGCCATACAGGAGGGCGGGTATTACTACAGCCCTGTAGACCATAAGCTTCATGCCAGATATGCTGATTTTACAATATACATAGATGACCTGGAAAGGGGACAGAGTGTAGTGTAACAAAATTTGCAGATGACACAAAGATTCGTGGGAAAGCAGGTTGTGTAGAAGACACAGAGAGGCTGCAAAGAGATTTGGATAGGTTAAGCGAATGGGCTAAGGTTTGGCAGATGGAATACAATGTCGGAAAATGTGAGGTCATCCACCTTGGGGAAAAAAAGTGAAAGGGAATATTATTTGAATGGGGAGAAATTACAACATGCTGCGATGCAGAGGGACCTGGGGGTCCTTGTTCCTTGTGCATGAAACTCTTTTAGGTAAACACCAGAAGTGGGATTTGAACCCTTGTCTTCAGGATAGATTTTGAACTGAACACAGAACCTTAGACCGCTCGGCCATCCTGACCATTCTAAAGTTCACTGAAGCAAGCTAAGTTGACCGCGCCCAAAAAGTTAGTTTGCAGGTGCAGCAGGTAATCAGGAAGGCGAATGGAATGTTGGCCTTCATTGCGAGAGGGATGGAGTACAAAAGCAGGGAGGTCCTGCTGCAACTGTACAGGGTATTGGTGAGGCCGCACCTGGAGTACTGCGTGCAGTTTTGGTCACCTTACTTAAGGAAGGATATACTAGCCTTGGAGGTGGTAGAGAGACGATTCACTAGGCTGATTCCGGAGATGAGGGGGTTATCTTATGATGATAGATTGAGTAGCCTGGGTCTTTACTCGTTGGAGTTCAGAAGGATGAGGGGTGATCTTATAGAAACATTTAAAATAATGAAAGGGATAGACAAGATAGAGGCAGAGAGGTTGTTTCCACTGGTCGGGGAGACTAGAACTAGGGGGGGCACAGCCTCCAAATACGGGGGAGCTAATTTAAAACCGAGTTGAGAAGGAATTTCTTCTCCCAGAGGGTTGTGAATCTGTGGAATTCTCTGCCCAAGGAAGCAGTTGAGGCTAGCTCATTGAATGTATTCAAATCACAGATAGATAGATTTTTAACCAATAAGGGAATTAAGGGTTATGTGGAGCGGGCGGGTAAGTGGAGTTGAGTCCACGGCCAGATCAGCCATGATCTTTTTGAATGGCGGAGCAGGCTCGAGGGGCTAGATGGCCGACTCCTGTTCCTAATTCTTATGTTCTTATGTAGTAGGCTCCCAAGGTATGGAAAATGGTCCACATTGTCCAAGGCTGCGCTGTGGATTTTGATGACCGGGGAGGCAGTGCTGTGTGGCGGGGTCAGGTTGGTGGAGGACCTTTGTCTTATGGATGTTTGGTGTCAGGCTCATGATTTCGTACGCCTTGAAGATGTTGACGATGGCTTGGTGTTCGGCCTCTGAATGTGCGCAGACGCAAACGTCATCCGCATACTCTAGTTCGATGACATAGGATGGGGACTATCTGGATGACACTAAAGTATGGCGGAGAAGCCATATTGGCACGAATGCATGACCTCATCTCTCTTATCTGGAAGGAGGAGAGCACGCTGGGAGATCTCAGAGCTGCCGTAATCGTGACCAGGTTCAAAAAAGGGGACAGGTCCGACTGCGGCATCTACAGAGGAATCTCCCCATTGTCGGCCACTGGGAAAGCCATCGCTAGAATCCTCTCCAACCGTCTTCTCCCTGTGGCTGAAGAGCTCCTCCCAGAGTCACAATGCAGATTCTGTCCACTAAGGGGTACAACGGACATGATCGTCACCACACGACAACTACAAGAGAAAGGCAGGGAACAGCGCCAAGAATAGCAACAGAGTACATGGCCTTCTTTGACCTCACAATGGCCTTTGACACTGTCAACCGTGAGGGACTATGGAGCATTCTCCTCCGTTTCGGCTGCCCCATGCAAGCCGTGATCTTGTCCAACGGATCCACCACAGACCCAATCCACGTCCGGACCGGGGTCAAGCGCCAATGCTCTTCTCGATCTTCCTCGCTGCAATGCTCCAACTCACTCTCAACAAGCTCCCCGTTGGAGCGGTACTAATGGGAGCCTGTTCAACCTTCGTCTCCTCCAGGCCAGATCAAAGGTTGTCCCATCCTCTGTCATCTAACAGAGTGCAGACTGCTCACTTGCGGCATTAGAAAAATTTAAAAACCAGCACAGTGGGGTGACATTTTTTTTTGGCCTACCTGACCACCAATGTCATTAATTACCGCTCCCCAAGCGGCCGGCCTAGCTCAACGCGATGCTGCAGGGGGTGGAAGCGAAATTACGATCCGGGGCGATAACGGGGCACTGAGCACCGGAAGACGTCATGATCTCCGGGGCACAGGAAATCGGAGGGGGGGTAACATGCAAGTTCACCTGCGTCAGTACTTCCACCACGCCCAGTCGGTACGCTGTTGGCGCTAACAGGAGGCACAAAGGAGGCCAATTTCTCCTCCTAGGACTAATTGACTGTTTTTTAAAGCTCAAATTAATTAAGATATTAACAAAAAAAGAGAGAGAAAACCTTGTTGCCAATCTACCTCCATGTTAAGAGTCACAATACCGTTTTGTCCATGTTAATAGATGTCGTCACTTTAATTCTCTGCTCCACTCCCACCTCTCGGTCATCGGCCTCCTTCACTGTTGAAACTCAATGTAAGCTCGAGGATCAGTCATATCTTTCCATTCGGCACTTTACAGCTTTCCGAACTCAAAACTGAGTTCACCAATTTCTGACCATAACCTCTGCCCCCAATTTTCCAGATGGCAGCAGTTGCTGATGATTCTGCTATTCCCATTTATCCCTCCTCTAAACCCAGCTAAATAAGGTATTGGTGAGGCCACACCTGGAATACTGCGTGCAGTTTTGGTTTCCATATTTACGCAAGGATATACTTGCTTTGGAGGCAGTTCAGAGAAGGTTCACAAGGTTGATGCCGGGGAAGAGGAGGTTGACTTATGAGGAAAGGTTGAGTAGGTTGGGCCTCTACTCATTGGAATTCAGAAGAATGAGAGGTGATCTTATCGAAAAGATTATAAGATTATGAGGAGGCTTGACAAGGTGGATGCAGAGAGGATGTTTCCACTGATGGGGGAGACTAGAACTCGGGGGCATAATCTTAGAATAAGGGGCTGCCCATTTAAAACAGAGATGAGGAGAAATTTCTTCTCTCAGAGGGTTGTAAATCTGTGGAATTCGCTGCCTCAGAGAGCTGTGGAAGCTGGGACACTGAATAAATTTAAGACAGAAATAGACAGTTTCTTAAGTGATCAGGGGTTATGGGGAGCGGGCGGGGAAGTGGAGCTGAGTCCATGATCGGATCAACCATGATCTTATTAAATGGCGGAGCAGGCTCGAGGGGCCATATGGCTTACTCTTATTCCTATTTCTTATGTTTTGTTTCTTTTCTTATCCCATTACCATCTCCTTTCGCCTTGCACCATCACCTGTTTTAATCTCTCCTGCCTTCCACCCTATCACAGACCTTCCTTTGTGTTCTTTCCTCCCCCTTTCCCTGCCTCTGTACTTGCTTAAAACCTGTTACATTGGAAACATTTTCGAAGCTGTGACGAAAGGTCATCAATCTGAAACGTGAACTCTGTTTCTCTCACCAAAGATGCTGCCTGACCTGCTGAGTATTTCCAGCATTTTCTGTTTTTATGAATAGATATAGGTTGTTGTTTGTGGTCGTCAGGAGGGGTGAGAGGTGAATTCTTTAATATTTGTTCTTGGGAATGTGGTCATCAATGGCAAGGTCAGCATTTATTGCCCATCCCTAATTGCCCTTGAGAAGGTTGTGTTGATCTGCCTTGAACCACTGCAGTCTGTGTGGTGAAGGTTATCCCACACTCCTGGAGGGAGTTGCAGGATTCTGACTGAGCGACGATATATTTCCAAGTCAGGATGCCGTGTAACGCGGAGGGGAAACATAGAAACATAGAAAATAGGTGCAGGAGTAGGCCATTCGGCCCTTCTTGCCTGCACCGCCATTCAATGAGTTCATGGCTGAACATTCAACTTCAGTACCCCATTCCTGCTTTCTCGCCATACCCCTTGATCCCCCTAGTAGTAAGGACCTCATCTAACTCCTTTTTGAATATATTTAGTGAATTGGCCTCAACAACTTTCTGTGGTAGAGAATTCCACAGGTTCACCACTCTCTGGGTGAAGAAGTTCCTCCGCATCTCGGTCCTAAATGGCTTACCCCTTATCCTTAGACTGTGGCCTCTGGTTCTGGACTTCCCCAACATTGGGAACATTCTTCTTGCATCTAACCTGTCTAACCCCGTCAGAATTTTAAATGTTTCTATGAGGTGATGGTGCTCCCATGTGCCTGCTGTCTTTGTCCTTCTAGGTGGTAGGTAGCGCTCTCCTCGGAACTCCTACACGGCAGAGGAAATGTTTCAAGGACACCCTCAAAGCCTCGATAAAGTGCAACATCCCCACCGACACCTGGGAATCCCTGGCCCAAGACCGCCCTAAGTGCAGGAATAGCATCCGGGAGGGTGCTGAGTACCTCATGTCTCGTTGCCGAGAGCATGCAGAAATCAAGCGCAGACAGCGGAAGGAGCGTGCAGCAAACCTGTCCCATCCACCCTTTCCCTCAACCATTGTCTGCCCCACCTGTGACAGTGACTGTAATTCCTGTATTGGACTGTACAGTCACCTGAGAACTCACTTTTAGATTGGAAGCAAGTCTTCCTCGAATTCGAGGACTGCCTATGATGATGGAAGTGGAGAGGTCGCGGGTTTTGGGAGGTGCCATCGAAATGAGAGTGAGAAAAATCAACAGGTAACACAAGATGAATTTTGAAGCTGGGAAGTGTTCTTACCCATACACTTGTAGTCTGGCGGGACAGCTTTCAATGTGGCATCAAAAAACGATAGATCGACCTTCTGTTTTCGGTGGTGGCAGCTCAATAACAAGGAAGGCTGGGATATCACTAGGTATAGGAAGGGCTCCAGCTGAAGATCATTTGCTCCTCGACGGCCCGGCTGTCGGACGATGGTGACACCCAGAGCTTGTCGAGCTGATGACCTGCTTGGCGTGTGGAGACTCTCGAGTGACAAGTGACTGGTAACCTTCCCTGTGGACAATGGGACATTGCTATTCAGAAGATCCTCAGCTGTCAGCACTGCGATGCCCAGCTGACCTGATTTGCTCTCTGGCGGGCTAGTGGCCTCGGCATTTTGCAGGTTTAATGTACTCTTGCCGACTTTGTCGCTCTCTTTCTGCTGTTGGCTTTCTGGTTGGGGTTTCGATTTGGAGCTAACTGTAAAAGAGTAGGTCATCAGTGAGGTACGGCTGGCTGTAATAAATAGATCAAACGGAATAAAATTTAAATTCTTCACAATGGAAGACTGGCGGGAAGGTCTTGCAAGGCGGTGGTGACTGGTTCCACTCTGTTGTTCAATTTGAACAATTCGGATTCGTGCACTGTCACTCCCGATACCACTGTCCTGGGCTCCACTGTGCCGTGAGGAAGTGTCCATAGGAGTTCCTTCTTGAGAGGAGGTCTTATTCTGCTCTTGTTGACAGATCTGCAATGATAAGATGCGAGAGTTACATATATTAGCGGAATACTGGAATTTCTGGCTTGCAAATAAGCGAAGATATAAAAGACTAAGTCAGTCGTGCATAAGAGTCGACACAGCATGTTGTTCAAGAACATTAATGGCCCACATTCTGCTGCCAAAATAACTGGTGCTAATCGCGCTCGTTGTTATTTATGCGCAAATTGTACAGCAATGTCAGGTGAGGAGAAGAAGCACAGTTAAACTCAAATATTCAAAGTTGCTGTCCGAGTTGCACTGCCCAGCCATTCGTTTCTCAAAAACAATATCTCGTTGTCTGCCTCACCATCAGAATGCATTGAGTGTAAAGCTGCTGTACTTGCACAGTAGATATGAACTAAACTCACCACAGGAAGTTAAGTCTTGTCCATTCCAGTCTAAGTAACGACGTGATCAATTTGAATTACTGCCAGTCAACCTCGGAAAATTAATACAAATGGTGAATCTCATTCCTTCAGGTTTTAATTGTTGTTGGAGATTTTTAAAAAGTCAAATTTTAAATTCTAATATTATTTTTCCTTTATGTGCCTGTTCTTACTTTCTTAATCCAATCTTTTTCCCCCCTCTCTTTCTGTACCTGACTTGACATGGAATTCACCACTCTAATTTATACTTCCTTCTCAGTCCTTGCGCTGTTAATTGCACAATCTTTCAATCTGATTGGTTAAGGAGATACACTGTTGCTTGCCCTGAACACTCACGTCCCAGCTGCCCAGTTTTCCCTTGCTGCACCGTTATCAGCTCGCACTTTCAGCAACTTGCCACTCAAAAAAATTAAAAAACCTAAACGCACAAGTCTAACTAATGGCAGATGCCGATAGGTGCCTTGCCTCGGCAAATTAGAGCCCATTAATTTTGAAAAGTGTAAAAATAAAAACTTTCTAATAATATGTAAGCTTCCATCTAAAGGTGAACTGCAATTGTTCATGTTGGATAGTAACATCAGTAACAGCGAAGTTGTCCAGAAATATTACCATACTCATTTCATCATAGGTAGTCCCTCGAAATCGAGGAAGACTCGATTCCACTCTAAAAGCGAGTTCTCAGGCGACTGAACAGTTCAATACGGAAATTACAGTCTCGGTCACAGGTGGGACAGACAGTCATTGAGGGAAGGGGTGGGTGGGACTGGTTTGCCGCACTCTCCTTCCGCTGCCTGCGCTTGTTTTCTGCACGCTCTCGGCGATGAGACTCGAGGTGCTCAGCGCCCTCCCGGATGCTCTTCCTCCACTTAGGGCGGTCTTTGGCCAGGGACTCCCAGGTGTCGGTGAGGATGTTGCATTTTCCTCCCGACTGGATGTCAATATCTCACATTTTTACTTTAACACAGTGTCTTTTATTATCCAATGATCTATGTACTGCGGCTTTTCTCTTCTATTAATTTAAGTCACTGTAAATAGCAGTATTTGCTCAGCAGAGGGTTTTGAGTGAAGCACGATGTATGTTGTAAGGTTATTTATCAAAAGAAGCCATCACCAGATTTCCCTGAAACGATACCGGGGCTAAAAGGGTTAAATTACGAGACAGGTTACATAGATGAGGCTTTAATTTCCTTGAGTATAGAAGATTAAGAGGTGATCTAATTGAGGTGTTTAAGATGATTGAAGGAATTCATAGGGTAGACGAGAGAAACTATTTCCTCTGGTAGGGGGACTTAACCTTCAAATTAAAGCTGGGCCAGTTCAGGGGTGATGTCAGGAAGCACTTCTTCACACAAAGTATATTGGAAATCTGGACTCTCCCCCCAAAAAGCTGTTGAGGTTAGGGGTCAATTGAAAATGTTAATACTGAGATTGATAGATTTTTATCAGCCAAGGGTATTAAGGGTTATGGAGCCAGGGTGGGTAGAGAGAGTGTTAAGATACAAGTCAGTCGTGATCTAATTGACTGGCAGAACAGACTCGAGGAGCTGAGTGCCTACTCCTATTCCGATATTTCTGCTGGACGTATGCAAGACTGGACTTCTGATGATGACATAACTGGGTTCAGCTGTAACACCCCTCACTATTGACGAGTCTTCTGGCCCTTATTACCAGCACTTGACGAATTGCCACTTGGGTGAAGTACTGGATGGCAGCCAGTCTGCGGGGAACCGGAGCCCAGCAAGGAATCAATGGGCCGGATCGTGCTGGAAAAATAACTGTGCGTTAATGACGCAAGCTGATATTAATGTGCAAATTGGCTGTCAAGTTCAGGGGATTAAGAGATATGCCATAAGTTACGCATCTGCAGCATTTCCTGTTCAATTATATGCCGCTTAGCTGTTTGCTTCGCACAAACGGCATCTCCCCGTGAGTTTCATGAAGTTGTTGCATTTGCACATTAACTGCCCATTAAACACACCACATGAATTATAGTGTAAGTACCCTTGGTAATTATAGTGTAAGTACCCTTTTAACGTCTTGATAATTGTTAATGAAATGCCAATCGCCCTCTCGCCCAGAAAGTGAACAATTTGTAGAGTTTTATTCCTTCAGGTAGTGAATTGGTCTTGAGATTTAAAAAAAATAAAATTGATAATCTTGTTTTTACTTTTCAATTCTTTCTCCTTTTTTCTCTCTCTTAATCCAATCTTTCCTTCATAGAAACATAGAAGTCTACAGTGCAGGAGGCCATTTCGGCCCAATGTATCTGCGCCGGCCGACAAAGAGCTGCATGGCCCTCGGTCAGCAGCCCTGAAGGTTACATATAAACCTATGAACAATGAATAATGACGGAAAGGTAAAGAGCACCCAGCCCAACCAGTCCGCCCCACACAACTGCGACACCCCCCCACACTGAGCCACGTGATCTCCTGGGAGAGGTAAAAACCCAGGCCAATTGGGGGAAAAAATCTGGGAAAATTCCTTTCCGACCCATCCAGGCGATCAAAACTAGTCCAGATCACCCTGGTCGTATTCGATTCCCTCTATTTATTTCTCTATCTGTACATGATTTGACTTTAATTCACTCCGTTTCCTGTTCTGTCGTTGCCCTATTTCTTTCTCAATACTTAAATCTCATTGCTTATGAGATAGTGTGTTGGTCCCGTCGTGCACTTAAGTCCTAGATGACCCAGTGCCCTCGTCATGCCATTATCAGCTTGCATTTCCAGAAAGTTATGGCACAGCACAAAGAATTTTTGAACTAAATGGTACAGGAAAAAGTTTAATTAACAGCGTGCAACTTGCCCTGCTCCAGAAAGATCTGGCCCCATGCCTTTAATAGAGCAAGTGTGAAAATTGGGAGAAGTGGCATATAACAAACACACCTTGCACGCCAAAAGTGTCACCAGTGCCTTTAATTACCTTTGCATTCATTAATGTGCAGGGAAAATCAATCAAATGTAATTAAACAAATTAAAATTCAGAATATCTTTATTTTTTAAATCCACATATCGGTGTTATTTTTGCATCGCAACTTGTAAAATCCTTTTCTCCCCAACTTTCCATCCCTCCTGCATCAATAACTATTTCCTGGTTGAAAAATAAGAGTCATCCCAGCCTCCTGAAGTACTGCTCTTGAACTGATCAGAAAGTGCATGACTGACTCTCGAGAATTTGGCACACAAGTGTCGGTCCTCGCACGGGGCAGTACTTTCGCCTCAGAGTCAGAAGATTGTGGATTCAAACCCCATTCAATAACTTGGCCACGTAATCTCAAGTGACACTGCAGTGCAAAAACTGGGGGGTTGCTGTACTTTTGGGAGATGCTGTCGCTCAAATTTAAACTTTAAACCGAGGCCCTCTCAGTTGCAGGTAAAATATGCTGTGGCACTTTTGAAGAGGAGCAGGGGAGTGGAGTTCTCATTGGCCTCAACCACCCTTTATCTCATTGATGTTTGTGGAACCTTGCTATATGCACATTACAACAGTGACCCAGAAATACCTGGCAATTTTGTGGTACAATTTTGTGACAAATGGTACTGCATCCATTAATGTCTGGCAAGCACATAAGAACATAAAGAAATAGGAGGAGGAGTAGGCCATCTGGCCTCTTCAGCCTGCTCCGCCATTTAATAAAATCATGGCTGATCTGATCATGGACTCTCTACTCCACTTCCCTGCCCACTCCCCATAACCCTTTATTCCCTTATCGCTCAAAAATCTGTCTTTCTCCGCCTCAAATGTATTTAATGACCCAGCCTCCATATTTCTCTGGGGCAGAGAATTCAATAGATTTACAACCCTCTGAGCAGAAATTCCTCCTCATCTCAGTTTTAAATGGGCAGCCCCTTATTCTGAGACTATGTCCCCTAGTTTTAGTTTCCCCTATGAGTGGAAATATCCTCTCTGCATCCACCTTGTCGAACCCCCTCATTATCTTATATGTTTCAATAAGATCACCTCTCATTCTTCTGAACTCCAATGAGTATAGGCCCAACCTACCTTCATAAGTCAACCCCCTCATCACTGACTGTAAAATGCTTTGGACACCCAGAGGTTGTGAAAGACGCTACATGAATGCAAGTTGTTCTTTCTTTTAACAGGTCTTTAGTGAATACTCATATTAGAGCCTTAGCCCACTGCATTACCTTTCCCAAATATTTCTGTATAATGTATTGCTGTACACAGCTTATTACGTCGTGACTCTGATGATACAATATACTCGCTAAAAGAAGAACCGCATGTCATGGAATTGTTAGATGTGGGTTGAAGCTCAAGGACTTCAAATAAGCAAGTTTCCGATCTCGGCCATTAACAGACATTTCTGTGTAAAGGTTGGAAAAAGCAGGTAACAAATAATCCATGGTCTGCTCATGCACTCAATAATAATCAGTTGAAGTCAAAGCAGGAAGAATACTGGAAGCAAGCACGACACAAAGGTAGTCTAGGTGCCAATTTGGATGGGGGAATTTTACATCACAAACTGGGGAGGAAGGAGAAAAGGCTATAAGTTAATAAAAATACATAATACAGGTACAACCTCCGAAATCCGGAGTTCCAAATAAACGGAATGTTCCTAAAACCGATTATTCTGTAAATAATCTCCCCCCACCCAACCCATCAGCAAGCACAAAAAAAATTGCAAAAAATAATTTTTTAAAAATCATAATACATTCACGAGACACTTAACTATCGAATCGCTACAAAAGAATTCAAAAATATAAACTTTAACTTACCTTTTTTGCAGGTCTTCATACCTATCGCTGTTCCAAGGGCTGCAACATGATTTTTCCTGGGCGTTCTTTTTCTTCTTAACTACGGATGCACTGTAAGCCAAATTTTGGGACTTCGCATTTCGTCTCCGAAATCCGGAAAAACCCGACCCAGGGGTTTCCGGATTCAGGGCATCGGATTTCTGTTCCGAAATCCGGAAAAACCCGAAAGCCGGAATGGCCTCGATCCTGAGGTTTCTGGATTTTGGAGGTTGTACCTGTATGTGCTTTTTAACAAATATCTATAAAGAAAAGGAAGACTTGCATTTATGTAGAAACATAGAAAATAGGTGCAGGAGTAGGCCATTCGGCCCTTCAAGCCTGCACCGCCATTCAATGAGTTCATGGCTAAACATGCAACTTTAGTACCCCATTCTTGCTTTCTTGCCGTACCGCTTGATCCCCCCAGTAGTAAGGACTACATCTAACTCCTTTTTGAATATATTTAGTGAATTGGCCTCAACAACTTCCTGTGGTAGAGAATTCCACAGTTTCACCACTCTCTGGTGGTGAACATGTGGAATTCGCCAATCTATCCTAGCCAATTCACGCCTCATACCTTCAAAGTTACCCTTCTTTAAGTTCTGGACCATGGTCTCTGAATTAACTGTTTCATTCTCCATCCTAATGCAGAATTCCACCATATTATGGTCACTCTTCCCCAAGGGGCCTCGCACAACGAGATTGCTAATTAATCCTCTCTCATTACACAACACCCAGTCTAAGATGGCCTCCCCCCTACTTGGTTCCTCGACATATTGGTCTAGAAAACCATCCCTTATGCACTCCAGGAAATCCTCCTCCACCGTATTGTTTCCAGTTTGGTTGGCCAATCCATATGCATATTAAAGTCACCCATGATAACTGCTGCACCTTTATTGCATGCACCCCTAATTTCCTGTTTGATGCCCTCCCCAACATCGCTACTACTGTTTGGAGGTCTGTACACAACTCCCACTAGCGTTTTCTGCCCCTTGGTATTCCGTAGCTCCACCCATACCGATTCCACATCATCCAAGCTAATGTCTTTCCTTACTATTGAATTAATTTCCTCTTTAACCAGCAATGCCACCCCGCCTTCTTTTCCTTTCTGTCTATCCTTCCTAAATGTTGCATACCCTTGGAGGTTGAGTTCCCAGCCTTGGTCACCCTGGAGTCATGTCTCCGTGATGCCAACCACATCGTATCCGTTAACTGCTATCTGCACAGTTAATTCGTCCACCTTATTCAGAATACTCCTCGCATTGAGGCACAGAGCCTTCAGGCTTGCCTTTTTAACACACTTATACCCTTTAGAATTTTGCTGCAAAGTGACCCTTTTTGTTTTTTGCCTTGGGTTTCTCTGCCCTCCACTTTTACTCATCTCCTTTCTGTCTTTTGCATTTGGAAGACAAACCATTTTTTTCTGACTAACTGTAAGCAAAGCCACAGAAGATTCAGTATTTATTGAAAATACTAACAATTAATGCACACAAAATGTTGAAATAGAACCAACAGGTTATCACCCTACATTCCTTAAGTATTAGGAGGGTGAAATTTGACTTTGGCAAGCTTAAATGGGGCAATAGCGAATTGGCGGCCCACTCTACCCTCAGCTCGGTTTTTTTTCCACTGACTGCTAAGGAAATTCGAAATGGGCCAGGGTATATAAAACTGGCTGCCCATTTGCCATCGCCCCTTTTGTGCTGCCACCAAAGTCGAATTGCGTCCCAAAGAAGTCAATATTTTATTTTCCACAAGTCCTGGTTTAAGATTTACAACACAGCCCCACCGTTATAAAATCGCATTTCAGGATTCACTATACTCAGAACTGTTTAGCACATATATTAGATTTTTTTTTTTTTACTGATTTATATCCTTTCCCCCCCCACCCCAGATCGTTATGTATAATTCCTCCATCATAATTGGCACTTAGATTGTATTTCTGTTCAGCATTTCTTCTCTTCCAACTTACTTTTTTCCACCGTTCAGTATCTTATCTCACACTCCTCCAGTTGAGACTGTGGGTTTACAAATCACTTGGTGAGTAAGAGTTCAGTCAGACTCCGAACACCCAACCCGCAAGCAAGGGCAGCACTTTCCAGAGCATGGTCAAATTAACATGGTATGGAAACTGACAAGAAATTGTCACGCCATTGGTGAGCAGAATGGTCTCTTCGACTCGGGCTAAAATCTTTGACTTTAAAAACTAGTCCATCAACAAGATGCACTACAGCAACTCGCCAAGGCTTCTTCGACAGCACCTCCCAACCTCGTGGCCTCTACCGTCTAGAAGAACAAGACGCATGGGAACACCACCACCTCCAAGTTCCCCTCCAAGTCAAACAGCATCCGGACTTGGAAATATATCATCATTCCTTCATCACCGCTGGGTCAAAATCCTGGAACTCCCTCCCTAACAGTACTGTGGTAGTACTTTCACTACAGCGGTTCAAGAAGGCGGCTCAACACCATCTTCTCAAGGGCAATCGGAGATGGACAATAAATTCTGCTAGCGATGCCCGGATCCCACAATGAAAGGAATAGGTACTCAATTAGGGATGGACAATAAATGCCAACGACGCCCACATCCCAGGAACAAATAAAAAAAAGACTAAATGCCCTATGAATACCACTAGAATTGCTAAAATCACTCACAATACAAGCAAATTCCTACTGACTGTAAGTGTATTGAATCTTTATTGTGCAAATTGAGCAAAAGCAGAACAACACATTTCCAAAGCCGACTTGAAGCGAATGAGAAAATGTAATTGGCTACTGGTATGAGTTAACATGAATGTGATTGAGTTATAAAAGACTGCTGCACATTTTATTCCTTTTAATCACTACAGATGTTTCAAATTACTATATTTGAAAAAATATTTTCTACTGCCCTTAAAGTATGAAGCTTCTGCTATGAACACTTCAGAGAATTAAATACATATTATTGCAACATCGAAGATAAAATTTCAGACCTCCAGGCATATATTAAATAAGCTGGCAATACATTAAAGAGAATGCTTTGCTTATTAGATACTTCCTATTCTAAACAGTGTCATCAAAAACTAAAGACCAATCCGTATAAAAGGCAATAGAGTGTTTCCACAAGAACCCTATGCCAAAATCCCTGTTTCTTCCAACTAATGAGTAAAGGATGTGTCCTTTTTATATGAATGTAAGATTTTTTTCCAAATAGCCACATTAGGAGGCACAAATATATGTTCCATATGGGTTATATTTCATCAAATTGTATAGGTATGATTCTTGAGATCAACAGCATGATAGTGCTTAATAATGTTTCATACAAAACAGAGCCAAAGATAAAAATCCACCCTTTTTCCAATTGAGACTAAGTGACTGGAATCTACAGGGTTGGATTCTGCTGCAGCTGAAGAAACATAAAAGCAAGCAAAAGTGAACTTAAATTTGGAGTGTAACTTTCCTCCATACCAATTAAAGGCTTACTGAAAACAATAACAGTTAAAACAAATTGTTACCCATTTGTCTCGCTGGTAATAAATACTGTTCCATCAATTTTACATTCTTAATGGTAGGGGGTAAAAAAACTCCAAAAAAATCCTAGTTGGTTATCCTGAATTCATTAATTTACACAGCAAGTTCATTGACTGTTGGAAGTCTGTTCTCATCCCTTTTTTTAAAAAAAAGTTAAAAGCTCATTGGAAGACTCAGTTTATTTGGTTGCTGTTAAGTTAAGTAGTAAGTTCATGTTCATTTGCTAAAAAGAAATCTGATATCTTTGATGAGCAATTGCTTAATATCAGAGCAATAACATACCTTACCAAGTGTACACCCATCTCCACATGTGCGAACAACAAAGCTCTAAACACAGACTTAAGCTAATTTTAATAAGAAGGACTTGCATTTCTATAGCACCTTTCACGACCACCGGATGTCCCAAGGCACTTTACAGCCAATGAAATACTGGTGCAGCAATGCATTTCCACCAATGTTCCCGTTGAGGTGTGCGGCCACGTAATATCTGAAAGGTCCCGCGCAGGCCGCTCACTCACCAGCTTTTACAGTGTAAATACCTCACATGTGCAGACATTTAAAGGGACCGCGCATTAAAACAGGTCGCGCAGAACAAAGCGCAGCTCACAGTGAACACTGATTTCCACATATCTTCATTTTTGTGAACCGAGTGCCAAATGTCCGATCCATTTGCTGGATTATTTTTCTAAACTGATCACAGGGAAGCAGCCACCTTTATATTGCACAATGTCAGCAAGTACCTTCACTGCTAGTTCCCATGCTATCAGCAACCATGGTGCATTGTAGCATGGAGATCCAACACCGCCTCCAGTGCGCCAGTGCAGCCTTCGGCCACCTGAGGAATAGAGTGTTTGAAGACCAGTCCCTCAAAACTGTCACCAAGCTCATGGTCTACAGGACCATAGTAATACTAACCCTCCTGTATGGCTTAGAGACGTGGACGATATACAGTAGACACCTCAAGTCGCTGGAGAAATGCCACCAGCGATGTCTCCACAAGATCCTGCAAATCCCCTGGGAGGACAGACGCACAAATATTAGCGTCCTCGTCCAGGCCAACATCCCCAGCACTGAAGCACTGGTCACACTTGATCAGCCCCGCTGGGCAGGCCACATAGTACGCATGCCAGACACGAGACTCCCAAAGCAAGTGCTCTACTCGGAACTCATCCATGGTAAACGAGCCAAAGGCGGGCAGAGGCAACGTTACAAGGATACCCTTCAAAGCCTCCCTGATAAAGTGCGACATCCCTGGCCATAGACCACCCTAAGTGGAGGAAGTGCATCCGGGAGGGCGCTGAGCTCCTCGAGTATCGTCGCCGAGAGCATGCAGAAATCAACGCAGGCAACGGAAGGAGCGTGCGGCAAACCAGGCTCCATGCCCACCCCTTCCCTCAACGACTATCTGTCCCACCTGTGACAGAGACTGTGGTTCTCATATTGGACTGTAGAGCCACCTGAGAACTCATGCTAAGAGTGGAAGCAAGTCTTCCACGATTCCGAGGGACTGCCTATGATGATGATGATGGTTATTGTTCCTCTGAACATTACTCTCTTTCTCTGAACATTACTCTCTTTCACTCCTAAGCACTACATGCGCCATTCTACATGTGGTTCCTACCTTTTCTGGTCAAATTAAGATTTATTTAGAAGTCTTCTACATTACAACAGTGTCTACACTCCAAAAGTACTTCATTGGCTGTAAAGTGTTTTGAGACGTCCTGTGGTCGTGAAAGGCACTATAGAAATCCAAGTCTTTCTTTCTTTCTCACTCACGCCTTCCCTGAATCTCAAAACTATCACATTTCTTAGCTCTTTCAGGCTTTCCTTCCCCTTACAACAACAACACTCTGCATTGAAAGAGCGCCTTTAACGTAGTAAAATGTCCTCGGGCACTTCGCTGGAGTGCAGACACAAAACTCGACACCGAACCAAAGGAATAGACATTTGGACATGACCAAATGCTTGGTTAAAGAGGTATGTTTTTAGGAGCGTCTTAAAGGAGGAGGGAGAGGCAGAGAGGTTTAGGGAGGAAATTCCAGAGCTTAGGGCCATGGCAGCTGAAGGAACGGCCACCAAGGGTGAAGTGAAGGTGGTGGGGGATGGACAAGAGGCCAGAGTTGGAGGTTTACAGAGCTCTTGGAGGGTTGTATAGCTGGAGGAGGTTACACAGATAGGGAGAGGGGTGAGGACATGGAAGGATTTGAACATGAGGGCGATCATTTTAAAATTGAGGTGTTGACGGACCAGGAGCCAATGTAGGTCAGTGAGCAAAGGGGTGATGGGTAAACGGGACTTGGTGAGAGATAGGATATGGGCAGCAGAGTTCTGGATGTGCTCAAGTTTATGGAGGATGGAAGATGGGAGAACGATCAGTCGAGCGTTAGAATAGTCATTGGAATCTTCAAGCTCTTAAAAGCGAAGCTTGGCTATCCTACTCCCATCAGCCGCAGTGTGTGGCGTACCACGTGCCTCGACCTTCTCTTAGCTTTCTCAATTAGAATAAAAGCGTTGCCAGCTATTTGGAAAGGCTGCTGAGACATGAGGACCATCTAGATTATACTGTAGCAAATCATGCACCCAATCAACAAAATACCTACAAACCAGAATTGGTTAATGCGATACTTTCTGTTATTAATTTAAAATGCACGATCCAGGAAAGATTATGTTCGGTGCCTAATCAATTTTTGTAGATGTTGGTTTCACGTCAGCCTGATTCTGTTACCATAAGTCAGTTCAAATCCCAAGCTTGCCAGAGGACAGACAAACTCAACTATCACTTGATTGCCAAGTTTCACCAGCGCTTGGGGCACCCTCACCCAGCGGAGCAAAGTGTTTCCTTTGAAAGCGAGAGAGAAGGGAAAAACCTGGCAGGTCCCAGTTCTGCTCCACAGAAGCAAATCTCCTGTTGGCTGATCACAAAGAGAAATCAATAGCAGCTGTGGACTCCAAGCGCCACACTGAAGGGGGAAGCTTGGTGGTGGATGGTAGCGAGGGAGAGGTTTATACTGTTTTGGAGGCATTATTTAAAAGCTATAATGCGTGCAGATTTATGCTACTGAAAGGGTGGAAAGTGCAGTATACCAGATGTACTTGCCAAATGGCATTGCTATTTTGGCTTGTGCATCATCACTACATGCAGGTCATTTAGTAAAATATAGTAATTTAGTAAATTGGAAATAGCATTTGTCGCTTTTATGATCAAGAGAGAAAGAACCTATATTTCAGTAGTGCCTTTCACAACCACCAGACATTCCAAAGCGCTTTTCAGCCAATGAAGTACTTTTGAAGTGTAGTCGCTGTTGTAATGTTGGAAACGCGGCAGCCAATTTTGCCCATAGCAAGCTCCCACAAACAAGCAATGTGATAACAACCAGATGATCGTTTTTTTTTAAGCAATGTAGATCGAGAGATAAATATTGGCCAGGACACCGGGGATAATTGCTCTGCTCTTCGTTTGAAATAGTGTCTTAGGATCTTTTACGTCCACCTGAGAAAGCAGACAAGGCCTTGGTTTAACCTCGCATCCAAAAGACGGCACCTCTGATAGTGCAGCGCTCCAACAGTACAGCAATGGAGTGTCAGCACAAATTTTTGTGCTCAATTCTCTGGAGTGAGACTATGAACCCACAACCTTCTGACTCAAGAGGCAAAGGTGCTGCCCGCTGAGCCTCGGCTGACAACAAGTGGACGTGAACAAACCCAGATTGGACAAAGGCAACTTTTCAACTTCTCAATTGATGTTATATATTTTTTCATTTTCTGTTAAAGTGCAAAACATTGGCTGAGCTGTTAAAATAAGTCAAATATAAAGAAACTTTTATCCAAATGAACAGTTTAACTGACAAACTACAATGCACCAAGTATTTATTTTAGGTTGCTGTAAGCCTTATAACAGTCCTGAATAACTGAATGTGCACCATTAAGTACATATTTAGCAACAAAATCTGAAAGTCAATAACATTTTAACACTTCTTTTGGCTGCAGTTCTCATATCCCAGGATGTTTTTGGATGAGCCTAACACTTATGATAAAAGAAAACTGGCTCACGCTGTAGAGTTTTATATCTTTTGAGTAGAAGATTGTGTTATTTATGACACAGGAAGATGGTCCAGGACTAAATGCTATTGTAATGAGGATAACCAGTTAGCAAATCTTTCAAGTTACTCATCCTATCTTTCAGATTCTGAGTTTCCAGGGTGAACTCCCGTACAACGGGAGGTTTATTTAGGAGGTTAATTTTTAGTCAAACGAGAATCTGTGTCACTAACATAGAAAGCGATCTCGCCAAACCGTCTATAATCTGGCTACTCGTGTTGAATGGTCCATAGATTGTGAGAAATGTTGGACGAGACGCATATGCTTGGTAATGCTCAGTGTTTAGCTCGATACCAAAAACTGCTCATTTGAAAACATCTTCAATGAAAGCATTGGCTCACTGCGTGGACATGCAAGGAAAATGTAACAAGAGATTTGGCCGCCACATTGCTAACTCCCGTCCTTTTACAAAAAGAAACCGACGTCATAAGAAATGACATATTGAATTAGATACATAATCAAGGAATTGAAATTTAGGCCACTTTAGACGGGAACTATTTTAATTGTTTCACCCCAGAGATATTTTCAAATGTTCTTACAAGGTTTCCAAACAAATGTTCATTGACACTGGAACTCCACTTTCTGCTACTGTCTAGTACGGGCTATAATTTTTTTTTAAATTAAAGAGTGCTACTGAACTAATAGAATTAGTGCACCTCAGATTTTCCTGTGAAAATATTGTTGAGAGAGATGGCTGTGGAAATTATTCAAAAATAATGGAAATGCAATGAGAGGGAAAGAACATTTACAATACTATGAAGTGCTGCAAACTTTAGATTTGCCCAAAGCTTTGCTGTCTTTGATACTTTTAAAGTATGCTTCTAATTTTGAAACTTAAAATATGGCCATCAGGTGTACAAGAACTTGAATCATTCACCCTCACTACCCTAACCAGTATTTTCACAGCATCACAGAAATTTGCGGCCCATCGTGTCCGTGCCGGCCGAAAAAGAGCTATCCATCCTAATCCCACTTTTCAGCTCTTGGTCCGTAGCCCTGTAGGTTACGGGACTTCAAGTGCACATATCCAAGTATGTTTTAAATGCTATGAGGGTTTCTGCCTTTGCCACCCTTCCAGGCAGTGAGTTCCAGACCCTCCACCATCCTCGAGGTGAAAAAGGTTTTCCTCAGCTCCCCTCTAATCCTTCTACCAATTACTTTAAATCTATGCCCCCTAGCTATTGACACCTCTGCTACGGGAAATAGGTCCTTCCTATCCACTCTATATAGGCCCCTCATAATTTTCTCCAGACCAAACTTTTTTGGCCCATTTGGCTGCATACAAGATGCCTCATAGCCGACATAAATCATCATCTTAGGCAGTCCCTCGTATAGAGGATGACTTGCTTCTTCGCCTAAAAGGGATTTCACAGGTGTTTCAATGAAGGATCTAAATATTCCAGGTCCCAATCTACATGTTGAAGGATGGAGGATGCCTGCGCATGAAGTTTTTTTAACGTGTGGTGACCATTGCACACCAGCCACCACACGGGCTTAATAGAGCTAGGTTTTGGTCCAGTGCCAAGGATTAACCTGGACAACTGGAGACCAGCTCTGCAGCACGGACCGAGTGCGCCCACGCTAGCCCGTGCTGCCCCAGGGCCCTCGCTTCGTTTGGGCCCCGAACTCACGCCTCTCCTGGGCCCCGATCACTTCGCTCTGCAATCTCTCGCCGCTCCTTCGCCCCGACCTCACTGTTCCTGCTGTACCTGCCCATGCACCAATCACCGACCTGGATTATGGCGACATCCAATCCAGTCGCCCTCTTCACTGCCCTCGCCCTCCTGCACCAGCTTGCACTGCTCCCTGGAGTGGTATGCTCCTTTTGAGGTCTTTTTAAGACTACATAAATAATCATGATATAAAACATAAAATTCATGTAATCTAGCACATGGAACTTTCGATTGTTTGAAAACTGCTTTTAAAAATTTGATGTGAACATTTCCTGGGAACATTCAGCCCCTCGAGCCTGTTTCAATATTCAATTAGATCCTGGCTGATCTGTACCTCAACTCCATTTACCCATCTTTGCTCCATATCCCTTGATACCCTTTCCTAACAAAAACCTATCAACCTCAGTCTTGAAAATTTCAATCGACACAGCATCCACAGCCTGTTAGGAGTGCGGGTTCCAGATTTCCACCACCATTTGTGTGACAGTGTTTCCTGATTCCACACAGTGGCAAGAGATTGTAGAGGGATGTGATCGGGGCCCAGAAGAGGCGAGGGCCTAGGGGCAGCACGGGCCAACCCACACTGCGATTTGTGTGCACACTAGGTCCGTGCAGCAGAGCTGGTCTCCAGTCGTCTTGGTTAATCCTTGCTACTGGGCCAAGACCTAGCTCTGTCAAGCCCATGTGGTGGCTAGTGTGCAACAGTAACCACACGTTAAAAAAATCCACGCACAGGCATCTTCCACCCTTCAAGATTTAGTTCGGACCTGGAATCTTAGGTCCTTCATTGAAACACCTGTGAACTTTTTGACGTGGAAGCAAGTCATCCTCGATTCGAGAGACTGCCTATGATGGATTTGCATCTTACCCCCACAAGTGACATAAAATTACAAGCACCAGCTAATCAAAGAGAGTCAGTATGGATTTATGAAGGCTGGGTCATATCTGACTCAACTGGTAGAATTTTTTGAGGCGACCACGAGCATGGTGGAGTTTTCTATTGTGATCCCATTTCCTCATTCTTCACTCATATTCCTTCACGTTCTTCCTTTACAAATACTCAGTTAAATTTTTTGTGATATTATAGACTATCTCAAAAACCACTTCTTCGAATAACCCCTCTGTGCGAAAACATTTATTTTATTTTCTCCTCGTCTTGTGATAATCCTCAATCTTTACTCCCTTGATATCCATTCACTTACAGGTAGAAACTTTCTTTCACTGTTTACCACAGAAAAACCTTTAGTAATTTTCAAAACAGTTAATCGACCCCCTCTTAACCTACTTTCCGCCAGTGAAAAAACCCCAATTTCTTTCAAGCTTTTCCTTATAATTATAATCTCTCATTCTTGGGATTTTATGAATGAAATCTCTTGATATATTTCCTGTAATGGGGTGTCCAGAGTGCCATGAAATCAGTCTACTCCTGATAATTCAAGTTGTTTGTAGTACTAAAACAATCGAATCATCCAATAATTCAAATTACCAAAAATAACAGTCGGAATTTATTGGTCAAAACAAAATAAAATTATCAGATAATTAAATTATCTTGAACTAAGAGCAATAGTCAGTACTCCAACAGTGGCTTAATCAATAGAGTGTCTAAATTTAACATCACGGCACACTATTTTGTCATAAGTGCTTTCGGAGAAAGTGGGTAAAAGAATTTAAAGGTATAACAGAAAGAAGGGAAGAGGAGACAGAGAGAATAATTACTAAAAAGTAATAATCACAACCACACCATGATCTGTAGTTAGTCCAAAAAGTTTTTTTTTTTAAAAACAAAAGGGTAAAAAGGATCTTAAAGTGTAAGGGGAGATTCATAGAAATTTACAGCACAGAAGGAGCTCATTCAGTCCTTCATGTCTGTGCCGGCCAAAAAGAGTTATGCAACCTGAACCCACTTTCCAGCTCTTGGCCCGAAACCCTGCAGATTACAGCACTTCAAGTGCATATCCAATTACTTTTTAAATGTGGTGAGGGTTTCTGCCTCTACCACCCTTTCAGGCAGTGAGTTCCAAGCCCCCCTCTGGGTGAAAAAAGTTCTAAACACCCCTTCAACCCTTCTAATAATTACTTTAAATCAAAGAGCAAGTTATTATTTAAATGGAGAAAGATTGCAAAGTACCGCAGTACAGCGGGGCCTGGGGGTACCTGTGCATGAAACTCAAAAGGATAGTATGCAGATACAGCAAGTGATCAGGAAGGCCAATGGTATCTTAGCCTTTATTGCAAAGAGGATGGAGTATAAAAGCAGGGAAGTCTTGCTACAGCTATGCAAGGTATTGGTGAGCCAATATTGGAGGCCACACCTGGAATACTGCGTGCAGTTTTGGTTTCCATATTTACAAAAGGATATACTTGCTTTGGAGGCAGTTCAGAGAAGGTTCACTTGGTTGATTCCGGGGATGAGGGGGTTGACTTATGAGGAAAGGTTGAGTAGGTTGGGCCTCTACTCATTGGAATTCAGAAGAATGAGAGGTGATCTTATTGAAACGAATCAGATTAGGAGGGGGTTTGACAAGATGGATGCAGAGAGGATGTTTCCACTGATGGGGGAGACTAGAATTAGAGGACATGGTCTTAGAATAAGGGGTCGCCCATTTAAAACTGAGATGAGGAGAAATTTCTCCTCTCAGAGAGTTGTAAATCTGTGGTATTTGCTGCCTCAGAGAGCTGTGGAAGCTGGGACATTGAATAAATTTAAGACAGAAATAGACAGTTTCTTGAACGATAAGGGGATAAGGGGTTATGGGGAGCGGGCAGGGAAGTGGAGCTGAGTCCTTGATCAGATCGGCCATGATCTTATTGAATGGCGGAGCAGGCTCGAGGGGCCATATGGCCTACTCCTGTTCCTATTTCTTATGTTCTTATTTATCATATATGATAGGTCATTTCTAAAATTGTCATAGAAATAATAATGGCCTAATGAAAATCATTGCAATGCAAATGTGTTGATGGTCATGAAATGTGATGTCTGCGATGATTTTGAGAGCAGTGGTGCTTTTGTCGTGCATAAGCTGTGTGTAGCGCTGGACTCACCTTGTGACCCTAGTACTCCCTTCTCCTCTAATAACCTCATTTGTGTTTTGCAGCTCAGCCAGCAGCGCGGCCCAGCCAGCAGCGCGGCCCAGCCAAGACCAGAAGGTTGGGGTGCGGGACCCGACTCTCCGGACGATCCAACATCTGGTGCTGAGGAGCTCCGATCCTCGCCTGTCACTCCGCTGGGCGTTCTCCACGGATGAGAGCATGGACTTCAAGGAACATGCATCGCCACACTCCAGAAGCCATTCCACCCCAAGGCCATTTAGTGGTCCTCCTGTTATTCCCGTCTCCACTCTGGAGGTACCGGCACCAAGCACCTCGCCACAGGGCACCCCATTTGTCCCCAGGACGGCGCCGACCCCGCAGAGGTCTCTTGGATGCAGCAGGTCTGTTCCACAAGTGCCATATGACAACGGAAAGATGGTACAGTTGTCCAGAAGGACTGTAGACATTGGTAACTACCTCATCGAAGCATTGTGGGGCATATCCCGACAACTGGCCACCATGACCGAGTACATTTCACGGATGGCAGAGGCCCTGGATGTGATAGCCAGGAACACTGCTGCCACAGGCCTCCCAGTGTTCCCTGAGCATGGCACTCCACCCCTAGATTCCGCACCACCACTGCGAACGACAGATGAGAGCAAGGACCAAAATCCTGCTTCTGCAACGTGCAACGACTGCATCTGCCTTCATCCCCCCACCACCAATGAGGCACCACCTGAGGAGCTCCTTGGCCAGGCGCCGTGGAACGAGGAGGAGAAGGGTAGAGGTGGGGAGAAGAAGGGGATGGGGGGGGGGAAGAGGGCGGAGGAAAGTGAGGTGCATGTCCGCAAGTGATAGAATTTGTTGCAATGTATGAGGGCTGGGGACCACTTTCCTGCTTTGCCTTTATATTCTGTGTTGCTGGACATGTTGAACATTTGATTGATGTCAATGGTGGAAAAAGTGTGGGTGGGGGTTGGGTGTTATTGCCTGTGATACTTATGATTTCAGACCAATGTTGGTATAAATTTATTTTAATTGAACATAACCTTGTTGCGCATTGTCTCAGATAGCCACACCATTACACACTGGTGATTCCTTAACATGAAAGGGTTAAATGCAAATTAACATCAACGTTAACTTTAAAATTGGCACCAAGATGATGGGCACCATTGATGTCTGAGCTGCACACTCAGCAGTGTGTCAGTGTTGTCACTCACATCAAAGCTCTTTCAGGCAAATCGTTCAGATCTCAGCTCCTCACATAAGAGTCTTGCAGCTATGTAGCCACCACGGGCCCTTTCCTGCGGTCTGGAGGGGGTCGTGGGAATGGTTGCATAGCCAGCCTGATTGTCTGGCCCTAGGTCAGCATCCAGCCCCTCGGCCAGCATCCAGCCTCTCGGCGTCCTCTTCTTCTCTCTCCTGAGGTGGAGCATCAGTGCCTTCAGGCAATTCTTTTCCCCTCCTGATAGCCAGGTTGTGCTGCATCGAGCACACAACCACAAATTTACCTACTTGCTCAGGGTTATATTGTAGCTCCCCTCCTGAGTGGTCAAGACATCTGAAGCGCTGCTTAAGCACAGTTATTGTTTGGTGGCCCCATTGCATTGAAAGTATAACAGCGATTGATCAGAAGCAATGATTTCCTCACTAAAATACAACTGGAATAAAGCCCCAATAGTCCAGAGTCTGAAAATATGTCTGTTGAGATGTTCACTTCACCAGAGAAGAACTCCAGAGTCAATGCAAACGCCCCGAAAGTTGAGGCAGCCTTTTGAATGATGCGACCTGTGATTTTAAAAATCCTAGCCACATCGCTGGCGTTTGTTCAGAACAGTTCCACCTTTTCTGGGTGGTTTCTTGGGCGAGCAATATTGTGGGCGATATGTGCGCGAGCTCCTGGGCGTTAGTTTCACCAAATGTGCTCTTTACGACAAAAAAAAGTGGGCGGACGGTATTATTGTATTTCGGTGTTAATTCGTTGCAGAAAGTAACACTGGGCAATATTATGGCCGTTGATTTCGCCCATTCTGGTGATTCCACCCAAAAAAAGTGGGCAGACGGTAAATTTTTTTTCCTGGCGTTAAGCACATGGGGAAAGTAACGCTCGATGATAAGTTTCCTAAAAATGCCCGTCAGTTTCCATTTTGAGCCAAAATGGGCGCTATATGTGCGTTATACGCCAGTTCAGCGGTAAAATTGCCGTTCAGTGGGCGTTAAACATGCAAAAAAAGTGGAGGTTCGAGCCCATAGGCACTGAATTTGTGTAACAGATGTATAAAAATTCACTGGAGAGCCAAAAACTTCGTGTCGATTGAGTATCCAACATTACTGCAGTTCCCCCTCATTTTATTGGTACGTATACATCCTAAAATGACTGACTGATCGGCAGCATATGAACTTATTAAAGTTGCAGTCAAAAGCAAGTTATGGGATAATTTTGAAGTGGCACACTTTGTTAATGAGCTCTGTTCACACAATAATCTCATATTAAAGGCACAAGATTTACTGCCCAAAATTATTACAGAGTAAGATTTTCAGATCCACGTTTAACCTGTTAAAATGTATACACACTTTACTAAGCTAATTTATGTAACTTCTGCTCGGATGGGTAAATTGTTTACCAAAGCTCGAAGGTAAAACTGCTCTTCTATTCTGGGATGTAGGCAAAACTATTTTGGCATGATCATCATCATAGGCTGTCCCTCAGAGTCAAGGAAGACTTGCTTCCACTCTGAAAGTGAGTTCTTAGGTGACTGAGGGTCCAATGCAGGTCCTATAGTCTCTGTCACAGATGGGACAGACAGTGGTTGAAGGAAAGGGTGGTTGGGGAGCCTGGGTTGATGCATGCTCCTTCCGCTGTCTGCACTTGGTTTCTGCTTGTTCTCGGCGATGGGACTCGAGGTACTCAGCGCCCTCCAGGATGCTCTTCCTCAGGAGTCGGTGGGGATACGGTACTTTATCAAAGAGGCTTTGAGGGTGTCTTTGAAGCGTTTCCTCTGCCCACCTGGGGCTCGCTTGCCAAGTCGAAGCTCTGCATAGAGCGCTTGCTTTGGGAGTCTTGTGTCGGGCATCGTCCCTCACAGTTGACAGTATCAAAGGCCTTTGTGAGGTCAAAGAAGGCCATGTGCAAGGGTTGGTGCTGTTCCCTGCATTTCTCTTGTAGCTGTTGCGCGGTGAAGATTATGTCCATTGTACCCGTTAATGGATGGAATCCACATTGCAACTCTGGGATGAACTCTTCAGCCACAGGAAGACGACGATTGAGTTGGATTCTTGCAATGATTTTCCTTGTGGTCGACAGCAGGGTGATTCCTCTACCGCAGAGAGTTGTTGATGCCAGTTCATTGGATATATTCAAGAGGGAGTTAGATATGGCCCTTACAGCTAAAGAGATCAGGGGGTATAGAGAGAAAGCAGGAAAGGGGTACTGAGGTGATGATCAGCCATGATCTTATTGAATGGTGATGCAGGATCGAAGGGCCGAATGGCCTACTCCTGCACCTATTTTCTATGTTTCTATGTAGTTACCGCAGTTGGACTTGTCCCCTTTTTTGAAAATGGTCGTGATTATGGCATCCCTGAGATCTCCTGGCATGCTCTCCTCCCTCCAGATGAGAGAAATGAGGTCATGCATTCATGCCAAAAGTGCTTCTCCGCCATGCTTTAGTGCTTTGGCGGGAATTCCCCCTGATCCTGTTGCCTTGCCCTCATGAACAGGGTTACTGTATGCTACAATGAGGAGAGCCCTGCAACATTTCAATCCTTATTGTAAGAAATGGTGAGAATTGAAGACTAACATAATTTCCTTATTAATATACAGCAGTGACTGATTAATGAAACATTTGGGGCAAACAGAGGTGTTTTAAAGCATTTTTAACTGCACTGTATTATTTATATTATACTGATTTAATAAAAAGTATGAATACCACACACTGGACTTTTCAGAGAACATGGCAATGTATTTGGATTAACATAAATACATTAATATTAAACAGCCTTTCAGTGCATGAAAAGGTTTTCTGAAGAGTTAGGGGGTGAAAGTGCTTCTTTGCCTCGCCCTGTTAGCGCCTCCAGCAGTTTTCGACCCGGGGAATGGGGGGGGGGGGGCGGCACTGCCGCCTCCCGAGTAATTTCCCGGGAGGTTGTGGAGGCGCTGGCACGGCCCCGCGGTTAGTGACCCGGGTCGCCGTGCATCCGACGATGGCTCCATCGCTGAGCGTGGCGAGCCCTCACCGTCCCACGCTGACCCCTTAACGCCACACAGCGGGAAATTGCCCCAGGGGCCAGAAGGCTGGCGGGGACAGATCTCAACACTTCACAGGTTGCGAAGCTGGCCGACAACCGCTCTCAGGGCGGTGATTAAAGGGAAGGGCGCCAGCACCGAGGGCTGCTATCTTTTTATGTCGGCCGACTCTCGGGTCGGCTCAAAGGTGGCAGCCCGAGAGTGGTCCGGGCCACCATCGTGCAGCCCGGCACTGCATCATGGGTGCCGGGCTCCTGGCCCGATCGCACGCTGCCCTGATGGCCATCAGAGGCAGTGCAGAGTGCACAGTGGCTCTCTCCTTTAATCATAGGGGAGGGGTGTTGAAGCGTGTCAGTGTTACGTGGAGCATCGGCGTAGTGCTGAACCTTTTGTCCAGTAGCATAGAAACATAGAAAATAGGAGTAGTAGTAGGCCATTCGGCCCTTTGAGCCTGCACCGCCATTCAATATGATCACGGCTGATCCTCGATCTCAACACCATTGTTCTGCTTTCTCCCCATATCCCTTGATATCTTTTGTTTCTAGAAATCTATGCATCTCCTTCTTAAATATATTCAGTGACTTGGCCTCCACAGCCTTCTGTGGTAGAGAATTCCACAGGTTCACCACCCTCTGAGTGAAGAAATTTCTCTTCATCTCAGTCCTAAATTTCCTACCTCATATCTTGAGACTGTGACCCCTTGTTCTAGACTTCCCAGCCAGGGGGAAAGATCCTCCCCGCATCCAGTCTGTCTAACCTAATCAGAATTTTATACTTTTTATTCTTCTAAACTCTCGTGAATACAGGCCCAGTCGACCCAATCTCTCCTCATATGACAATCCTGCCATCCCAGATAGTGTCCCGGAAGCCGCCCCCAAAGGAAGTGGAGCGCTGCGGATAGCGTTCCGCCTCCTTTGAGGGGCGGTAAGCCCAATTCAGCGGCGAGGACGGGACCTGCCCGCCAGGCGCTAAAAGTACCGGCGCCAAAAGGTTACCGCCCACAATTGTGGCGCAGGGCAATTTCGCCCCCTTAAAAGTCCAAACACCGTCAAGTTGCATTCAAGCTAGTAAACCTACTTCCCACCGCTGTCAACAATTATTAATTTTGAAAACATACATTAGCAATTCTGAATACTTACTGCTATTTCAGCACTTCCAGTAATGCTCGTTTCAAAAGATACACAAACTACAAAACAGGCCAGAGAAATTTGTGCTGTCAAAATCTCCAGCTCATTTGCTGTCATGAGAATATAAACTTACCAATTTGTATTATTATGACACCAGTGTAAAGCAGCAAGGGATATTAATAATATGCCCATATTGTTCCTATTCTGGTTCATTAAAGCTATAAAAAGCAAATGATGTCAGATTCTGGCCCTAAAATATCTTGCATGGGTGACAATTTTGCTTTAACATTCCAACATCTTTAAGTCACACATTTCGTTAACTCACAAGGGCCGGATATTGTAACGTTATTAAAACACAAATCAAGCATGAAATTAAAGAAGGTGGTTATTCTGAAACTCTAGATTTTTGTTATACAGAAAAATGCCACTGGGAAGAAAGGACAAAATTGGTGGCAAAGATACAACACATCTGAGCTAATGTAAGTAATCCTTGGTTACTGTATTTGGAAGTCAAACATGGTGCAACATGAAACAGTCAAATGCTCATTGTGATTCTCATTAAGATGATGGAAGACACTGTTGTAGAGTTCTGCATTTTTCTATCCTATTATGTTGACAGGTATTCAGTGCCTCTAAATCAATCCTAGCAAGGTTCAGCTGCAGTACTCTTGATTTAGAGTCTCAGAGCTGGCAGCAACATTTATTTGTAATGAACTTGCCATTTCCTTTACCATGGTATGCAATAAGAAATTGCACTATACTTCCAGATACCAGGCACCAAACAAAGTTGGCTTTTCAATGATTGCTGTAGCTTAAAACTATCTATAGAATCCTGTGTATATTCCGGACTCATCAATACACAGGATTTCATTTGAAACATGCATTAACAGGTTAATGTACAGAATATGTATCATAAACATGTGATATATCATTGTATATAATTGTGCTCAAGTCCCACTGCAGGGACGAGCACAGAAATCCAGGCTTACACTCCAGTGCAGTGCTGAGGGAGTGCTGCACTGTCGGAGGTGCCAGCTTTCAGATGAGACGTTAAACCGAGGCCCCGTCTGTTCTCTCAGGTGGACGTAAAAGATCCCATGGCACTATTTCAAACAAAAGCAGGGGAGTTATGTCCAGTGTCCTAGCTAACGCTATCCCTCAATCAACATCACTGAAAAGGATTATCTGGTCATTATCAAATTGCTGTCTGTGGGAGCTTGCTGTGCGCAAATTGGCTGCTGCGTTTCCTACGTTACAACAGTGACTTCATTCCAAAATGAACCTCATTGACTGTAAAGCGCTTTGGGACATCCAGTGGTCATGAAAGATGCTATATAAATGCAAGTCTTTTTTCTTAGAATCGCACAACATTTGGCCCAACGTGCCTGTGCTCTTTGAAAGAGCTATCCAATTAGTTCCACTCCCCTACTCTTTCCCCTGCAAATGTTTCCGTCTCAAGTTACTAATGAATCTGCAGGAAGAATGTTCCCAATGTTGGGGAAGTCCAGAACCAGGGGTCACAGTCTAAGGATAAGGGGTAAGCCATTTAGGACCGAGATGAGGAGAAACTTCTTCACTCAGAGAATTGTGAACCTGTGGAATTCTCTACCACAGAAAGTTGTTGAGACCAGTTAGTTAGATATATTCAAAAGGGAGTTAGATATGGCCCTTACGGCTAAAGGGATCAAGGGGTATGGAGAAAAAGCAGGAATGGGGTACTGAAGTTGCATGATCAGCCATGATCATATTGAGTGGTGGTGCAGGCTCAAAGGACCGAATGGCCTACTCCTGCACCTATTTTCTATGTTTCTATGTCTATGTATGCTTCCCCCGCCCTTTCAGGCAGTGTATAATCTCGTCGTTTTCTTTTGAATGCTATATGGTCCCCAGTTGAGATGACTGCCATACTTTTTCCATTTGGAATCACGTACTTCCAGATTTGGCAAAGCACATGTTTTAAACCTATTCCAATGTAGCAAATCACCATTCCCTTTGCGAAAATTATTTTGATATAATACATGTATGTAAAATAGTTTGCAACAGCAACAACTTGTATTTATATAGCGCACCCTGGAAACATTGGAGAAAATGCCACTGCGGGTGATTAACTCACAGTAGTTGCAAGTGTTCCAAACACCAACCACAAAATTTGTGGAGGGGGCGGAATTTATCAAACCAAATATTAAACTCTGGCAGCAGTTCTAGAAGATAAAACAAAATGACAAAACTAAACTATTTAAAAAAATATAAACAGCAGAAAGGCTTTTAAGCTCACATCGGGACAATGTCAAATTATGTTGTGATCTTTGCCCCAAATGTTTTTTTTTTAAGAAAAATATTTTGTTAGACAAAGTTATTCCCGATATGTGCCACCTCATCAAGTTTCGACTGCATCATAAGCAGGTTTGTTGGAGGCCCTTCCCATCAACTCAATCTCAGACTTACCAAATGGGTTTGCAAGCTGCTGGAGGAACAAATTTGATCATGATTTGAACTCCCAGATCGGGGAACTGGCTTGTGCTTTACATTATACCAGTTAGTATTTGGTTTACTTCCACAGCACTGGTACAACTCTGCTCATTGTATTTATATTTATGAAGTTAGTCTGCATATATTTTTAGGGTCATAGGAACAGGAGTCAGCATCATAGGCAGTCTCTCGGAATAGAGAAAGACTTGCTACCACTCTTAGCATTAGTTCTTAGAACGCTGTACAGTCCAATATGAGAACCATAGTCTCTGTCACAGGTGGGACAGATAGTGGTTGAAGAGAAGGCCTGGTTTGCCGTACGCTCTTTCCGCTGTCTGCGCTTGATTTCTGCATGCTCTCGGTGACGATATTCGAGGAGCTCAGCGCCCTCCTGAATGCACTTCCTTTACTTAGGGAGGAAGTGCATCCGGGAGCGCGCTGAGCTCCTCGAGTATCGTCGCCGAGAGCACAGGAACAGGAGTAACTAAAGAAAGACTCCCATTTATATAGTGCCTTTCACGACCTCATGATGTCTCAGAGCGCTTTTTGAAGCGCAGTCACTGTTGTAATGTAGGCAGCCAATTTGCGGCACGGCAAGCTCCAAAAACACCAGATAATCTGTTTTAGATGTTGGTGGAGGGATAAACATTGGCCAGGACAGCGGGAGAGCTCCCCGCTCGCCTTCGAATAGCAGCGTTGGATCTTTTACATCCACCTGAGCCGAAAGAGTGGGCCATTCAGCCCCTCGCGCCTGTTCCGTCATGCAGTTAGATCATGGCTGATCTGTATCCTAACTCAATCTAGCCGCCTTGATTCAGTAACCTTGCCCAACAAAAATCTTTCAATCTCAAGTTTTAAACATTTTTAATTGACCCCCAGCCTGAACAGCTTTTTGGTGGCGAGTGTCTCAGATTTCCCCTACTTTGTAGTGAGGAAGTGCTTCATGACTTGATTATTGTATGCAGTTTTGATCTCCTAATCTGAGGAAGGACATGTTTGCTATTGAGGGAGTGCAGCGAAGGATCACCAGACTGATTCCCGGGATGGCAGGACTAACATATGAAGAAAAATTGGATCGACTAGGCTTATATTCACTGAAATTTAGAAGAATGAGAGGGGATCTCATAGAAACATATAAAATTATGACGGGACTGGACAGGTTAGATGCAGGAAGAATGTTCCTGATGTTGGGGAAGTCCAGAACCAGGGGTCACAGTCTAAAGATGAGGGGTAAGCCATTTAGGACCAAGATGAGGAGAAACGTTTTCACCCAGAGAGTAGTGAACCTGTGGAATTCTCTACCACAGAAAGTTGTTGAGGCCAGTTCGCTGGATATATTCAAGAGGGAGTCAGATGTGGTCCTTACGGCTAAAAGGATCAGGGGGTATGAAGAGAAAGCGGGAGTGGCGTACTGAAGTTGCATGATCAGCCATGATCATATTGAATGGCGGTGCAGGCTCGAAGGGCCGAATGGCCTGCTCCTGCATCTATTTTCTATGTATCAACCCTGAACTGCCCAGTTCTAATTTTATTATGGGCCCTTGTTCTGGAGAAAATAGTTTCTTGAAAATGCATTATTTGAATATTCATCTTTTGATATTCGCTGCAGCATTTTGAAATTTTCTGGTTATCAATTGGTGGCAAATTTGCATTCGGACTAACAGAAATCACAATTAACAGGACTGTTGTTGCTTTTTGGATTTATAAAAAGCTACATTTTTTTCAGACCAACAACTTCTGCAGTGCTGCACCTGGACCAAGAGATTCAAAAGTAGCTGATGTAATTATGAAAATGCAGCAAGGTTATATATTTTGATGATCTGTCCTTTAAACATTAACACAACAGAGACCATTAACAGTCCCTTTAGAGTAAAGGCAGAGAAGTTCTTCCATCAGATCGTTAAGAATTTAGGGACAATGCACCGTTAAACATGTGTACCCAAGATACTTTTTAAGTGCTTGTCGGGATGAAAATGAAACCAGTGGGGCCCACCTTTTTATTATATACAAATGTGGTCTAAAACAACACGGAAAATCAAAATAGAGCATTATAACACTGTCCTCAATGAAACAGTCTGTCTCATGACTAGCTTCTGGAAAGGATGTGCCTTTTTAAGAGGCCAGCATGGGCCATTGATAAAAGTCTGTTTCCAGATGCATAATGGCTGTGTCTGGCTAGAATTACACCAGAACACCGAAGTGTTGGAACCCGTAGAGACCGTACAGATGCAACCTACTGCAATAGACACGACTAACTAGTTAGCTTAAATATTTCAGATATAGTATATGTGTCTCCTGTAGGGGATAGCCTTCATAAATACAAAACAGAAGACCATTAGATATTTAGTACCGTAGATAAGCTGTTAACAATACTAGGGTTATTTGAAGTTCAAAAGTATGGCTTTTTGTAGTAGTCACATCTTAAAAGTCATGGTTCACAGAAACTGCTACAAGTTATTGTCAGCAATTAAGTGTTTGAAGCCATTATTAGGACCTTCGCCTCTGGAACACAAATGTTTTTGTTACACAATGCACTAGCCTGTACCATGATTCTCATTATGGCTATCGGTGGCGGGGCCGGGGGGCGTGGAATTGGGTGAAAGGTGCAAAGTGGAGGACATAGAAAGGAGGTCAGATCTAAAAGGTAAGTCATTTCAGGCTACTGTTGTACACATCAGTTCCCATTTACCAGCTGAAAGTAAAATTGACTGGGGTCAGGGAGTAACACACTCACTCACTCACTTCCTCGGCTGGGGAATAGTACACGTCTTGGGAGACCCAAGGGGGGAGGAGGGGAGTGAAAATATCTACAAACTCTCAGCAGAAAGCCACATGGAAAAAGAAAATCCAGAAACGAGCAACTCTCGGTCTCGAATTTTGTCCTTGATGACTTGCGACTTCTGTTGAATGTTACACTGTCCACAACTTTACACATGTTTAAAACCAGTGTTAGAAATAGTCTGAAGTAAAAAGAAGTTTCCCAGTGTAAAACAAGTAGAAAATTGTAAATTTCTATACATATTTTTTTTCTATTGTGTGATAACTCTTATGTGAAGTGCAGCTTTTGCTAATGCTGTTGCAAAGCCTGGAGGATGTCTTTTCACTTACGTAATTCAGATAAATGAAAAATGCTGCAATTAAACAAGTCATTACAGATTATACCATTAATTTAATATAATGGTTAATAATTGTACTTTCATTTAAATTTTTTAAAATTATTTCATCAATGAAGTGATAAAATTGCTCTAACGCAAAATCAGAGAACAATTCCAAAGCATAGCTGGTTTTTTCATTTGGTGAATATAGCAGCGTTCAGTATCGTGTTACTCGCACTCAATGTACCCTATATGGTTTCTAGATTCACAGAAAATTATGACTTCATTTAACATTCTAACCTTTTAATTCACATATCTGATGAATAACTCAATTCCATTTAATTTCAGACTGGTTTGCTGTCCCAGAGAAATGTCTTTGCTAAAACATTGAAGTTCCTATTAGAAATTTGGGAGCTTGCTAAGGATAGGACAGTGCATTCTCAGGAGTGCAGGGATAATAGTGGTACTCGTTCAGCTCTGTGATTGAATGCTCCCAAGGTCCGCAACTTAACGCAGCCCCACCAACAATGCGGTGTCACAAATGTACCAGAATGTGTTTGGCCCTTATTCTATCAGCAGTGACAATGGATTAGTCCTTCCCTTGTGTAGATAGCCGTGATGGAGACTCAGAAGCCGTTCTTCCATTGTTGGGGGTCCACAGATGGGTTGAGCAGATGAAGATAGGAGGCTGTGCTTATTGCTCACGACCTCTTAATCTATGGCTCGCTCTGCGTGCTACACTGAACGCCTATATAGCAGGATTAGGCAGATGACCAGTCTAAAGAAAGTTCTCAGGCTGACTTGTGCTTCTTTCCACAAAAAGATTTTGCAACTGGCCGACCCTGGGAGTGACGTTGCCAAGGTGCCATATTTAAATGACATTCTAGGTGGTAAAAACAGAGAGACAGACTATTATCTGAATGGTGACAGATTAGGAAAAGAGGAGGTGCAACGAGACCTGGGTACATCAGTCATTGAAGGTTGGCATGCAGGTACAGCAGGCGGTTAAGAAAGCAAATGGCATGTTGGCCTTCATAGCGAGGGGATTTGAGTACAGGGGCAGGGAGGTGTTGCTACAGTTGTACAGGGCCTTGGTGAGGCCACACCTGGAGTATTGTGTACAGTTTTGGTCTCCTAACCTGAGGAAGGACATTCTTGCTATTGAGGGAGTGCAGTGAAGATTCACCAGACTGATTCCCGGGATGGTGGGACTGACCTATCAAGAAAGACTGGATCAACTGGGCTTGTATTCACTGGAGTTCAGAAGAATGAGAGGGGACCTCATAGAAACGTTTAAAATTCTGACGGGTTTAGACAGGTTAGATGCAGGAAGAATGTTCCCAATGTTGGGGAAGTCCAGAACCAGGGGTCACAGTCTAAGGATAAGGGGTAAGCCATTTAGGACCGAGATGAGGAGAAACTTCTTCACCCAGAGAGTGCTGAACCTGTGGAATTCTCTACCACAGAAAGTAGTTGAGGCCAATTCACTAAATATATTCAAAAGGGAGTTAGATGAAGTCCTTACTACTAGGGGGATCAAGGGGTATGGCGAGAAAGCAGGAATGGGGTACTGAAGTTGCATGTTCAGCCATGAACTCATTGAATGGCGGTGCAGGCTAGAAGGGCTGAATGGCCTACTCCTGCACCTATTTTCTATGTTTCTATGGAAGGACATTCTTGCTATTGTGGGAGAGCAGCGAAGATTCACCAGACTGATTCCCGGGATGGCAGGACTGACATATGAAGAAAGACTGGATCGACTAGGTTTATAGTCACTGGAATTTAGAAGAATGAGAGGGGACCTCATAGAAACATCTAAAATTCTGACGGGATTGGACAGGTTAGATGCAGGAAGAATGTTCCCGATGTTGGGGAAGTCCAGAATCAGGGGTCACAGTCTGGGGTAAGGGGTAAGCCATTTAGGACCAAGATGAGGAGAAACTTCTTCATGCAGAGAATTGTGAACCTGTGGAATTCTCTACCACAGAAAGTTGTTGAGGCAAGTTCGTTAGATATATTTGAAAGGGAGTTAGATGTGGCCCTTACAGCTAAAGGGATCAATGGGTATGGAGAGAAAGCAGGAATGGGATACTGAGGTGAATGATCAGCCATGATCTTATTGAATGGTGGTGTCGGCTCGAAGGGCCAAATGGCCTACTCCTGCACCTACTTTCTATGTAATGGTAGGTTATGCCCAGGAACTTCTGCTCTTCATTCAATTCTCATATCATGTTTTTTGTGCTCGCTTCTGTAGGAGACTAGCACAGTGATTTTTTTTGGTGGGGGTGGGGGCGCGGGGGTGTGGTGCGATGGCAAGATCAGTAGAAATGCTCGATGGAAAAGTTGTTCCTCTGCATTATCCAGGCGCCTCCAGAGGTTTTTATTTGACACAATTTGAGCTCATGGAAGATACTGAAATGGCAGCGTTGTCAGCAATGTGTGGAAAAACTTTGTTCATAGAAACGTAGAAAATAGGTGCAGGAGTTGGCCATTCATGGCTGATCATGCAACTTCAGAACCCCTTTCCTGCTTTCTCTCCATACTCCTTGATCCCTTTAGCCGTCAGGGCCATATCTAACTCTCTTTTGAATATATCTAACGAACTGGCCTCAACAACTTTCTGTGGTAGAGAATTCCACAGGTTCACAATTCTCTGAGTGAAGAAGTTTCTCCTCATCTCGGTCCTAAATGGCTTACCCCTTACCCTTAGACTGTGACCCCTGGTTCTGGACTTCCCCAACATCGGGAACATTCTTCCTGCATCTAACTTGTCCAATCCTGTCAGAATTTTATGTTTCAATGAGATCCCCTTTTAAATTCCAGTGAATATAAGCCTAGTCGATCCAGTCTTTCTTCATATGTCAGTCCTGCCATCCCAGGAATCAGTCTGGTGAACCTTTGCTGCACTCCCTCAATAGCAAGAATGTCCTTCCTCAGAGTAGGAGATCAAAACTGTACACAATATTCAAGGTGTGGCCTCACCAAGGCCCTGTACAACTGTAGTAAGATCTCCCTGCTCGTATACTCAAATCCTCTTGCTATGAAGGCCAACATGCCATTTGCCTTCCTCACCGCCTGCTGTTGAAATGTCATTGGCATCAATGAGGAACAGGTAGGGGTAGAGAACTGAGCATGGGGCAAACTCCTCCCACTGGGCAAAACTTGGTGAAAATTATTGTGTGCGCTCCGACAAAGAAATTCAATATCCATCACATCAACTCATTTGGGATGTCAATCTGGCCGATGGTATTTTGTAGCCTAATGTGCCAAACATGGTCAAGAGTCTTTTTCCACATCCAGGATCACCATCAAAGTACACACTTTCTCGTTGAAGGCTTAGTTAATGTGCGCTGATAGCTGTAGCAATGTCGTCACTGGTGTTTCTTCCTCTACTAAAATACAGCGTCTGAGGATCTAATCCAGCGCTAATGACTTGGTCATGGCCATCATTGGGTGCCCAATGAGCGTGCTTTTGATGATGCCACTCTCTCCTGGAGCTTCCTCTCCCATGCCTCTTAGCCTCAGCTGGAGTTCAGCAGCAATAATGTCAGGGCCAGCGCAGTTACTGAATCCCTGGCAATTGAAATATTAAGGAGCCAGGGTGTAATGTGTGCTTCCTCCACTTTGCCATGGAAGAAATAGAGTGAAGCCATTTTCAATCAGTTTTGGAGACTGCTCTGATTTGTTAATGGTTACTCTGATGAGTCCCTTGGACAGGCTTATTTTGCGGTTCACTACTCTGTGTTGCAGTTGAACCTTGTCCTTTAGAGCCTCGAGGGCAGGCCTCACCTGGAATACTGTGTTCAGTTTTAGTCTCCTAATCTGAGGAAGGACGTTCTTGCTATTGAGGGAGTACAGCGAAGGTTCACCAGACTGAATCCCGGGATGGTAGGACTGACATATAAGGAGAGACTGGATCGACTGGGCCTGTATTCACTGGAGTTCAGAAGAATGAGAGGGGATCTCATAGAAACATATAAAATTATGACGGGACTGGACAGGTTAGATGCAGGAAGAATGTTCCCGATGTTGGGGAAGTCCAGAACCAGGGGTCACAGTCTAAGGATAAGGGGTGAGCCATTTAGGACCGAGATGAGGAGAAACTTCTTCACTCAGAGAATTGTGAACCTGTGGAATTCTCTACCGCAGAGAGTTGTTGATGCCAGTTCGTTAGATATATTCAAGAGAGAGTTAGATATGGCCCTTATGGTGAAAGGGATCAAGGGGTATAGAGAGAAAGCAGGAGAGCTGTACTGAGGTGAATGATCAGCCATGATCTTATTGAATGGTGGTGCAGGCTCGAAGGGCTGAATGGCCTACTCCTGCACCTATTTTCTATGTTTATATGTTCACCTCCTCCGCGAGTGTTTCAATGCGATTACTCTTAATGACCATGTGTCGCATGATCCTTAGCTGGACATCCTGCTGCTGGTAACATTTTGGCAGGCTGCAATGTACTTGCCCACCAAATATATCTTCTGGCCTGAGTTTTAAAAGAACATTCATGCCCTCGATGGTAACACACCGTATCAGGGATCCCCCGCAGGGTACATCCTTACATCGTGTACACTAGGTTTACACTGCTGGACCTCCTTGTATAAGATACCCTATTCTTACGTATATGGATTTGGTTTAAACTCATATGCTTATGGTTTTGTTTTCTTTTGACTTATAGCTTGTAGACTTTTACTGTTGCTAGAAATAATAAAATAGTTACATTTCTCATTCCCAGAATTCCTCAGAGTATGGATGACATTGAGCAAGAACAAGCTTTGGTAGGAAGGAAAGGCCTTTTGTTAGCAAGGAATGCTTAATAAGGGCTCAGTGGTCTCCCAGATGAGAGGGTAGCCTACACCACAAACAAATGAGATAATGATCAGTTGGGAAAAATAACTGAAAAATAACTCCCTTAAAAGGGATGGGTGGACATGACTAAAAAAAGGCCAGCATTCCATTTGCCTTCCTGATTACTTGCCGTACCTGCATAAGGAGCGTCGTGTAGCCCAGGATGCAGCGTGGAGGCCCCGACCTGCGGGAAACCATCAGCGGCAGGTTGGGGCCATAAAAGGAGCGGCGTGCGGCCGAGGGAGCAGCGTGGAGGCATGCCACTACAAGGTCGAGCGCGAGCTGGTGCAGGAGGGCGACGGCAGCAAAGAGTGATGTCAGCAAGGTCGGTGATTGGAGCGTGGGCAGATGCAGCAAGAGCGGCGAGAGACTGTGGAGGGATGTGATTGGGGCCCAGGGGAGGCGTGAGTTCAGAGCCAGGGACACAGGGGCAGCACGGGTCAGCCCACACTGCGATATGTGTGCGCACTAGGTCCGTGCAGCAGAGCAGGTCTCCAGTTGTCTTGGGTAATCTTTGCCACTGAACCAAGACCTAGCTCTGTCGAGCCCGTGTAGTGACTGGTGTGCAATGGCGACCACACGTTAAAAAAATCCACAGCGAGGCATCTTCCACCTTTGAGGATGTAGTTCGGATTCTTTATTCGAAACACCTGTGAACATCATCCTTTTTTTGGCAAGGAAGCAAGTCACCCTCGTTTCGAGGGACTGCCTATGATAATAATGACATGACTAAAGTCCTATATGGCGATCTTAAGCTTTCCTTTACAATTCGTAGAGAGAAAACAGGTTATCAGTTGATAACACTTGGGAAATTGCTTTCTCGGTGGTGTGAATCAATGATTCAGCCCCTCAATAAAACAGAAAGACTTGCATTTATATCATGCTTTTCACCACCTCAGGGTATCCCACAGTGCTTTACAGCCAATGAAGTCGTTTTGAAGTGTAGTCATCCTTATATTATAGTAATGATTGTTCGCATTCCAGACACAAGACTCCCAAAGCAAGCGCTCTATTCGGAACTTCCTCACGGCAAACGAGCCAAAGGTGGACAGAGGAAACATTACAGGGACACCCTCAAAGCCTCCCTGATAAAGTGCAACATCCCCACTGACATCTGGGAGTTCCTGGCCAAAGATCACCCTAAGTGGAGGAAGTGCATCCAGGAGAGCGCTGAGTGCCTCGAGTCTCGTCGCCGAGAGCGTGCAGAAACCAAGCGCAGGCAGCAGAAAGAGCGTGCGGCAAATCTGTCCCACCCACCCTTTGTCCTCAACGACTATCTGTCCCACCTGTGACAGGGACAGTGGCTCTTGTATTGGACTGTTCCCTAAGGACTCATTTTAAGAGTGGAAGCAAGTCTTCCTCGATTGAGGGACTGCCTATGATGATGATAATAATGATAGGGATTATAGTCTCGGCTGGTATGTTGGTCCTGTTCTCGGTCTGGATAGGTGGTTGCTGATTTTATGCCACTGTCTTGCTCCTTCTCACCTGTTTTTTTTTCCTGATCTAACCTCTAGCTTACATTTGATACGCATACACACAATCTCGCTAATAATCCGGTTGCGTGGGTATTTTTCAGTCACAAAATCTCGAACACTATGACCACATAATAGGCTATGATTTTATGAGAACCAGCAGCACCCAAATATCTCATTCAAAAAGAATTACTTGCATTTGTATTGCACATTTCACAACCTCAGGAAGTCACAAAGCACTTTACTGCCAATGCAGTACTTTTGCAGTGTAGTCACTGTTGTAATGCAGAAAACACAGTAGCCGATTCGCGCACAGCAAGGTTCCACGAACGGCAATGTCATAATGACCAGATAATCTATTATTAGTGTTGGTTTGAGACATAAATATTGGCCAGGACACCAGGGATAACTCCCATGCTCCTCTTTGAAATAGTGCCGTGGGATCATTTACGTCCACTTAGAGCGCATACGGGGCCTCGTTTTAACGTCTCATCCAATAGAAGGCGCCTCTGACAGTGAAGTGCTCCCTCAGTTGTACACTGAATTTCATTCTGGATAATGTGCTCAAGTCTCTAGAGTGGGACTTGAACCCACAACCTTCTGACTCAGAGGCGAGTAATACAAATTGTGCTGCAAAACTGAGCCATGACTGATAGCCATTCTTCATTGCTGAGCCCAGACAGATGAATCTGATCCTTACCTCACCTGAAATCCATACACAATGACTTTTATAGCAGCAATCACTGGACTGCGTTAATTTTCTTGCTCCTCTCAACCCGAGGATGACTAGGTCACTTTCAGCACCTCGGCAACTGCCCTGATTACGATTAAACCCTGGCCCTTCCTGCTCTGCATTGCTGAGAACCAGAAACAGGCAGTGGACCAAAAACAAAGACTGGATCGACTAGGCTTGTATTCAATGGAATTTAGAAGAATGAGAGGGGATCTCATAGAAACATATAAAATATTGATGGGATTGGACAGGTTAGATGCAGGAAGAATGTTCCCGATGTTGGGGAAGTCCAGAACCAGGGGTCAGTCAAAGGATAAGGGGTAAGCCATTTAGGACCAAGATGAGGAGAAACGTCTTCACTCAGAGAGTTGTGGGCGTGTGGAATTCTCTACCACAGAAAGTTGTTGGGTTCAGTTTGTTTGATATATTCAAAAGAGAGTTAGATGTGACCCTCACGTCTAAAGGGATCAAGGGTTATGGAGAGAAAGCAGGAATGGGGTACTGAATTGCATGATCAGCCATGATCATATTGAATGGTGGTGCAGGCTCGAAGGGCCGAATGGCCTACTCCTGCATCTATTTTCTATGTTTCTATGACTTACCCATCCCTGCACTGGAGGCGCTTGTGCATATAACTCTTACTTTCATGTTCTGTTCCACATTTCTCCCTCAGCCATCGCCAGAAACAGATTACTCGGTCATACAGCAGCTTGCAGTGCTCAAAAGGGCTGCCACGTTTCTCGTTCCACTTTCATCCAAAACCCGGCTGCTCCTGTGTCGCACCGAGTTGCATTCGCCCATCACCCCTGCGCGCGTTGGCCTACATTGGCTCCCGGTTGAGCATCGCCTCAATTTTAAAATTCTCATCCTTGTTTTCAAATCTCTCCATGGCCTCACTCCTCTCTAGCTCTGTAATCTCCTCCAGCCCAACAACCCGCTCCCCACTTACCCAGAGATCTCTGCGCTCCTCCAATTCAGGCCTCTTGCACAACCTCTATTTTAATCGTTCCATCATTGGCGGCCGTGCCCTAAGCTCAGGAATTCCCTCCCTAAACCTCCCCGCCTCTCTTTCCTCCTTTAAGATGATCCTTAAAACCTACCTTTTTGACCAAGCTTTTGGTCACCTGCTCTAATATCTCCTGATGTGGCTCAGTGTCAAATTTTGTGAAGCGACTTGGGACAGTTTACTACTTTAAAGGTGCACTACAAATGCAAGTTGTTGTTGTAATTCACTACAGGTAAGATGCTTTGAGATGCTTCCGATGGCATCAATTAAAACCTGGCTTTCCTTCAGCTAATTCTGACTAATATTAAAGTTCGAAAAATAACACGGATGAGACAAACAAAACATTTCTTCACACCTGGCCTGAGAGAAGATTATTTGAACAAGTAAGGATGTTACTGTGGCTGCGATAAAGTGGAGAAAACAAAAACTTTTTTTTTAAGGATCAAACTGATAAAGAATCATAGAACGTTACAGCACGGAAGGAGGCCATTCGGCTCATCAAGTCCGTGCCGGCCGACCAAGAGCTATCCAGCCTAATTCCACTTTCCAGCTCTTGGTCCGTATGGCACTTCAAGTGCACATCCAAGTATCGTTTAAATGTAATCTTTTGTCATTGCCAAAATTCTCCAGTCTAGGCAACATTCTTGTAAAGCTCCTCTGCACCCTTTCCAGTGCATCATGTCGTTCCTGTAATGTGCTGATCTTTAAAACTTACCTCTTTGACCAAGATCTGCACGCAGTACTCCAGCTGCGGTCTAATCAGTGTTTTATAGTTCAAGCATAACGTCCTTGCTCTTGTATTCCATGCCTCGACTAATAAAGGCAAGAATTCCATATTCCTTCTTAAGCACCTTATCTACGTGAGCGAAGGTGCAGCGAATGAGGATACAGGGCCCAGAAGAGCCGAGGGCCCAGGGGCAGCACGGGCCAGCCCACACTGCAATATGTGTGCGCACTAGGTCCGTGCAGCAGAGCAGGTCTCCAGTCGTCCTGGTTCAACCCTTGCCACTGGATAAAGGCCTAGCTCTGTCGAGCCCGTGTGGTGGCTGATGTGCAACGGTCACCACACGTTAAAAAAGTCCACGCACAGGCATCTTCCACCCTTCAATTGGAGTTCAGGACTGGAACATCAGGTCCTTCATTGAAACATCTGAACTCTTGTGGAAACAAGTCATCCTCAATCGAGGGACCGCCTATGATGATGATGATCTACCTGGCCTGCTACCTTCAGGGATCTGTGGACCTGCACCCCAAGGTCCTTTTGTTCCTCTACCCTTTTCAGTGTCCTACCATTTAATGTGTATTCCCTTGCCTTGTTAGACCTGCCCAAATGCATTACCTCACATTTATCCGATTGAATTCCATTTGTCACTGTTCTGCCCACCTGACCAGTATATTGATATCTTCCTGCAGTCCGCAGCTTTCTTCTTCATTAGCAACCACACAGTGTCATAGAAACATAGAAACATAGAAAATAGGTGCAGGAGCAGGCCATTCAGCCCTTCTAGCCTGCACCGCCATTCAACGAGTTCATGGCTGAACATGAAACTTCAGTACCCACTTCCTGCTTTCACGCCATACCCCTTGATCCCCCGAGTACTAAGGACTTCATCTAACTCCCTTTTGAATATATTTAGTGAATTGGCCTCAACTACTTCCTGTGGTAGAGAATTCCACAGGTTCACCACTCTCTGGGTGAAGAAGTTTCTCCTTATCTCGGTCCTAAATGGCTTACCCCTTATCCTTAGACTGTGACCCCTGGTTCTGGACTTCCCCAACATTGGGAACATTCTTCCTGCATCCAACCTGTCCAAACCCGTCAGAATTTTAAACGTTTCTATGAGGTCCCCTCTCACTCTTCTGAACTCCAGTGAATACAAGCCCAGTTGATTCAGTCTTTCTTGATAGGTCAGTCCCACCATCCCGGGAATCAGTCTGGTGAATCTTCGCTGCACTCCCTCAACAGCAAGTATGTCCTTCCTCAAGTTAGGAGACCAAAACTGTACACAATACTCCAGGTGTGGCCTCACCAAGGCCCTGTACAACTGTAGCAACACCTCTCTGCCCCTGTACTCAAATCCCCTCGCTATGAAGGCCAACATGCCATTTGCTTTCTTAACCGCCTGCTGTACCTGCATGCCAACCTTCAATGACTGATGTACCATGACACCCAGGTCTCGTTGCACCTTCCCTTTTCCTAATCTGTCACCATTCAGATAATAGTCTGTCTCTCTGTTTTTACCACCAAAGTGGATAACCTCACATTTATCCACATTATACTTCATCTGCCACGCATTTGCCCACTCACCTAACCTATCCAAGTCACTCTGTAGCCTCATAGCATCCTCCTCGCAGCTCACACTGCCACCCAACTTAGTGTCATCCGCAAATTTGGAGATACTACATTTAATCCCTTCGTCTAAATCATTAATGTATAATGTAAACAGCTGGGGCCCCAGCACAGAACCCTGCGGTACCCCACTAGTCACTGCCTGCCATTCCGAAAAGTACCCATTTACTCCTACTCTTTGCTTCCTGTCTGACAACCAGTTCTCAATCCACGTCAGCACACTACCCCCAATCCCATGTGCCCTAACCTTGCACATCAATCTCCTGTGTGGGACCTTGTCGAAAGCCTTCTGAAAGTCCAAATATACCACATCAACTGGTACTCCTTTGTCCACTTTATTGGAAACATCCTCAAAAAATTCCAGAAGATTTGTCAAGCATGATCTCCCTTTTACAAATCCATGCTGACTTGGACCTATCATGTCACCATTTTCCAAATGCGCTGCTATGACATCCTTAATAATTGATTCCATCATTTTACCCACTACTGAGGTCAGGCTGACCGGTCTATAATTCCCTGTTTTCTCTCTCCCTCCTTTTTTAAAAAGTGGGGTTACATTGGCTACCCTCCACTCGATAGGAACTGATCCAGAGTCAATGGAATGTTGGAAAATGACTGTCAATGCATCCGCTATTTCCAAGGCCACCTCCTTAAGTACTCTGGGATGCAGTCCATCAGGCCCTGGGGATTTATCGGCCTTCAATCCCATCAATTTCCCCAACACAATTTCCCGACTAATAAAGATTTCCCTCAGTTCCTCCTCTTTAATAGACCCTCTGACCACTTTTATATCCGGAAGGTTGTTTGTGTCCTCCTTAGTGAATACTGAACCAAAGTACTTGTTCAATTGGTCTGCCATTTCTTTGTTCCCCGTTATGACTTCCCCTGATTCTGACTGCAGGGGACCTACGTTTGTTTTTACTAACCTCTTTCTCTTTACATACCTATAGAAACTTTTGCAATCCGCCTTAATGTTCCCTGCAAGCTTCTTCTCGTACTCCATTTTCCCTGCCCTAATCAAACCCTTTGTCCTCCTCTGCTGAGTTCTAAATCTTAATCATACCCCCAACACAAGTCCAAGTCATTGATATGTACCACAAAAAGCACGGGACCCAGCACTGAGCCCTGCCGAACCCCACTGGATACAGCCTCCCAGTCACAAAAACATCCATCAACAATATACACCAAAGTTGACCCAAAATGAACAAAATAAAACAAAGCAGAAAATTTAGAGTGCTCATTCTACTGCCATTAATCTATCTTTATTCATTTAGATGATAGGAATATGCTGGCCATGTCTAGTACGCCTGCTCTCTGTCATATCTGTTCAGCTCCTCACTATTGTGTTGGTTTTACTTTGTGATTAAAAAATTGTGAGTGAAGAAAGTGATCTGCTTTTGGGGAGAATATACTCTTACTTTTTTAGAACCCAGTGATGTCGGAAGCGCCAAGGCTGGGCATCACAAGGAGCCCAGGTTCAGAGCAAAGATCGCTTTGTGCCGACCGAGTACACATTCTAACTCCACCCTCAGGAGAAAAAGCACAATTCTCCACTGCAATGTAACTCCATTCCAGCAATTCTTTTGGTTTCTGTGTTCAATTTAGCGCCAAATTACAGACATGCTTTTTTTTACTGTAAATTTGCACCCACAGAATCTGGGTTTGCGACTGCCAATGTTAACTTCACTGGGATCCTTGCAGCCGGCGGAAGCAGAAGCTTTTCTCCCCATCAGTCTGGCTATATTAAACCTCAGAACACGGAGGTGAAGGAACAAAGAAAATCCACTGTGCTTTCTTATTTGGCTTGTTTTACAAAAATTAACAGCTAGCTGCCTTCATCGGTTTTAATTAGCAAAATTGAAATAAAGCATTGCTCTGCCCTTTGGATAGCATGCACCATATTACAGAGTCAGTGTGTGCGGGACCCGTACCCCAGTGAGAGTCAGTGTGTGTGGGACCCGTACCCCAGTGAGAGTCAGTGTGTGTGGGACCCGTACCCCAGTGAGAGTCAGTGTGTGCGGGACCCGTACCCCAGTGAGAGTCAGTGTGTGTGGGACCCGTACTCCAGTGAGAGTCAGTGTGTGCGGGACCCGTACCCCAGTGAGAGTCAGTGTGTGCGGGACCCGTACCCCAGTGAGAGTCAGTGTGTGCGGGACCCGTACCCCAGTGAGAGTCAGTGTGTGCGGGACCCGTACCCCAGTGAGAGTCAGTGTGTGCGGGACCCGTACCCCAGTGAGAGTCAGTGTGTGCGGGACCCGTACCCCAGTGAGAGTCAGTGTGTGCGGGACCCGTACCCCAGTGAGAGTCAGTGTGTGCGGGACCCGTACCCCAGTGAGAGTCAGTGTGTGCGGGACCCGTACCCCAGTGAGAGTCAGTGTGTGCGGGACCCGTACCCCAGTGAGAGTCAGTGTGTGCGGGACCCGTACCCCAGTGAGAGTCAGTGTGTGCGGGACCCGTACCCCAGTGAGAGTCAGTGTGTGCGGGACCCGTACCCCAGTGAGAGTCAGTGTGTGCGGGACCCGTACCCCAGTGAGAGTCAGTGTGTGCGGGACCCGTACCCCAGTGAGAGTCAGTGTGTGTGGGACCCGTACCCCAGTGAGAGTCAGTGTGTGCGGGACCCGTACCCCAGTGAGAGTCAGTGTGTGTGGGACCCGTACCCCAGTGAGAGTCAGTGTGTGCGGGACCCACAGGAATTTGCAAAAGTGAACAAAATAATCAGGAACATTTTGGTGGATCACTTAGTCACATCGTAGTCACACAAGCCTTTGCATGCATGAATGAATGAACTAAATTGCATGAGGAAAGTTCAGAAGCAATTGACAAGATGGGAAATGTCTTACTTACAAAATATTGTAATTGCTTAGCCTAAAGTGAGTGGCCATTTCTTTAGGTAAAGCAATTTGCTTCTGCTAATTTCTTGATAGCTTAACATTTAGAAAAAAATTACATTCTTTGTGAACAAATTCGAGTGAAAACAATACTTGTTCTGACATTATGTACTTCAGAGTTTGGGAATGAATGCAATGGATCAAGTAAGTGACTATATGGCCCCTCTAGGGTGCGCCAATACACTGGGAATTGCAGAGATAGGGAAGAGTATGCTGCCCCTGCATGCGAGGGAATTTTATGTTCACGGTCTTTAAAAGTAGAAGTGTCAAATTTAATGTACTTCAAGATAACTGCTACTACCCAAAAACTGCACAGATTAACAAACACTAACAGCTGTCACAAGCACCAAGTACTACAGCTACACCGTTAACACTGTTTCAGGAATTATAATGTAAAGATAAGTCCCGTTTCTTGATAAGAATATAACTTGACTCAGACGAAAAAATGCTATTAGGCAAAAAGCCTGCTTTTAAATAAATGAGTGGCAAAAAGGCCATTACCGCAAGAACAGCATACTTTACTGTTTCTCATGATGCTGAGTATGAACGGTAACGGATAGACGGTGGCTTAGCATGGTTTACCACAAAAAAGTCATTTCTAAGTGATGTCAACAGCACATAATTTGCAAGTCTGAATCTCTTGGAGTGGGGTGAGGGAGAGCTGGGGGTGAGGGGGAGCTGGGGGCGGGGGGGGAATGGGGTAAACGGCTTACAACAACCTGGTTTGTGTAGGTGCATTTTGTCCATATGCAGGCAAACGTATCCCTCAAAGCACAGCTAACACAACTAGAAGAGAGCCGGGATATGTTGTGGTGTATGCTACAATGTGGCTGCATACCCCCGCTAAAGTTTAAGTTTCACTCTTACAGTGCGAATTAACGAGCAACTTAAGTACCGTACACTCGATCAGCTGAGCAGGAGTTCGACAGAGCCGAGCTGGAGCACCTTCTGATGTCACAGGTGGCTTTATTCTGCAGTGAGCCATGACTCATAATTCACATACTGGTGGAATAAACACTCCCAGCAGCACCCCCGAAGAGAAATAAGCTTCTTCTCACATGTGCAGGAAACTGAAGAAATATTTTCAAGATCTGATTTCTGAATCAATCTAGACTCAGTGAAACAGAAGATTTAAATTCAAACATATGCAACTGAAGATATGCTATTCATAACATTCATTGAACTGTAACAATACTAGATTCTGTAATTAATCAGTCAGAATTACATACATCCATTCCCAAGTATCTCAAATGTCTGTTTTGCAACAAGGGACAATTAATCTTTCAGCAGTTAATTGGTGTACTTTTTTCCCCCTGTAGTAATTCTAAAGTTTGATGTACTTGATTTGGAACCTGATGCCAACCAGATACACTGTTGATCCTTCTCTGGGCAAAATTAAATTATTTGTAAATAAGGATGCTATCAGGGATTCTGGCCTGCAACGCAAAACCGAGTGAAAAGCCAAGATTCGATTATGTAGATAAACGTGCCAAGATGCCTCAGACAGATGTTAGAGGGAAAAGAAAAATAGGACACCAAGCCAAAGGAGGAGATATTGAGAGAGATAAAGGACAGACTTGCATTTATATACTGCCTTTCACGAACTCAGAACATTCCGCAATGTGCTTTAAAGCCAATTAAATACTTTTTGAAGTGTAGTCACTGTTGTAATGTATGAAACATCGAGTAGAGTAGAAAATCATAGAAATTTACAGCACAGAAGGAAGTCATTCAACCATTGTGTCTGTGCCGGCCGAAAAAGAGCTATCCAGGCTAATCCTACTTTTCAGCTCTTGTAGCCCTGTAGGTTACGGCACTCCAAATGCATATCCAAGTACTTTTTAAATACAATGAGGGTTCCTGCCTCTACCACCCTTTCAGTCAGTGAGTTCCAGAACTCCATCACCCTTTGGGTGAAAAAAGTTCTCAACTCCCCTACAAGTTACTTTAAATCTATGCCCCCTGGTTATTTACCTCTCTGCTAAGGGAAATAGGTCCTTCCTATCCACTCCATCTAGACCACTCATGATAAGTCTCCCCATAGCCTTTATTGTTTCAAAGAAAACAACCCCAGCTTATCCAATCTTTCCTCATAGCTAGCATTCTCCAGTCCTGGCGACATCCTGGTAAATCTCCTCTGTACCCTCGCGCGTGCAATCACATCTTTCCAGTAATGTGGTGACAAGAACTGTACGCAGAATTTAAGTAGAGATAAAAGGCAGGAATGAGCAAATGGTTCTTCCAGCAGCTCTTATTCTAAATTATGTTTCAGTCTTTCAATAATCCTATGCTGTGAAAATCAAAACTTGGTCATCACAGTGTCAATGTTTGTCTTCCCCCATTATAACTGATTATTCTGAACTATCCGTATTCACTAACTATATATACACAAAACCTTCCACCCTCCCTCCCCCAGGTTCTTTCCACCAACATAAATGTCTATCCAAAAACATTGCATTCAATCCCATCATCATAGGCAGTCCCTCGAAATCGAGGAAGACTTGCTTCCACTCTAAAAGTGAGTTCTCAGGCGACTGAACAGTCCAATACGGGAATTACAGTCTCTGTCACAGGTGGGACAGACAGTGGTTAGAGGAAAGGGCGGGTGGGACTGGTTTGCCGCTTGCTCCTTCCGCTGCCTGCACTTGTTTTCTGCATGCTCTCCAAGGTATAGCCAAGGTGATAGGACACTCCTAAACCCGGGCTCAGAATGGCAGCACAGCACCCAAAAATAAGTGTTGCTTTGATTGTTACGAATTCTGAGGTGCTAAGATTATCATTTGCTTCTAGGAATAAAATGGCAGAGCAATTCCCCAAATAAACCTCAACTCCATTTGCAGCACAAAGACTGGGCCTCAGCCTCTTCGTAAGCCTCAGACGATAGCTGGAGCCCATGCCACCTTCCTCACTTACCTCCAGCTGTAATTGCCTTCCAGACTTAAACTTCCTTTTCAAATGTTGTTCCTTTTGTAAAACAAACCCCCCTCTCCAACACCGAATCCCACTACCTGCACACGCCAAACTCAACCCAGCACCCACCCGAACCCTAAACCATTGGTGCTAACCTCCACCCTCCACGTCACCGAGACCTTGCAGACATTTGGCCCCAAATCCTCCCCAGCCCCAGAGAAATGCATATATTGTGAATGCAGAGAGGATATTTCCACTCATAGGGGAAACTAAAACTAGGGGGCATAGTCTCAGAATAAGGGGCTGCCCATTTAAAATTGAGATGAGGAGGAATTTCTTCTCTTAGAGGGTTGTAAATCTGTGGAATTCTCTGCGCCAGAGAGCTGTGGAGGCTGGGTCATTGAATGTATTTAAGGCAGAGATAGACAGATTTTTGAGCGATAAGGGAGTAAAGGGTTATGAGGAGCGGGCAGGGAAGTGGAGCTGAGTCCATGATCAGATCAGCCATGATCTTATTGAATGGCGGAGCAGGCTCGAGGGACCAGGTGGCCTACTCCTGCTCCTATTTCTTATGTTCTTATTTATTTAAAAAAATTCTTGAAAACATTTTCCATGCAAGACCTCATTTTAACTAAATAGATAGTATTTCATGGAAAGAATACTGCACAATGTCACCAATTAACACGTTAAATTGAGTAGATTAAGGGCAGCTAAATGCAGAGACGCAGGAGCCATGGCACATTAATTCCAATGAATGGAATTTCAGATGTACATTAGCGTACAAGAAGTGGTACTTTAAGCAGTTCCTAAAGCCAGCACTTAAGAAAAAAAATCAATTTATTACACAAACTTTTGTTTGGTTAGCTGGGTGTAGAAACCCGACGCCATGTTTAAGAGTCTCCATTTTAAGCTAGTGAGAAATCTACCCCCACCTATTTCTGTTTGCCAAATACTGAGCACACAAAGCCTTCCTGGAGGGACACTGCAAGAGGATTTGAGTGCAGGACCAAGGATGTCTTACTACAGTTTTACAGGGCCTTGGTGAGACCGCATCTGGAGTATTGTGTCTCCTTGCCTAAGAAAGGATATACTTGCCATAGACGCAGTGCAGCGAAGGTTCATTAGACTGATTCCTAGGATGGCAGGATTGTCGTATGAGAGATTGGGTCCACTAGGCCTGTATTCACTACAGAATATTGAAACGTATAAAATTCTGACGGGGTTGGATAGACTGGATGCGGGGAGGATGTTTTCCCTGGGCTGGGAAGTCTAGAACAAGGGGTCACAGTCTCAGGATACGGGGTAGGAAATTTAGGACCGAGATGAGGAGAAATGTTTTCACTCAGAGAGTGGTAACCCTGTGGAATTCTCTACCACAGAAGGCTGTGAAGGCCAAGTCACTGAATATATTTAAGAGGGACATAGATAGATTTCTAGACACAAAAGGCATCAAGGGGTAGGGTGAGAAAGCGGGAATATGGTATTGAGTTAGAGGATCAGCCATGATCATATTGAATGGCGGTGCAGACTCGAAGGGCCGAATGGCCTACTACTGCTCCTATTTTCGGTGTTTCTATGTTTCTATGATACTTTTCACTTCATTCAGTTAACAGAGCTTCGGAAGCAGACTGGCAGAGCCAAGGTCCCCCTAAAGAATTAATTGCACAGTGTGGTTCTGCTGGAGCTCAAATGAGTTCAAACCACTTAGCTTACCACAGTAAGCTTCCTGCTACTTCCCAGTTCAGACCACCCTGACTCATTCGGGCTTTGGCCTGCAGGTTTATTTGAAGCCAAGTAGATAGAATTTCAGCACCTGTGACAGATCTACACCTCCTGGCTTCACTATTAAGCCCAGGTGGCTGGCCATTCATCAGCAGTGCTCTAGGCCTGCCTGGCTCAAATATCAGAAAACCCAAATCTGCCATGAATGGTTGAATTGGTTCTGAACTTGGAAATATGCCATTTTCCAAAAAGAATCTTTTCTTCATCCCCACAACACTCCCCCAACAGCTATTGTATTTGAAGGATTATCATAACAAATCCCTCTAGTAAGGCTCCAGAACCAGAGGACACAGTCGAAGGATAAGGGGTAAGCCATTTAGGACTGAGATGAAGAGAAACTTCTTCACTCAGAGAGTTGTTAACCTGTGGAATTCCCTACCGCAGAGAGTTGTTGATGCCAGTTCATTGGATATATTCAAGAGGGAGTTAGATATGGCCCTTACGGCTAAAGGGATCAAGGGATAGGGAGAGAAAGCAGGAAAGGGGTACTGAGATGAATGATCAGCCATGATCTTATTGAATGGTGGTGCAGGCTTGAAGGGCCGAATGGCCTACTCCTGCACCTATTTTCTATGTTTCTATAACTATAAAAGCATAAGACTAATGCGCACTCTCGTAGGTATAAAATTCTTCGAGGGCTAGGCAAGGTAGATGCTGAGAGGCTGTTTCCCCTGGCTGGAGAGGCTGGATATTCTGAGACATGTGGCTCATCTCTTCGCCTCTCAAAATCTCTCCACAATCTACAAGGGTTGTCAGGAGTGTGATAAAATACTCATCACTTGCTTAGAGCTGTGCAGTCATAAAACACTCAAAAGGCTCAACACTTTTCAGGACAGAGCAGTTTGTTGATTGGTGGCCATGCCACCCCCTCCATCAGCAATGCATTGTGGCTGCAGTATGTATTAACTACAGGATGCAATGCAGCGATTCAGCAAGGTTATTTCAACAGAATCCCGCTCGCCTGTGACCTCTACCACCGGACAAGAACAGCAGACACCGTGAACACCATCATGTCCAGGTTTCCCTCCAAGTCACATGCCATTCTGACTTGACGTATATCGATGTTCCTTCATCGTTGCTGACTGAAAATCTTGGAATCCGCAACCTAACACTATTGTGAGGGTATCGTCACACAAGGATTGCAGCAGTTCAAGGAGATAACCCTCGACCATCTTCTCGGGGCAACAAGGGATGGACGATAATCGCCAACAAGCCGAGAACAAACTTTAAAAAAAAGTTGAGATCAACAAAGATATTTTGAAGAGGTTTTAAAAATTCTGAATAGTGCTGTACTGACATTGGAATTCAACAATACCAATAAAATAGCAGTACATTTAGAATTTTTAAGTTGTTTAAATAAAAATCGAAGAAGAAAGCAGTGATGACTACCAGTACAAAAGTTGGAGAGCTTCCGCCCATCGCATCAGAATTGTGGGTTCAAGTCCCACTCCAGGGACTTGAGCACATAACAAATCTAGGCTGACGCTCCAGTGCAGTGCTGAGGGAGTGCTGCACTGTCGGAGGTGCCGTCCTTCGGATGAGACGTTAAACCGAGGCCCCCCTCTGCCCTCTCAGATGGATGTAAAAGATCCCGTGACACTATTTCACAGAAGAGCAGGGGAGCTATCCCCATTGCCCTGGCTAATATTTTTTTCCCAATCAATATAACAAAAACAGATTATCTGATCACTATCACATTGGTTGTTTGTGGGAGCTTGCTGTGCACAAATTGGCTGCGCACATTACAAGAGTGACTACACTCCAAAAGTACTTCATTGGCTGTAAAGTGCTTTGAGACAACTGGTGATCATGAAAGGCGCTCTATAAATGTAAGTCTTTCTTTCTTATCACTTCTAAATTTGTCGGGTGGGTTTCCATAACATTATTTATATCCTGTGACAAAAAATTTCTTGCTCAAATTTTCAAGACGGACAAGATGGTCAACAGGTGAGGAAAAGAGAAAAAAACTTCCATTTATATAGCACCTTTCACGACCTCAGGACGTTCCAAAGCGCTTTACAGCCAATGAAATACTGTTGAAGTGTAGCCACTGTTGTAATGCAGGAAACGCGGCAGCCAATTTGTGCACAGCAAGCTCCCATGAACAGCATTAAGATACTGACCAGATAATCTGCTTTTTTCAAGTGTTTGGTTGAGGGAGAAATATTGGCCAGGACACTGGGGATAACTCCTCTGCTCTTCTTCGAAATGTGTTTTTAGAACATGCAGTCTAATCAGGGCAGTTCACTTAAAGTAGTGTTTTCTTTTTTAATCCCCGTCAGCAATTAATTAAAAAAAAAGAAAATACACTTTGATTATAGTAAAAGACCTGCCACTAATGATGAACTACATTTTACAAACGATAACCAGGTTAGAGAAGTATAAAATAATAAAATTTTTATACATTTATACAACGAGATTTAAGTGTCTTCCAAGAGACATTTACAAAAATATATTCTTGAATGACAAAAAAGTCACTGTCCTATATTTCAGATTACTTCTCCCTTCCAATTGAAAATTAACACCACAATCTGTGAAGCAGATTTGTGCAAACAGTCTGATTTGAATCCCCAGTCGCTTCCTGGCTTCCAAAACAAAAGCATGCACAGCGCCTGGGATAGCAATGTGATATCTTGTAAGGTGTTATTCTTAATTTTTTTCAATGTCAGCTGTAGTTTAGAAGACCACTGTTTACCTCCCAACCCCATACATTAGTTGTCCCGAATGAGATTGCATTTCCATTCGAACATTCAGCAGGGATCCTCTTCATTGACTTTTTTTTTTTGCATGTGCTTTTGAAATTGCTAGCAACCAGTATTCACGTGATTCCATCATCATCATAGGCGGTCCCTCGAACGAGGATGACTTGCTTCCACATGGATTCACAGATGTTTCAATGAAGGACTCGATATTCCAGTCCTGAACTCCAATTGAAAAGATGGAAGATGCCTGTGCGTAGATTTTTTTAACGTGTGGTGACCGTTGCACATCAGGTACCACACGGGTTTGACAGAGCTAGGCCTTTATCCAGTGGCAAGGGTTAACCAGGACAACTGGAGACCTGCTCGGGACTGAACTCCAGCCCTTCAAGAAACAGGCAAGCAACACGTGGTTGAAGTTTTTTCATAATTCTCAGGGCTCATGTGGAGCACAAACACCAGTACAGACCAGTTGGGCCGAATGGCCCATTTCTGAGCTGCAAATTCTCATCATTATCATCATAGGCAGTCCCTCGGAATCGAGAAAGACTTGTTTCCACTTCCAAAGTGAGTTCTTTGGTGGCTGAACAGTCTAATACGAGAGCCACAGACCCTGTCACAGGTGGGACAGACATTCGACGGGGGAAGGGGGCGGTGGGACTGATTTACCACATGTTTCTTCTGTTGCCTGCGCCTGACCTCTTCACGCTCGCGGCGTTGAGATTCGAGGAGCTCAACGCCCTCCCGGATGCACTTTTTCCACCTAGGGTGGTCTTCGGCCAGAAACTCCCAGGTGTCAGTGGTGATGTCGCACTTTACCATAGAAACTTTGATGTTGTCCTTGTAACGTTTACGCCACCCACCTTTGGCTCATTTGCCGTGAAGGAGCTCCGCAACGAGCAATTGCTTAGGGAGTCTCGTGTCTGGCATGCGAACTATGTGGCCTGCCCAGCGAAGCTGATCCGAGTGTGGTCAGTGCTACAATGCTGGGGATGTTAGCCTGGGCGAGGACACTGATGTTGGTGCACCTGTCCTCCCAGGGGATTTGCAGGATCTTGTGGAGACATTGTTGGTGGTATTTCTCCAGCGACTTGACAAATTCTACGTAACCTGCTTGGGTTTGCTGTTGATGCAACACTGTTAACCTGCTGCATATTGTATATTATGCACATATTTTTCATTTTGTTCTTTATTTACATTTGTGCTCGAGTTTGTTTAACCCCTTGCATGTTGTAATTATTTCTCTGTAATCAAAAATTGCAAAATAATGAAAACGTATGTTGAAATCAGGTGTGAGATTACCTCTGTTGTTTTGTCTGGAAGCTCCAATCCAAGCATATTGGCTTGTATTAACTGCTGCAAGAGCTGTACTTGAGCTACACTGAGAAAGAAGTCCAGGCTTGTAGTAACATTGACTTCCAGTGAATGGCCGCACACTACAATTTCCTACAGAGATAAAACGAGTGTTGTACATATATTACAAACAACTTGGCTTCCTGTGTCGTGCAGCCACATGAACATTTCAAGACAAAACCAAAATTAACTCACAGTTACAAATTCAGATGTTGATTATCTATGACACACAATGCAATGAAATATTGAACCCAATTCAACATCAGTCCTGCAGCTGCTAATTCATAGCACGTTTCATCAGACTTTAACAATACGTTTACGTAGGAACAGGAGCTCATTCAGCCCCTTGAGCCTGTTCCACTATTCAATTAGATCATGGCTGATCTGTATCTTAACTCCATCTACCCACCTTGGTTCCGTAACTCTGAATACCCTTGCCTAACAAAACTTTATCAATCTCAGTTTTGAAATTTGCAACTGACCCCCAGTCTGAAGAGAGTTTTCCAGATTTCTACTATCCTTTGTGGTAAGTTTCTACCATTCTAAGGGCAAACCAGATTCTTTGTAAATTGAATTGAACGTGATTGGGAACTAATTGAAAGCTAAAACATAGCACTAACAATAATGAGCCTTACTTGAAGTGGAAACTGTTATATATGTCAACTTGTATATACTCTGTCCAGCCACCAGAGGGCTCATCCACTGGAGTCCCAAGGGATTCCATAATCTCTTGGGAGCACAGATATTTAAGGAGGCCTCACAGATTGGAGAGGCACTCTGGAGACCTGCAATAAAAGACTAAGGTCACTTTACTTTGAGCTCACAGCATTCAATCTGACTCTTTCTTCATACATAACAGAAACAAATTAGAAAAAGGAAAGATCTAACCAATTTGTAGCACGCTTCAAATACAGATCACTTCAAATGGCAAATACACTGTTTTATCGCTACTGAAATTATACGTTTATTAATATTTTCATTACTGACCTCGGTCTGTGCATTCTCTGGCGAGAGCTGTTTCGTGAAAAGGATCGCAGGGGCAGCTGTTATTCGTACACTGAAATCTGTCAAAACGGGAGTTAAAATTGCCCTTCGCTCTTGATGGCGTCTAATACTGGGGTTAAAAAAAAGACAAATCAAAATGGCACACTATGTATAAATATTACAGTTATAGTCCAGTTCATCATCATCATAGGCAGTCCCTCAGAATCAAGGAGGACTTGCTTCCACTCCCGAAGTGAGATCTTTGATGGCTGAACAGTCCGATACGGTAGCCACAGACCCTGTTACAGGTGGGACAGACATTCGTCGGGGAAAGGGGTCGGTAGGGCTGGTTTGCCGTACGCTCCTTCCGCTGCCTGCGCCTGGCCTCTTCATGCTCCTTCATAGTCCAGTTACCCAGCTGGCAAAATCATACAGTGCCTCAGTTCATTTCCAAATAATGAAATAACAGGCAGGTGACATCCTTCCATACACGTCACATAAGCACATCACAAGTGGATAACTTTAGTCTTTTTATACTCAAACAGCAACATCAACATTTATATAGCACCTTTAACTTAGTAAATCATCCCAAGGCGCTTCACTGGAGTGTTAGAAGACAAAACAAAAAAAATTGACATCGAGCCACAAAAGAAGAAATTACAACAAAAGAGGTAGGTTTTAAGGAGTGTCGTAAAGGAGGAAAGAGAGGTAGAGAGGTGGAGAGGTTTAGGGAGGGAGTGTTCCAGAGCTTGGGACCCAGGCAGCTGAAGGCACAGCCACCAATGGTTGAGCAGTTATAATCAGAGATGCTCAAGAGGGCAGAATTCGAGGAGCACAGACATCTCGGGAGGTTGTGAGGCTGAAGGAGATTACAGAGATAGGGAGGGGCGAGGCCATGGAGGGATTTGTACACAAAGATGAGAATTTTGAAATCGAGGTGTTGCTTAACCGGGAGCCAATGTAGGTCAGCGAGCACAGGGGTGATGGGTGAGCGGGACTTGGTGCGAGTTAGGACACGAGCTGTCGAGTTTTGGATAACTTCAAGTTTATGTAGGGTAGAATGTGGGAGGCCAGCCAGGAGTGCGTTCGAGTAGTCAAATCGAGAGGTAGCAAAGGCATGGATGAATGTTTCATCACTTTAAAAAACTAGGTTATATTATTATTAAGAAAAGCAGATGTCCAATTTTCTCAATCAAGGAACAGAAATGAGGCATGAAGAAAGCCCCACAGAATGTGAATGATAATAATGCAAAGAATAGGAAAATTCTACATAAGGTAGGCAATCTATTTGTTAAATCATCCCTCAAGTGGAAACGTTTACTGTGATAATAAAAGAGAATAGTTTTTCCTGCAGAATTCACAGAAAATTATCCTATCTACCTGTCCTTACCCTTGATTTGTCTAGTAGTTGTCTCGATTGAGAATAAGTAACTTTTGATTATTTCCACTATAGTAGTCTGTTTTTGGAACAAAGAACACCGAATCTGCAGTTAGGAAGCTTACATCTTGGAAAATGTGCTTTTTTAAAAAATACAAATGCTCCGATAGTGAATTACACCAATATGGTTAAAAGTGATCTAAAGTGCAGAGACGGGGAGGTGTTAACATTCCATTGAATGCTCACTGCTTTTTTTATACTATTAAAAGTTCTATTCTATTAATCGCCAAGCACCTTTTAGCAGTTAGGCCAATTAGTATGTTTCGACATCTTATCTCAAGCAACATTTCACAAATAGCTTCCTTAATAACTTGTTTAAACTGTGCCTTTTTTGTAGCCCTGAATTTGGTAGCGCCACTAAACTTCATGCCAGACGGTACCAGTAAAGTAAGTACTGCACAACTTAGTTTGCTAATCCCAGCTTCATGGCAGGATTTCCAAGGGTCTTTACCCCATAAGATTTGAATTAGTTGTCTTGAGTTTCATATGAATTGAGCTGCTGATGTAAAAACAGATCTTTCCTTACATCCGCAAAGTGGAATCTAAGATCCACTTCTGAAGCATGCGGGGCTTGATAAAAGGAGGGAATTGTAAATCCTGTGAAACATAGAATTCCGAGACCCCCTTGGGGAGGAACTTAGAAAGAGGTCTGAGTTCAGCCCTATCGTCATGCCAAGTCAAATAAGGTTGGTCCACAACAAGCACATGAAGCTTACTAACTCTCCTCGCTGAAACTGGATCAACTGAAATGTCTGTTTTAAATAATAGGAAATTTAGGTCACGAGCATCGATAGACTATAAAGGATGGTTCTGAGTTTATGGAACACCAGGTAAGATTGCACGTAAGATTGGGGCGGGGCGGGGGTGGGTGAAGAAGAGAGAAAGAGAGAAAAAAAATCTCGGGGTGTCCCAAAGTTCCTCACAGCCAATCGAGTATTTTTTTTGCAGAGTCACTGCTGTAACGTAGGGGAACGCGGCAGTTAATTAGCTCCCACAAACAGCAATCAGGTGACTAACCAGATAATCTGTAATTTGACAGTGTGGGTTGAGGGATGATTGCTGGCCAGAGCACCAGGACATCTCACCGACTTTTCTTGGAATCTGGGATCGTTCACATCCACCGGAGAGGGCAGATGGGGCCTCGGATTCACGTCTCATTCAAGAAACGGCAGGTTCAACAGCAAGACTCACATTTATATAGTGCCTTTCATGATCACCGGACGACCCAAAGCACTTTACAGCCAACAAAATACTTTTTAAAGCGTAGTCACTGTTGCAATATAAGAGTGCAGAAAGAGAGAAAGAAAAAGAAAAGAAAAATAATGACTACCCATGATGTTCTTTTCTGAATCTAGGGATTGGGTTATCCCAGATCTAACCCTCCCTGAAGAGTGAAAGAATGATTCAGTAAATACAGGAGGAACTCGAGTGTAATAGTGCCAGCTGTGGCTCAGTGGGTAGCACTCTTGCCTCTGAGTCAGAAGGTTGTGGGTTCAAGTCCAACTCCAGGAACTTGCTGACACTCCAGTGTAGTAGAGGGAGTGCTGCACTGTCGGAGGTGCCATCTTTCAGATGAGACGTTAAACTGAGGCCCTGTCTGCTGTCTCAGGTGGATGTAAAAGATCCCATGGCACTATATCGAAGAGGAGCAGGGGAGTTATCCCCGGTGTCCTGGCCAATATTTATCCCTCCGTCAAGACCACTAAAAGAGATTATCTGGTCATTATCACATTGCTGTTTGTGAGAGCTTGCTTGTACGTAAATTGGCTGCCACATTTCCCACATTACAACAGTGACTACACTCTAAAAGTACTTCATTGGCTGTAAAGCGCTTTGAGATGTTCGCTGGTCGTGAAAGGCACTTTTTAAATGCAAGTCTTTCTTTAACTGCTCGAGTAGGTTTATTTATTTCCAAGGACAAAAAAGCTTCCACTTAAAATTTTAAAAGCTGTTTATTTTTCATAGTTCAATCTTCAGGCATTCTTGCACATAGTTGACTAAAGTCATCACGATGATGGCAATCAAACAGAATAGACCAGACTGAATGAACTGAAACTCAAACCAAATAGGCTTTGCTCCAAGTCTGATCATAAGTCAAAATGTATTCCACAGGGGATGTGCAGCTCGCTACGATCATGTGAACTGGGCACCTTACCCCAACTTATCATTGGTATGTCAGAAGGGGAGGGAGAGATTGCAACTCAAACCCTGAGAAAGCATCTGCTACGTGGCCAACCGCATCAAAGCCGCATAGATGCTTAATCTATCTCTGCACATCTAACATGGATTGTTGGTTACAGAAGCCTCCAGGAGAAGCTGGTATCTCGAACGGCTATTACTGGCACAGCCAGACTGTTTAAATGGGACAACTCAGAATTTGACATGCGAGATATTTTGCATAAATTGAGGCTCATAGATTAAATTAGCTAACTGGATTTAAAACTGGCTCAACATGTTGAAGCAGATGATGGTGATAAATTTGAAAAACTGTGACTGGAAGGCAGTGACTAATGGAGTACTGCAGCGCTTGCTTTGGCCCCATGCAGTTCACGCTATTCATAAAAGGCTTGGAAAGGAATACTTGTCACATTATTAAATTTGCAATGTCACAAAACTACGGCACTAAGTGATAAAAACTGTTCGCAATCAAGGACAAATGGTACAAAATTGGCGGTTTTGTTCACAGGGACTACAAGGATGGCTGGAGAGGAAAATGTAAAACAAAATGACACTCTTGCAACAGAGAGTGCACGTCGGAGGTCAAGACATTTTTATGGTGTACAATAGAAACCACTTTACTCGAGTGCTGATATTGGATGTCAAAAGTACATTTCATTCATAGCAGTGAAATGCCTCACTGTGGTAACAGAAAAGTATTGTACTTAAAATATGAATTAGAAAAAATAATTCCCTGGAACAAGAGTAATAAATTGGCATTCTACAATTAGCATTCTACCCGGGGATAGAGCTAAACAAAAGCTCGGGCCAGTCATTCACAGAACCTTACAGCAGAGAAGGAGGTCATTCAGCCCATCATGCTTAGTTCGTCTTCAAGTATTTATCCAATTTCCTTTTGAAAGTGACTAAATCTGCTTCCCCCATCTTTGCTGGCAGTGCATTCCAGATCCCTTCATTCAAACCGAGGACAATGTGAAATAGCGTATAATTTCATGGATACCAATGCTCCCTTTAAGCTGCACGGCTGCGCTGTGCTCTGCAGCCGGCTCACCTGCTTTTAAATAGGAAAAACTTGCATGCACGGTATTTTGAATGGGCTGCACAACCCAAAATAAATAAAGGGAGCATTGTTTGATACATAGTAGCAATAGTCATATTTTTTAATAACATACAAAATTTTCTAAGTATAGAACAAGAAGTTGCATTTCGTACATTACTGCCTCGGCGAGATAACCAACCCTGACCGTGAGCCAACGGACGTCGAATACCATTCAGAATCTGACTCTTCATCTTCATAGGTATAAGAATATAAGAAATAGGAGCAGGAGTAGGCCATACAGCCCCTCGAGCCTGCTCCACCATTCAATACAATCATGGCTGATCCGATCATGGACTCAGGCCCACTTCCCTGCCCGCTCCCCATCGAGGAAGACTTGCTTCCACTCTCAAAGTGAGCTCTCAGGTGACTGTACAGTCCAATACGGGAATTACAGTCTCTGCCACAGGTGGGACAGACAGTCGTTGAAGGAAAGGACTGACAACGACTGACTCTTACTCTTCTCATCCTCAACCTTTAGCCATTTCCTCCTCGGCACCTTCCAGCATAAGAACAAAAGCAATAGGAGCAGGAGTAGGCCGTACGGCCCCTCGAGCCTGCTCCGCCACTCAATAAGATCATGGCTGATCTGATCATGGACTCAGCTCTACTTCCCCGCCCGCTCCCCATAACCCCTTATTCCCTCATTGTTTAAGAAACTGTCTATTTCCGTCTTAAATTTATTCAATGTCCCAGCATCTACAGCTCTGGGGCAGCAAATTCCACAGATTTACAACCCTCTGAGAGAAGAAATTTCTCCTCATTTCTATTTTAAATGGGCGGCCCCTTATTTTAAGATCATGCCCTCTAGTTCTAGTCTCCCCCATCAGTGGAAACATCCTCTCGGCATCCACCTTGTCAAGCCCCCTCATAATCTCATACATTTCAATAAGATCACCTCTCATTCTTCTGAATTCCAATGAGTAGAGGCCCAACCTACTCAACCTGTCCTCATAAGTCAACCTCCTCATCCCCAGAGAACCTTCTCTGAACTGCCTCCAAAGCAAGTATATCCTTTCATAAATATGGAAACCAAAACTGCACGCATTATTCCAGGTGTGGCCTCACCAATACCCTTTTTAGCTGTAGCAAGACTTCTCTGCTTTTATACTCCATCCCCTTTGCAATAAAGGCCAAGATACCTTCCTGATCACTTGCTGTACCTGTATACTATCCTTTTGTGTTTCATGCACAAGTACCCCCAGGTCCCGCTGTACTGCAGCACTTTTCAATCTTTCTCTATTTAAATCTACTCTCTCTCTCTTTGATGGATCCAGTAAAACAATAAACGGAAGTTAAAAAAGCTAAAAGAAAATCAGCAACAACAACTTGCATTTATATAGTGCCTTTAACGTGAAAGGTCCCAAGGCGCTTCACAGGATCGTTATCAAACAAAAATTGACACAAAACCACGTAATGAGGTATTAAGCCATGGAGGGATTTGAAAACAAGGATGAGAATTTTAAAATTGAGGCGTTGCTGGACTGGAAGCCAATGTAGGTCAGCGAGCACAGGGATGCTGATATCATTATATATCATCATGAAGGAAATAAGAGAGAAAAAAAGGGGCAAAAAAAGAAACGGACATGCAGCATATTTTGCAGCCAGAGATCCCGCTGCAGATTATTTATGTTTGGTGATGTAAAAATTTGCATCCAAAATTAATCTCTATGTCAGAGAAACAGTTTATATGCTACTGCAAATTGTAGTTTTAGTTTCAGCTATATCAGACTATTTTATAATTTGTCCGTATGTTTGTTTATATATCAGGTAAATAAGGTGGTTAGGAAGGCATACGGAATACTTGCCTTTATTAGCCGAGGCATAGAATACAATAGCAAGGAGGTTATGCTTGAACAGTATAAAACACTAGTTAGGCCACAGCTGGAGTACTGCGTGCAGGTCTGGTCACCACATTATCGGAAAAATGTGATTGTACGAGAGAGGACACAGAGGAGATTTGAGGATGTTGCCTGGACTGGAAAACATTAGCAATGAGGAAAAATTGGATAGGCTGGGTTTGTTTTCTTTGGAACAGAGGAGGCTGAGGGGAGACGTAATTGAGGTGTATAAAATTATGAGCGGCCTAGATAGAATGGATTGGAAAGACCTATTTCCCTTAGCAGAGGGGTCAACAACCAGGGGGCATAGATTTAAAGTAATTGGATTTGAGGGGAAATTTCTTCACCCAGGGAGTGGTGGAGGTCTGGAACTCACTGCCTGAAAGGGTGGTAGAGGCAGAAACCCTCACCACATTTAAAAAGTATTTGGATGTGCACTTGAAGTGCTGTAACCTGCAGGCTACGGACCAAGAGCTGGAAAGTGGGATTAGGTTGGATAGCTCTTGGTCGGCCAGCGCGAACACGATGGGCCGAAATGGCCTCCTTCCGTGCTGTAAATTTCTATGGTTAATATAGTGGTGTGGATGAAAATGCCCCAGCATGAAAGGCCAGTTAGGCTGTTACAGATATCATTTGTAACTAATTACAACATTTGAAGTGCAGTATTATGCCCACTAGATTCACATTCAGTCAAGAAGTATTTAAACTCTGCTTATGCATACATGCCACAAATTTTAAAGATAAAGATGCGCTTCCATTTGTGGGGGGGAATGGGTCAATATTAACACACCTCAAAGGCCATTTGTACAATTTCAAGAATAATTTCTCACGATAATATCGCTATGATGATACTCATCTAGTTTCTGATATTACAGCATATATACTTCAGGAACTGTACACGTAATTCTAAAACTGATGATTGCAATACACTGAAGGACATAAGAACATAAAAAATAGGAGCAGGAGTAAGCCATTTGGCCCCTCAAGCCTACTCCGCCATTCAATAAGATCATGACTGATCTGATCATGGACTCAGCTCCACTTCCCTGCCCGCACCCCATAACCCTTTACTCCCTTATCGCTCAAAAATCTGTCAATCTCCACCTTCAATATATTGAATGACCCAGCCTCCACAGCTCTCTGTGGCAGAGAATTCCACAGATTTACATCCCTCAGAGAAGACATTCCTCCTCATCCCAGTTTGGAGTGATCATTTATTCTGAAAGTATGCCCCCTAGTTCTAGATTTCCCCACGAGTGGAAACATCCTCTCTGCACCTACCTTGTCAAGCTCCCCCAGAATCTTATATGTTTCAATAAGATTACCTCTCTTTCTGCTAACCTCCAATGAGTATAGGCCTAACCTACTTAACCTTTTTTCATAACCTCTTCATCTCAGAAATCAACCTAGTGAACCTTCTCTGAACTGTCTCCAATGCAAGTATATCCCGCCTTAAATAAGGAAACCAAAACTGTACGTAATACTCTAGGTGTGGCTTCACCAATACTCTGTACAGTTGTAGCAGGACTTCTCTCCTTTTATACTCCATCCCTTTGTAATAAAGGCCAACATTCCATTTGTCTTCCTAATTACTTGCTGCACCTGCATACTAACTTTTTGTGTTTCATGCACAAGGACCCTCAGGTCCCTCTGCAGCACTTTGTAATTTCTCTCCATTTAAATAATAATTTGCTTTTTTATTTTTTCTGCCAAAGTGGATAACCACACACTTTCCCACATTATACTATATCTGACAAATTTTTGCCCACTCACTTAGCCTGTCTATATCCCTTTGCAGATTTTTTGTGTCCTTCTCACAACGTGCTTTCCCACCCATCTTTGTATCAGCAGCAAAATTGGCTACATTACACTCGGTCCCTTCATCCAAATCATTAATTAAGATTGTAAATAGTTGAGGCCACAGCACTGATCCTGTGGCACCCTAGTAGTTACCACTTGCCAATTGGAAAATGACCCATTTATCCCGACTCTCTGTTTTCAGTTCGTTAGCCAATCCTCTATCCAGATTAATAGATTACCCCCAACCCCGTGAGCTTTTACTTTGGGCAGTAACCTTTTATGTGGCACCTTATCGAATGCCTTCTGGAAATCCAAATACACCACCACTGGTTCCCCCTTATTCACACTGCTCATTACATCCTCAAAGAACTCCAGCAAATTTGTCAAACATGATTTCCCTTTCATAAAACCATGCTGACTCTGCTTGACTGTATTATGCTTTTCCAAATGTCTGGCTACTGCTTCCTTAATAATGGACTCCAATATTTTCCCAATGACAGATGCTAGGCTAACTGGTCTATAGTTTCCTGCTTTCTGTCTGCCTCCTTTTTTAAACAAGCGCGTTACACTTGTGTGTGAGCAATTGGACTAGTATCAGAATATTCTTTATCAGGTCATTAATACCAACCACTGTACTTATATCACAGCAATGGTCTATTCTAATGTAGTCCTGGACAGAATTTATTTCGCAGGAAAAATGTGCAGATCTTCAGTCGTTCTTGCTGAACTCACAATATTGCATCTATTACAAGTTTGACTGTCAGCCTTCACCGCTTCTTATTATTAACATTCTAATGAAACTCATTTACATTCGGTTGTATCTGTTCGTACATTTCCTCTGCAGAACTTACTGATCCAGCAATGCAATCCATCTTCTAATCTCTTCTAAAAGTTAAACAGTGGGTGATGAGTGGAAACCACACTGTTTGATCATCTACCCTTCAGACCAGACCACCTGTGGTTTGTTTCTTCAAACAAAATATCCTGGATTATATACAATTACAGAATGCTTACAAGTTTACTTCCAAATAACGTTCACGGATAAAGTTCAATTTGGTGGCATTTGGTAAACTATGCTTATGAATACTAAACTTAACTGAAAACAGGACTCAAAAGCTAAACTTTTTCCAACTTATTCTGTTGCCCAGTCCTGGGCTCGCCCCAGACTAACAGGAACAATTGCATGCAGTAAAAATAAATATACATAATCCACTTTGCAATGCGGCTTTAATGGCCACATCTTCTGCAATTTAAAACAAAGAGTAAAAGGGCTTCCAGGATTGGCAGTCTGTGTCAAGGAAACGTTAAGTTCAGGTCACAGGCGGGTCTGTGGGTTCAGAGCCGTTACTGATTTTGATCCCCAAACAGGGGTCAAGGTTCAAGCCTGTTCCTTCAAAACCCCCCCCACCCGCCCCGCCACCGCCGGCAAAACCCCTGTGCCACAATCCCGCAAAAGACGACGGTGGGGAGCTATGAGCATTCCGTCTACAATTAAACAGCTTATCCGAAGTCGGTGTCGAATTTTTTTTTTTTTAAAAGAAAGGGAATCTGCCAGCGTGGATGAGATTGCGGAGATTTGAATATCCGAATCAGATTTATTAGAGGTGTTAAAAAATATTGAGGTCATCCAAAACTCTGCTGCAAGTGTCCTAACTCGCACCAATTCCTGTTAACCTACCACCCCTGTGCTCGCTGTCCTACATTGGCTCCTGGTCAAGCAACACCTCGATTTCAAAATTCTCATCCTTGTTTTCAAGTTGATAGGGAGAAATTGTTTCCACTGGCGGGAGGGGTCGATAACCAGAGGACACAGATTTAAGATATCCAGGGGGAGGAGGAGGAACATTTTTCTTTATACAGCGAGTTGTTATGATCTGGAATAATGCACTGCCTGAAAGGGCGGTGGAAGTGGATTCAATAATAACTTTGAAAAAAGAATTCGATAATTACTTGAAAAGGAAAAATATGCAGTGCAATGCGGAAAGAGCAAGTGAGTGGGACAATTTGGTCGCTCTTTCAGAGAGCTGGCACAGATACAATGGGCCGAATGGCTGTATAATGGACTGAAGTTAAAAAAAAAACTCAAAATTGACAGAAGACAACAGGGTTCAGATCATTCCTAAAGTACTGCCAAGAAGAGCTGAGGACGAACCTTAACCATTGTACACATTGAATGTAGAAATAATTTTGTTGAATTTATAAAAGTAAGTGTGAATCTGGTATACATAGAAACATAGAAATTTACAGTGCAAGAGGTCATTTCGGCCCATCGTGTCCGTCCCGGTCGACAAAGAGCCACGCGGCCTTCGGTCAGCAGCCCTGAAGGTTACACATAAACCTATGAACAATGGCGGACAGGGAAAGAACATCCGGCCCAACCAGTCTGCCCCACACAACTGCAATACTCCATGTATTGCAACATTTTACACTCCACCCGGAGCCATACGATTTCCTGGGAGAAGGAAAAAAAGATAAAAACCAATTGGGGAAAAAAAAATCTGGGAAAATTCCTCTCCAACCCATCCAAGCGATCGAAACTAGTCCAGGAGATCATTCTGGCCGTATTAGATTCCCTGAAGTACTTACCATCTGTAAGGGATAAATTATAAAAGTTGCAAATAGATGGTCAGAATTATGCTGAAGGTAGTGAACTTAGCAGTATTAGGAGGGTCTGTATAATTGCCTATGTATGTAACACTTGCTTATGTAGATATAGTACAAATGTATAACGCATTAAACTGAATCCATAACCTCTGTAATACTTAAATAGCAAAATCAGCAGTTGTTGATCAGAAGTCTCTGAGGAAGAGATAAGGAAGCTAGTTTAGGCGTCTATTATACTGTGGCAAAGTGCAAGTCATGGAACAACACCATAGAAGATGGGCAATTGCATATACCACTCAGAGACAGTTTGATAAGAGTCAACAAATCAATGTAACTTCGCTGATAGAATTCGACCGATCAAGGATTTTGTAGAGGGTGCTCCTCTCCAAAACCTGTATGAATTGTACGTGAAACTTCTTGCATTTTGGAGGTTCCACGACTGAACCTTCCCGTGCATTGCTCGTAATAAAACCGGTAAACCTGAGGTTTCGTTTGTTTACTTCAGTGGTCGTTATACAGTGGGAAGCTGGACGAGGTGTCGATTAACTATATCAGTTAGTCCACCTTGAGGAAGAGAAGCCTCCTTTTTACCCCAACACCATCATATCTGCCAAGAGGCTATCCAATCTAATCCCACTTACCAGCTCTAGGTCCATAACCCTGCAAGTTACGGCACTTTAAATGCACATCCAAGCACCTTTTAAATGTGGTGAAGGTTTCTGCCTCTACCACCTTTCCAGGCAGTGAGTTCCAGATTCCCACCACCCTCTGCGTGAAGGAGCTTTCCCTCAAATCCCCTCTAAACCTTCCACCAACCACCTTAAACCGACGCCCCCTCGTAATTCACCCTTCCACCAAAGAAAATAGGCTCTTTCTGTCCACTATATCCAGACCCATCAAAATTTTATACAATGAGGTCTCCTCTCAGCCTCCTCTGTTCCAAGGAGAACAAACCCAGCCTATCCAATCTGTCCTCATAGCTAAGATTCTCCATTCCAGGCAGCATCCTCATAAATCTCAGTACCCTCTCCAGTGCAATCATGTCCTTCCTATAATACAGTGACCAAAACTGCATGCAGTATTCCAGCTGTGGCCTAACCAAAGTATTATACAATTTAAGCATAACCTCCCTGCTTTTATATTCTATGCCTCGGCCAATAAAGGCAAGCATTCTGTATGCCTTCTTAACCACCTTATCCACCTGGCCTGCTACTTTCAGGGATCTGTGGGCAAGCACTCCAAGGTTCATCTGCACTTCTAAGTGGCCTACCGTTTAATGTGTGTACCCTTTCCTTATTTGCCCTTCCCAAGTGCATTACCTCACACTTCTCCGAATTAAATTTCATTTGCCACTGCTCTGCCCACCCGACCAGTAATTGATATCCACCTGCAATCCATGATTTTCCGCTTCATTATCAACCACACAGCCAATTTTAGTGTCATCTGCAAACTTTTTAATCATACCACCTATGTTCAAATCTAGATCATTGATTTATACCACAAAAAGCAAGAGACCCAGTACTGAGCCCTGCGGAACCCCACTGGAGGCATCCTCCCAGTCACAAAAACATCCATCAATCATTACCCTTTGCTTCCTACCTCGAAGCCAATTTTAGATCTAACTTGCCACTTTGCCCTGGATCCCATGTACTTTTACCTTCGTGACCAGCCTGCCATGTGGGACCTTATCAAAAGCTTTGCTAAAGTCCATATACACTGCTTCTTACGCACAACCCTCATCAATCCTCCTGGTTACCTCCTCGAAAAATTCAATTAGGTTAATCAAACACAATCTTCCCTTAACAAATCCGTGCTGATTGTCCCTCATTAATCCTTGCCTTTCTAAATGTAGATTTATCCTGTCCAGGATTTTTTCCAATAATTTTCCCACCACTGAGGTTAGGCTGACAGGTCTGTAATTACTCGGCCTATCCCTTTCTCCCTTCTTAAACAAAGGTACCACACATTAGCACTCCTCCAGTCCTTCGGCACCATGCCTGAATCCAAGAGGACTGGAAAATGATGGTCAAGGCCTCTGCTATTTCCTCTTTTGCTTCGCTCAACAGCCTGGGATGCATTTCATCCGGGCCTGGGGACTTATCCACTTTCAAAGCCGCTAAACCCTTTAATACCTTCTCTCTCACTATGTTTATTTCATCCAGAATTTCACACTCCTCCTCGATAGCAGTATCTGCATTGTCCCTTTCCTTTGTGAAAACAGACGCAAAGTATTCATTAAGAACCATACCAACATCTTGGGCTCCACACAAAGATTACCCTCATGGTCTCTAATAGACCCTACCCTTTATTTAGTTATCCTCTTGCTCATAATATATTTATAGAACATCTTTGGGTTTTCCTTGATTTGACTTGCCAAGAATGTTTCATGCTCTCTCTTAGCACTCTTAATATCCTTTTTAATTTTACCTCTGAACTTTCTATATTCCTCCAGAGATTCTATAGTATTTAGCCATCGGTATATGACATAAGCTTGCCTTTTTTTCTTTATCCTTCCCTGTAAGTCCCTAGACATCCAGGGGGCTCTGGAATTGTTATTCCCACCCTTTTAATTTAATAAATTTAACTTGAACATAGAATTCCCTCATTGCACCATACTGCCATCTACTTATTGCGCTTAGAGTTTAGGTGCTTTGATAAATATCTGCAGCCGTTTAAGGCGGCAGCTCACCACCACCTTCTCAAGGGCCATACAGGACGGGCAATAAATGCTGGCCTTGCCAGCGACGCTCACATCCCGTAAACACACAAACAAAACAGAAAACCATCATACTAAATGGAGCAATTCAAATTTAACACATAATGGGCTAACACTGCAAAATAAATTACTTTTCCTTCTCCAACAACTATTGCAAATCTGATATATTCAGGGGCTTCATGCGTAGACAACTTTTTAACTAATGTATGGTACTGAAGTGGCAAGTGTAAAATTGTTTGCACAGCTGCTGATGGCGAAGCTAGCAACAATCAAATCTTTTCAGTTATCTCAGTATTGGTCTCTTAACCTGAGGAAGGACGCTCTTGCTATTGAGGGAGTGCAGCGAAGGTTCACCAGACTGATTCCCCGGATGGCAGGACTGACATATGAGGAGAGACTGGACCAACTGTGCATGTATTCACTGGAGTTTAGAACGATGAGATGGGATCTCATAGAAACATATAAAATTCTGACGGGACTGGACAGGTTAGATGCAGGAAGAATATTCCCAATGTTGGGGAAGTCCAGAACCAGGGGACACAGTCTAAGGATAAGGGTTAAGCCATTTAGGACAGAGATGAGGAGAAACTTCTTCACTCAGAGAGTTGTGAACCTGTGGAATTCTCTACCACAGAGAATTGATGATGCCAGTTCATTGGATATATTCAAGAGGCAGTTAGATATGGCCCTTACGGCTAAAGGGATCAAGGGGTATGGAGAGAAAGCAGGAAAGGGGTACTGAGGTGAATGATCGGCCATGATCTTATTGAATGGTGGTGCAGGCTCGAAGGGCCGAATGGCCTACTGTTGCACCTATTTTCTATGTTTCTATCTATTCTACGGCCACTAACTTAAGATAACATATTTGGAGCTGAACTAGCCTCATGAAAAATCAGTGCTGATAAACAATCTCTATGTGAAATGTGAATATCGAAATGTTTTCAGATGTAGACAGAACTGTGTTATATTTGTCCAGCATGGTCTGGTTTCACACTGGATTTCTCACAGTTGTTTTTTTTCTTCTTTTTAAAAAAAATCTATAGCCAAATTAACACTTTCGCCCAATCTGGTGGAATGTCAAAATGGTAGATAGTGACCGTAATGGCAAATTGCTCACAGAATACAATGAGGAAATTCTTGCTTGTAATTATCCCAATTGAAATATTTAGAAAAACAAATTAAATCATATATTGAAACAAATTAAATACTTGAAGGAGAAACATTTGCAGGAAGATGGGGAAAGAGCGGGGGACTGGGTGTAACTGGATTGCCCTTCGAAAGAGCCGGCGCTAACTCGATGGGCCGAATGGCATCCTTCTGTGCTGTACTATTTTATGGTTCTATATATCTTAGTTTCTCCATCTCTTTGGAACAGTGAAATAGTCAAGTTTATTTCACTCACTAATTGAGAGATCTTCCTCATTTGTGGAACAAACTATACTGTTGTCAGTGGTTGTATTTTGTAATTATGTGGAGTAGCTGATGGGATTAAAGGGGAAGATTTCAGACAGAGTTTAGCGCATTCGTAGGCTACTGACTGGAAATGAATGACTCGGTTCATTCATTAATAGCAGTTACATTTGCCTCCAGACTTGCTTGAGGCAGCAGGTGTAGCCGATGTCTTACATTGCTAGCGACTCACTCACCTGCTGGCCATGTTCCATTCGAGTGCAGGATTCTGGTAATTCCTTTCGCTTTCTGGACAGAGCCCTCCTTTGCCAACTTCCTTTTCAGGTTTCAGCTGATCCCACAGTGCGGTTCCAATAGTGATGGACTGCAGGTCTATCTGGTATTGTCTGTCTTCAACTTCTGATCCTGGGTCTCGTAGTATCCCCAAATTCAGAGCTCTCCTGTGAGGGCACAAACCAGTGAGGATTCTATGTCTGGTCAACCATTTGTCACAGTGGCTAAAAAAAAAGTATCCTGCTCGATGGTACATAAAAAGACAATCATACAGTTCAGAGAAGGTTCACTAGGTTGATTCCGGAGATGAGGAAGTTGACTTATGAGGAAAGGTTGAGTAGGTTGGGCCTCTACTCATTGGAATTCAGAAGAATCAGAGGTGATCTTATCAAAACGTGTAAGATTATGAGGGGGCTTGACAAGGTTGATGCAGAGAGGATGTTTCCACTGATAGGGGAGACTAGAGGGCATAATCTTAGAATAAGGGGCTGCCCATTTAAAACTGAGATGAGGAGAAATTTCTTCTCTCAGAGGGTTGTAAATCTGTGGAATTTGCTACCTCAGAGAGCTGTGGAAGCTGGGATATTGAATAAATTTAAGACAGAGTTAGACAGTTTCTTAAACGATAAGGGTATAAGGGGTTATGGGAAAGTGGACCCGAGTTCATGATCAGATCAGCCATGATCATATTAAATGGCCTACTCCTGCTCCTATTTCTTATGTTCTTATGGCTCTTTGAAAGAGCTGGCGCAGAGTTAATGGGCCGAATGGCCTCCTTCTGTGCTGTACTATTCTGTGATTCTTTTCTATGATTCTATACATTTTATACTATGTGGATTTGCTGTTTAATAAGCACCAGTGGTACCAATTCACAAAGTACATGAAAATCATTTTGTTTATAAAATACAAGCCCATAAATATTTCAAGATGTGTTGAACATTCTAGAAACTAAATGTTTCAATCGTTTCCTCAGGTCATCCCATTACAAGGATGATGTCATTTATTTTCGAACAAGACTATATTATGTTTCGACGTTAAGATATGATAAACAGAAGAACTGATATATGTGTCAGTTATACAACCCATATTGTTTTATAAATCAAGTTAACCTTCGCTAGATTAAAGAGAAATTTAACTGAAAAAAAAGATTAGTCTAAATTAACATAAGCTGCATTTCCAAATTTTTTAGTTGGTGATTAGTTTGCAATCAAGTCTAAACCCTAGGTCAATACAAAGCAATAAAATACTTTTCGACTTTCTCTTTGATAGCTGAAATACTGGTTAACTATTTGTGTTTTACCAAAGTGAGACCCAACTTCTGTATATTAGAATATCTCATAAGGCACATGTGGGTGAATATTCTAATCCAAACTTGCTGCAACTACTAAAATAACGTTTGTCTGCTTAAAAATGACCCAAATTAAGGCTACGCAATAAGATCAGCCATGATCATATTGAATGGTGGTGCAGGCTCGAAGGGCCGAATGGCCTACTCCTACACCTATTTTCTATGTTTCTAAGATAGTGTAATTTTGGAGAAGCAGGCGGATATTGGGTTGGTTAAAGAATGGGTTGCTTCCTCAGAGGCGGAAGGTTGCTATTAATTTTGTGGGGAAACCAGTCACTGGCAGAGTCCCGCAGAGATTGGTTTCCGGATTCTTGCTTTTCACCATTTTTATCAATCAGTTGGGGAAAGGATTCGGGGGAACAGTCCACAAGTTTGCGGGTAATACTAAACTTTGTGCAGATGTTGAGATTCACAATGAGGAAATTAGACGACTAGCAGCTCTAGATGCGATGGGGCAGGCAGGTGTCGCCATTTAATAAACATAAATCCAGTATCGGCATGTGGGTAGGGTTTGCACCTAGCATGGGTTCACCACACAGGGCCGTCAGCTCAGGGCTGTTAAGCAGAAAAAGACTTGAGACTTAGGTGCTATACAGGTGTGAAGTCCAAAATCCAGAGGCCGTTCCAGATTTTGTGTATTTCTGGATTTCGGAACGTCTTTGCCTGGGCCAATGTGGGGGGAGGGTTTGGGGCGGCTGAGGTAAGAGGGAGGAGGCGAGGTCGGGCCGCCGAGAGAGCCGGGGCGAGGTAAGGGGGAGAGGTCGGGCTATCGAGGTCGGGCTATCGAGGGCCGGGGTGAGGTAAGGGGGCGAGGTCGGGCCAGGGCGAGGTCGGGCCAGGGCGAGGTCGGGCCGCCGAGAGCCTGGCCGCCGGGGCGGAGGAGTCCAGATTTCGGAACATTTTCCGGTTTCCGGACGACCCCAGCACGGATCGGCCCGGTGTCCGGATTCCGGAACGTTCCGAATTTCGGAACTCCGGATTTTGGACATTCAACCTGTAGTACACGAATCTCTTAAGGTCCATGACCAGTGTTGCAAAAGTTTCAGACTTCCCCAATAGAATATCTTTGAATGCATGACTTTTCACTAGGCTGAAGTTATACTGCAGCTTGTGCAAAATCCAAGCAGCATGAAACTGTTGGAGCTTGTCTCACTGCACTTGCTTTACTATAACTGTGTATCAAATCATCGACCCTGGCACTTTCACTTTGATGTGCACTCGAAATTGCTTTGCATCAATAGGAAAGTGATGACTCAACGCCCTTAAAAATAAAACATTTGAAAAAGACCAGCTGGTCCATCAAGCCTGTCTCATACTGTCATGGTGCAAATTAGGCACACCATCAAGTCACACAAAAGATTGCAGAATTTTAAGTGCAAGTGAGTGGAGCCCATAATTACTATACGCCCAAGTATCGGCATCTTTTATAGTGGTTCAAAAGTTCCTTGAACCGAAGCGTCCCCGCCCACGAAACTGGCCGCACCCCAGGTCGGAAAGGCAAGTTTCCGTGGATTGCGCTTGTTCGATGTTCACCACGTTGCGCCCTGATTCTCAGCCGCACAAGCACCAGTGAACACATAGATCCAGTGTTGATCACCTGGCCAGCAGTTATTTGAAGCCCTTCTGCTGCAGAAATCATCAATTAGTTAAGAAATTTGAAGAATTGGCTCATTGCCATGCAAACCCACTCCTCATTCCTCGACCACGTCTTGCTCTGCTTGATTGCGCTGATTCACGTTCGATCTTACGCAAAGGAGATTGCGCGGAAACTTGGCCATTAATTCACCTCGGCAAAATTAGCGTACTGTAGGGCGCATTCTGGGCGCAATTTGTCGACTGCACCCCGAGCGGAAACTCCAGGCTCCCACGTACTGGGTAAACAGCCACAAAGAGCAGGCAGAATTGAAATATTATGACAGCCAGTTTCCCAATGTAACCATTATTAGCTTCTTTTTCAGGAGCTTGATTAGCTGCCTCCTTTTCAGGATGAAGAACAATTCCACTTTTCCTTTGGAAGCCAAAAAGTAATAAGACTATTTTATCCTGGTGTGAAGAAATTGCTTCATTCTGCATAAGGCCAAGGGCAAGTATTTCTGCACCCACAAACAGTACATTTGGAAAGTACACAAAAAAAATGCCAGGATGTTTTCACCATCAGTAATGTTGCCCCAAACTTAAACTGGAATGCTGCTACAAAATGCCTTATACGACAAATTTGTCAAACTGTGAGGAGAATTAAACTTTGCAACATTCCTAACTGCAACACACTTCTCCTTCACTTGTGCACAGGTTTAATACACAAGCAAGATATTGTTAACTCTTTCCATAACCTCCATACAGGCTGTCACACGACTATTTAAAATTTAATTTAACAACTTGATTTTAAAATTTTCATGCTCGTTTTCAAATCCCTCCCTATCTCTGTAATCTCCTCCAGCCCAACAATCCTCTGCGATATCTTCACTCTTCCAATTCTGGCTTCTTGCACATCCCCAATTTTAATCGCTCCACCATTAGCGACCGTGCCTTCAGCTGCCTGGGCCCTAAGAAATGGAATTCCCTGCTTATACCTTTCCACCTCTCTCCCCCTCCTTGAAGACACTCTCTAAAATCTACCATTTTGACCAAGCTTTTGGTCACCGTCCTAAAATCTCCTTATGTGGCTCGGTGTTAAATTTTTGACTGATAATGCCACCTGGAAGCACCTTGGGACACTTAACTACGTTAATGGTGCTATATAAATGCAAGTTGTTGTTGTTGCTCTTCACTGGAGACTGGCCCTCCGCTCTTTGGAGGATTTCCCCCAGCAGCAGTTCCAAAGCTGCTTCATTAAATTGCACCATTCCACCTAATGCGCTTGCTGCAATCACTTCCGCTCTCTCTTCAGCAGCACGGCAACTTTAGTGGATGACCCCAGTGAATCGCAGGCTTTGCGAATGAGCTTATAGTTTCACACACAAGAGTTGGCTTCACAGCACTTGGACGAGCCGGTGCACTGCACAGTACACCAGGCACTTGCAGTTATGTAATGGCTTTAGTGCAAAAAAAATACCTCCCAAGGCATTTTACAGGCAGGCATATGGAAAACAGACGCTGAACCATGAAGGAAGAGATTTGGACGGGTGGCTGAAAGCTTGGTCAAAGAAATGCTTTTTAACAAGGTTTTTAAAGGAGAAAGGTGAAGAGAGAAATGTAGGGAGAAAATTCCAGAAAAGTCAGACCCAAGTGGCTGAAGACGTTGCCACCAGCAGTGAGGCAGGGTTCAGGGAGAAAGCACAATATAAAAGCACAGAGGAAAAAAAAAAATAAAGATGAGGCTAAGGATTCATAGGGTTAGGAACCAATTTAGGTTTCGTGAAGACAGGGGTGACAGGTGAGTAGGACAGGATACGTGCAGCAAAGGTCTGGGCAAGTTATATTCATGGGATGGGTCATGTCTCACCCTATCAATGCAATCTCCTCCAACTCTGGATTCCCTCCTCCCAGAAAAATCTGTGACTGGCCTTTGTGCATCGTCACTAAACTTCATCCCATCACTTCAGCTTTCTTTGAGAAGGAGAGTGATAATAGCAGCTTTGAAAGTGAAACGGATAGTGCCTGATGAGAAGAAACTATTGACATTGTCAACCAACACGGGTGCCAGGGTGGTCAGATAAGTTGAGCAGGAAGAGGGCTGATGGAACAGGAGATGAGACTCGTGGACTAGTTGAACTTGGAGAGGGCAGGGAGAAGATGGGGGATAAACTATAAGGAAGGGGGGGTTCAGGGATAGATTAAGTGAGAGCTGGGGTCAAGAAAAAGGGGAGAATGCAGCGGAGGCAACTGCACAGATCGTTTTGATAAACATTCACAAGCTTCTTGCACTTGGTCATTAAGATGTGTCGAAGGGGGCGGGAGAGAGGATTTTAAGGAGGCGATTCTTTGTAGAGAAAAAAATCCTGGAACAGTGGATATTTTGGGCTGAGAGACACATATTTGAGGTGGTCAAGCCAGGTCTGGCAATGGTTAGCTAGGAGGTGCACCAGATATACTCTAGTTTGTGTGCCTCAGACTTGTGAATGCAAAAACGGAGAAATACAAGGGTGGAAGACAGTTATAGCTTAACTGCAAACAAGGACAATCCAGATAGACGTGAGGCGGTAATTCGACAACGATGGAGGTCTCATAATAAATGGCGGACGAAAGGCGTGGGATTTGGGAACTTGAGAGAGAGGTTGTGCCTACAGTATAACACCACCAAAGATTGGTGAACTTCTAGGAGGCCAATTTAAGCAATACAAAAATTAATACATATAATTAAAAATTTCAACATTCTGACCTAAAATTGGCTAAGCACCACTAAAACTGTAAAGTTAATACTATCTACTTTCTGATTGCATTAGATCCACCTTGGAAGCAATGTACATCCTGTTACCGATAAAAAAATTGTAATTTTCACTCCTTCCAAATCAGAATTCAACAAATTAATTGGTCATACTATTTGTAGTATCTCAAACATTTTCTTCAGGTATATCAAAGCCCATCAATTACCACATTACATTCAGAGAGTTTGGTAGGTTTGAAGTGAACATTACTAAAATCCTTGATTGTCTGAATTCAAAACAAGGTATTCAGCCATGGCTCAGTTGGTCACACATTCGCCTCTGAATCAGAAGATTATGGGTTCAAGTCCCACAGGAAACTTGAGCACAAGTGACATTTCAGTGCAGTACTGAAGGAGTGCTGCACTGTCAGAGCAGCCATCTTTCGGATGAGACGTCTGACCTCCCAGGTGGCTGTAACAGATCCCATTGCGCTATTTCGAAGAAGAGCAAGGTCAACATGGATCCCTCAATCAACATCAATAAAACTGATGATTTGGTCATTTATTTAATTGTTATTTGCGGGAGCTTGCTATATACAAATTGGCTGCCACATTTCTTACATTACAACAGTGACCATGCTTCAAAAATACTTCATTGGCCGTAAAGTGCTTTGGGACATCCTGAGGTCGTGAAAGGCGCTATATAAATGCAAGTCTTTCTTATTTTTTTTCTTCACACCTCCCCTCTTTATAATTTTGCTAAAGTTTTGGATGCTGCTGCTATCCAAATCTTTCAGGCCAAAAACCAACTTTGAAAGGACAGCAGCTCGTCATCCACATAGTTGACTGGTGAAGATTGGTGCAGTCATTCTTGGAGACCTTGACTTCCAGAGTTACAGCCGTGGCTCGGTTGGTAGTACTCTCGCTTCGGAGTCAGAAGGTTGTTGGTTCAAGCCCCACTCCAGGGACTTGAGCACAAAAATCTAGGCTGACACTTCAATGCAGTGCTGAGGGAGCACTGTCGGAGGTGCCGTTTTTTGGATGAGATATTAAACCGAGGGCCCTGTCTGCTCTCTCAGGTGGATGTAAAAAATTCCACTACACTATTTCGAAGAAGAGCAGAGGAGTTATCTCCGGTGTCCTCGCCAATATTTATCCCTCAATCAACATCAGTAAAACAGATTATCTGGTCATTATCATGTAGCTGTTTGTGGGAGCTTGCTGTGTGCAAATTAGCTGCTGCATTTCCTACATTACAAGAGTGACTACACTCCAAAAATTATTTCTTTGGCTGTGAAGCGCTTTGGTACATACGGCGGTCATGAAAGGCGCTATATAAATGCAAATCTTTCTCTTTTTTCCATTATTCTAAAAGCAGGTATGAGAGGAATTAAAAAATAAAAGGCAGACCTTGAGCTCAAAAGGAACATTGGCCTGTCTTGACAAGAGTGCGTTGAGTGTGATTTTTTTTATTTTGAGAGATCTGGTTATACATCTTTTCTTAGTTATTGGTCTGTCTAATGTCTAAAGTATTTTCTTCCTTGTCCATGTGTACACAGTAATGTTTAACCTGTGCTGTGAAGAAATAATTAGACACTACCAGTGTTAACAGGATCCACTTGAATTGATCTCAAAGGAAATGAGAAGGCCATTAATAATTTTAAAGAATAAATTAAAGTGTTATTCTATTTCCCATCTAATATTCTACAGGTGTATTTATATAACAGATGGCTCTATTTATATACAAGTACATAGCTTGGGTTTCACACTCACATATGGGTTTTGCAGCTTAGACACAGCCCATAGATCAAAATCTTTAGGGAATAATTATGGTTAATTCAACCTTGTGCATATCTGTAGGCGGCTGATCATTGGGTACTGCACAGTAACTGACTCGACCAGGGGTCTTGCAATCAACCAGTCACTCTGGAGCCTGAACAAAGGTGGCCTTATTCGAAATTGTTTAAATAATGGTTAGTTTTTAAAATGTGACCCTAAGCAACAACATTCGCAAGATTTATTAGTTCTGTCTAGAGCAATTATCCAGTATAAGTATTTAACTAAACAGTTATATATTTTAATTGCTCTTTAACTATACTTCTAGGTAATGCAGGAACAGCAACATCATTTTATCATTTATCATGTACCATTATATTATTATAACACCATTAATCTGTAAACTGTGTTCCAATAAATGTACAGTGGATTTGAACTTTAAAAAGGGCAGCATACGCGGGGAAAGCTATTTAAAATTAGAATGCACTACAATGGCACTGTACAGGAAGGCTTGTTCATCCTGGCCTCTCAATCTTGGATAACATGGACATTAAAGGCTAATAATAGGAACATGAAAAATTGGAGTGATTTCCTTTCTCCAACCCCATTAAAAGTATGCAGAAAGGAATCGTTGACTGATTTTTAAGAAAATAAAATCTATGCAGATTACAAGAGTTACATATGTGGTTTGAACTACAGTGTCAGGTGATTAATTTTATTTTTTTTTACCTTAAAAACGAGCCTGCAGTTCTATGACCTATAACTGTGACCGCCACCAGCATTTTTACAAAATTATGTATTTTATTATTTTAAACTACATGTACACGTTATAAATAGAGTTAACCGTGATGGATGCAGGAAAATAATTCTAAAATCAGGAAGCACTGCAACTAGTCGTCCTTCGGACACATGAGTTACATTTTCCTGATGTGACTCAGTGAATGACTTTCCATATTCCACTGCTGCTGGTAGCAATTCTGTATGGATTCTTAAAAATAACTTTGGTTAACTTTACTTCTCAAAAAAGAAAAAGTATTGGGCCAGATTTTGCTGGAGCGGGGCTTCTCGGGGCGTGCCCTGTTAGTTGGACTCGTTCGTGCATCATTTAGGTTTTAAAAACATTTTTGCCCACAAAATTGCTGGAAGTGTGAGCTAATAATGGCAACGGGCATCTGGGACCTTGGGGATCAACAGTCTCTCTCTTTAACCAATAAGATTTAAGGACTGAGAAATAAACAAAGGAAGGACTGAGAAGGAGGGTGAATTAGAGTTAAATCAGGTACAGAAAGAGAAATAAAGAGAGGGAAAGAAAGATTGGATTGTGAAAGGGAGAGGGAGAGGGAGAAGAGACAGAAAGGAAAAGACAAAGAAGGTTAAAAATTTAAATTTGACATTTTTAACATCTCCTAAAACAATTCACAATCAGGAGGAATAAGACTCCACACTTATCCTTGTTCATTTTCTGGGCGAGAGTTTGATTGGCAGTAATTAACAATTATCATGTTGTTAAAAATTGTTAATTACTAGACTTAACTTTTTGTGGCGAGTTGTGGCAAATGCAACAATTTCATGAAACTCACCGGGAGGTTGAGAGCGAGGAGCCGTTTTCGCGAGGATAACAGCGCAACGGCGCAAACTGTCGAGCAATTTGTTCGATTCACCAATCACGGGGTATCTCTTCCTTGCTACAAGTTGCTGGCCAATTTGCGCATTAATAACAGCGTGTGTTATTCAGACGCTATTAACTTTTTCAATAAAATCTAGCCCCGTAAGTCTGTGTAATTCGGTGCTAATATTTCCTTTAAATTCTGAACTGCACTTAAAAATAAATTATACAATCATTTGGAGTTATCTGAAAGTAGTTCTTTTTTTCCTCCAACAAAGCGTAACTTCAAAACAAAATATTGCAAGTCGCCTCCTCTCCTAAAGCCACGAAACTTTGCTGAAGGGTGGTGCCGATGCAGAAAAAAAACCCTACGATACCTCATATAAGTAAGCTTTTCTTGTCCTGAATAAGGAAACTCCGCTGTGGAGGGTATCGTGCATTTCCAGTATGGGTCACTTTATAGCAATCAAGAGCTGGGACGCTGGCCCATTTCTCCCCTCCCTAGGCAAGGAGAAATTAAATGAATCGCAGCTTTCCAGTGCTGCCCTGGATCAGCTCAGCTGGGCCAATAGATTGTGGTTGTTTGGCTCATTCTTAGACAGAACAGTGCGTTTTCTCACTAAAGCTATTGGGGATTGAAGTCAATTTGATGAAAGGTCAGTTAACGCAGGAATCTGACTCCAATCTCCTGGATTTGGGTGCAAGAAACTGGGTCATCATAGTTCACTTTTAGCCCTATGAAAACTGGTTTCATATCAAGAAAACCCAAGAGCCGTAGGTTCCATTGGCAAATGGCAACAAAAAAGAAACAATTTGGCATGACTCTTCATCAAGAAATTTCTGATTGTACATTTTTTCAAACCCAATTATGTTATAGTCGCTGTTTCCACATTTAATTTACGAGAACCAGTTCTAATAATTGAAATGTTTGAGTGACAAATATTCTTGATCCAACTTTTAATTTGTAAAATGAAAATAAGTTTTTTTAAAACACATGGTCAGGTAAGAAAACACTGAATCGCTCACCTGTATAACTGTTAGTTTCTATGGATACCATTCTCATCACAGAGAAATTATAATCCAAGCCACTGCTTTCCAGTCAGTGAGTTTTATAAACTTCCAACCAGATTCAACATGGTGGATGGGATCTGCAGCTCCCTTCTACAGTATCCCAGTTGAGTTCATTAGCCCTCAATTTCAGAACTTTTTTTGCCACTCCCATAGTCCTTAACCATCCCTCAAATGTGAGGAACATCACTGACAATTGTGTGTCCAAAATAGAAGGCATTTGCTCTGCGACACCCAACTGTGGCGCGCACCTCCCACTGCCCTAAACTCCAGTCCCTGATCTGCTCTCCATCTGAGGAAAGGTTGAGTAGGTTGGGCCTCTACTCATTGGGATTCAGAAGAATGAAAGATGATCTTATCGAAACGTATAAGATTATGAGGGGGCTTGACGAGGTGGATGCCGAGAGGATGTTTCCACTGATGGGGGAGACTAGAACTAAGGGGCATGATCTTAGAATAAGGGGCCACCCATTTAAAACTGAGATGAGGAGAAATTTCTTCTCTGAGGGTTGTAAATCTGTGGAATTCGCTGCCTCAGAGAGCTGTGGAAGCTGGGACATTGAATAAATTTAAGATAGAGATAGACAATTTCTTAACTGATAAGGGAATAAGGGGTTATGGGGAGTGGGAAGGGAAGTGGACCCGAGTCCATGATCGGATCAGCTATGATCGTATTAAATGGCGGAGCAGGCTCGAAGGGCTGTATGGCCTACTCCTGCTCTTATTTCTTATGTTCTTATGTGTCCATGCCCTTACCAATTCCATTCTTTGCAGTCTCTCCCCCTTTAGCTCACTTGCCTCATTCATAAACTCCACCACCAACTCTGTCAAACTGCTGACCATCCAGCTTCTCTTGCTCACTCCCATGTTCGCCAACATCAACCACCTGTCCACTCTTGTTCAGTGCTAACGCCGCTTGTTTCAAAGCCATTAACGCATCACCCTTCAAGAAACCATCCTAAATGCCCTCCATTCGCCAACTATCATGCCCTCTCAAAGCTCCGAAGTCTTGAAACAGGTCGTCGTCTTGCAACTCTGCTCCTGCCTCTCACACCACCGTCCCTCCAAGCTGGTTTCTGCCTTGCTCACAGCACCGATAGTACACTTCAACCTCTCTGCGGCCTTTAATACAATCGGGGACCCCATCACCTTCCAATGTTTTTCCTCTATAGTTCACCGCTGGGACACTGCTGTTTCCTGGTTCTGTGCTGGTTAGACTTAATGCAAGCACTACATCGCGGCTTAATAGCTTCTCCTCCTCTGCTCACCTGAGTTGGATACCAGGGGTCCATCCATGGCCCCATTTTCCTCCACTATCTACATGATACATTTTGCTGGCATTATCGGGAAGCTTTTACCTGTAAACTGATAACACACACCTCTATCCAAAAGGTTAATGCCACACTTTCAAATTACTTCTCTGAGATCAAGATCTGGATGAGATGAGCTAAAACTTACTCCAGATGAATGTCGGCAAAACTGAGGTGGACCTCTTTGGCAGCTGTCACCACATTTGTGCCTCTAGCCCTCTCTGTTCCTCTCTTTCTCCTCTTCAAAGCCATAGCACCAGTCCACGACTTCAGCATCTCAGGCTTACTTTTCTCCAATGTCCTGATCAACCCTCTAGCCCTCTCTGTTCCTCTCTTTCTCCTCTTCAATGCCATAGCACCAGTCCACGACTTCAGCATCTCAGGCTTACCTTCTCCAATGTCCTGATCAACCCGCAACTCTCCACAAGCTTCAACTCATCAAACCACTGCAGCCTGCGTCCTCCCAAATACAAGATCACACATTCCCATCATCCGAAGTCCTCTCCGATCCAAGCAGCACGAACTCCCCATGCTCCAATTTTTTGACTTCAAAATATCTCCATGACTTTTCTTCACTCAGTTTAGCGATCCCATCTGCTTTATGTCGCAGCATGCACCCTAGGCTCCACGAACACTGGTCTTCCTGTCCTGCACTGCCTCCGTCCCACCCTTGGTGGTTGCTCATTCAACCTCTTTGGTCTTACCCTTTGGAATTATCGATGTTTGCTGACAATGCAACATTTCAAAAGTACTTCATTGGCTGTGAAGTACTTTGGGACGTCCTGAGGACACGAAATGCACTATATTATTGCACGTTCTTCCTTTCTTTACCCAATTCCTTCTGCTTTGTCACTTCTCTCCCTGCTTTCAAAACCCTTCTTCGCACTTACCTATTCAACTGTGCCCTCAGTTCTCTCACCATACCTTCTCCATTACACTTCATTTTCTCCATACTCACAGTCCACAGTATCCGTTAATCCCCTTAGCGCAAAGCACTCAAGAGTTTTTCCTGGATGTGAGGAGAACGAGACAAGTGCAGGTTGCTGCTCTTGCATTGGTTAACAGTTACATTTTATGGTCTTTAAATGAGAATGATCAAGTACTGCTCAAAATATGGGCATTTTATGCCATTGATGTCCATTTGAACCAAGTTAAGTCGTGCCACTTTTGATATTTTAACGTTTATCACCATGACGAAGAGAGAGAGAATTATATTTTATGCCTGGCATTGGTGTGGATTACTTTAAGAAGTCCTGTAAATGCACAATATTGAGACATTTTAACTATACTTTTTGAAGACAACAGCCATTTCTATTGGAAGAACTCCTGAATAATGTAACAAAGTGGAGCACATCAGGAAACTTCAATTACTTACTCACTAAAAAAAATGTTGCTATTCAACAACATTCTAATTGTGCTTAATTTAAGATGAAATCCAATCTGAACTATTTCAATCTCACCAATTCTTCATGCTGCAGGCCATTCGTGGTAAAAGTATTTTATGGAGACTGACATTGTTATTGTACTCTCTTTTACTTATGAGCCAAACGTTTGTGGAAAAGTTATATACAGCAATAAAGTACAGGCTGCAAATACTGGCTCCCGACACATAATCCATGAAAGAAAGGAGAAACAATTCAAATGCAATTCGTTCCAGCCCACACTACCACCCGCCATAATACCATAAGTCCTTTATAGAGCTTGGAAGAGGATTTTATTGAGTAAACCTTAACAATTATATTAACATGGTGACCTCATTGAAAAAATTCCCGATAACAATTCTCACTCATTTGAAGGAATGGTCACAAATTTTTGTTTGAGGGTACAACCTATTTTAATATGTGATTTCGGGAAATCTCAGCGGGTCAGGCAGCAGCTGTGGAGAGAGAAAGAGAGTTAACGTTTCAGGTTGAAGACTCTTCGTCAGAACTGGCAACAGTTCGAAATGTAACAGATTCTTAAGGAAATGTTGGGGCCCTGAAAGGGGGAGGGGAGGAAAGAACAAAAAGGAAGGTCTGTGATAGGGTGGAAGGCAGGAGAGATTTGAGAGACAAAGGGGATGATGGGCTGAATTGAGATGGTAATAACACAGGTTAGGAAACAAAAGGGGAGTCTAGATGGGGTGTGAATGGAAGAATGATTTCCAGCTGCCACGGAAGAGGGAAAACAAACTAAAAATAAAGAAGTGGGGGGGAAGGGGCGGGGTGTTTTTGTTAAAAAAGAAAGCGAGGAAATGGAACAAAATGTGAAGATGAGGTGCTGTTCCTCGAGCTTGCATTGAATATAAGAAACAGGAGCAGGAGTAGGCCATTTGGCCCCTCGAGTCTGCTCCGCCATTTAATATCATGGCTGATCCGATTATGGACTCGGCTTCACATCCATCCCTGTTCCCCATAACCCTTTACTCCCTTATCGCTCAAAAAGCTGTCTATCTCCATCTTAAATATATTCAATGACGCAGCCTCCACAGCTCTCTGGGGCAGAGAATTCCACAGATTTACAACCTTCTGAGAGAAGAAATTCCTCCTCATCTCAGTTTTAAATGGGCGCCCCCCCCCCCCCCCCCGCCCCCTAGTTTTAGTTTCCCCCATCATTGGAAATATCCTCTCTGCATCCACTTTGTCAAGCCCTCTCATAATCTTACATGTTTCAAAAAGATCACCTCTCATTCTTCTGAGTTCCAATGAGTAGAGGCCCAACCTATTCAACCTTTCCTCATAAGTCAACTCCCTCATCTCTGGGATCAACTTTGTGAACCTTCTTTGAACTGCCTCCAAAGCATATCCTTTCGTAAATATGGAAACCAAAACTGTACACAGTATTCCAGGTGTGGCCTCACCAATACCTTACATAGCTGTAGCAAAACTTCCCTGCTTTTATACTCCATCGCCTTTGCAATAAAGGCCAAGCTATCATTGGCCTCCCTGATCACTTGCTGTACCTGCATAATAACCTTTTGTGTTTCATGCACAAGTACCCCCAGGTCCCGCTGTACTGCAGCACTTTGCAATCTTTCCCCACTTAAATAATAACTTGCTCTTTGATTTTTTCTGCCCAAGTGCATGACCTCATACTTTCCAACATTATACTCCATCTGCCAAAATGTTGCCCACTCACTTAGCCTATGTCCTTTTGCAGATTTTGTGTGTCCTCCTCACACATTGATTTTCCTTCCATCTTTGTATCATCGGCAAACTTGGCTACGTTACACTCGATCCCTTCCTCCAAGTCATTAATATAGATTGTAAATAGTTGGGGTCCCAACACTGATCCCTGCGGCACCCCACTGATTACTGATTGCCAACCAGAGAATGAACCATTTATCCCTACTCTCTGTTTTACGCTTGCACGGGAAAGTACCATGGGAAGGTGAGGGGGTGTGGGAATGACTGCGGAATGGACCAGGATGTCGCAGAGGGAGCGGTCCCTTCGGAATGCGGGGAGGGGAAGATGTGATTGGTGATGGGATCACGCTGGAGGTGGCAGAAATGGCGGAGGATGATCCGTCGAACGTGGAGGCAGCACTCTGCTCTCTCAGATCCAACCCCAACTTTGTCATTAAACCGACTGACTAGTGTGGCGCTGTTGTTGTATGGCGAACTGACCTCGACCTTGCAGAGGCTGATCACCAACTCTCTGACACCTCCTCCTATCTCCCCATGGACCATGATGCCGTGACTGAACATCAAGCCATCATTTCCCAGATTGTCACTGACCTCATCTCCTCATCCCTCCACAGCCCACTTCTACCTCCTTCCCAAGATCCACAAACAGGACTGCCCCGGTAGACCCATCGTTTCAGCCTGTTCTTGCTGCATGGAACTTATTTCTTCCTACCTCGACTCTTTTTTCTTCCCTTGTGTACTCTCTTCCCACCTACATCTGCACCTCCTCCAACGCACTCCACCACTTTAACAGTTTCCAGTTTCCTGGCCTCAACCGTCTCCTTTTCACTATGGATGTCCAATCCCTCTACATTTCCATTCCCCACCAGGATGGTCTAAGGGTGCTCCGTTTCTTCTGTGAGCAGAGGCCCAACCAGTCCCCATCCACCACCACCCTTCTCCGCCTGGCTGAACTTGTTCTCACATTGAACAACTTCTCCTTTAACTTCACTCACTTCCTCCATAGGTGTTGCTATGAGAACCCGCATGGGTCCGAGCTATGCCTGACTTTTTGTGGGATATATGGAACATTCTTTGTTCCAGTCCTACTTGGACCCCCTCCCTCACTTCTTTTTCCGATACATTGATGACTATTGGTGCCATTTCCTGCTCTCGCCCTGAATTAGAAAATTTTGTTCACTTTGCATCCAATTTTCATCCTTCCCTCACCTTCACATGGTCCATCTCTGACTCTTCATTTCCCTTCGACTTCTCTGTCTCCATTTCTGTCAATAGCCTATTGACAAACATTCACTATAGGCTCACTGACTCCCACAGCTACCTGGACTACACTTCCTCTCACCCCGCTTCCTGTAAGGACTCGATTCCATTCCCCTAGTTTCTCCGTCGCATCTGCTCGGCGATGCCACCTTCCACACTAGTGCCTCTGACATGTCTTCCTTTTTCCTCAACCAAGGATTCCCCTGCTCCGTGGTTAACATGGCCCTCGACCGTGTCCGTTCTATTTTCTGCAACTCTGCTCTCACCCCTTCCCCTCCCTCTCAGAGCGTTCTCCTTCTCGCCTTTCACCCCACCATCCTCCACATATAACGGATCATCTCCGCCACCTGCAGCATGATCCCACCACCAATCACATCTTCCCCTCCCCTCTCAGCATTCCGAAAGGACTGCTCCCTCCGCGACCACCTGGTCCATTCCGCAGTCGCCCTCATCTTCCCACAGCACTTTCCTGTGCAAGCACAGGAGATGCAACACCTGCCCTTTTACCTCCTCCCTTCTCACTGTCAAGGGCCCCAAACACTCCTGCCAGGTGAAACGCGAATTACTTGTCCTTCTTTCAATGTAGGATACTGTATTCGCTGCTCACGATGTGGTCTCCTTTACATTGGGGAGACCAAACACAGATTGGGTGACTGCTTTGCGGAACACCTCCGTTCAGTTTGCAAGAGTGTCCCTGAGCTTCAGGTCGCCTGTCACTTTAATTCTTCGCTCCACTCCCACTCTGACCTCTCTGTCTTCGGCCTCCTACAATGTTCCAATGAAGCTCAACGTAAGCTCGAGGAACAGCACCTCATCTTTCGTTGAGGTACTTTGCAGCCTTCGGGACTCAACATCGAGTTCAACAATTTCAGACCACAACCTCCGCCTCCATTTTGTTCCCTTACCTCGCTTTCTTTTTTTTAAAACAAAAACTTCCCCCCTTCTTCATTTTTAGTTTGTTTCTCTCTGTTTTCCGTGGCAGCTGGTAATCATTCTGCCATTCACACCCTATCTAGACTCCCCTTTTGTTTCCTAACCTGTGCAATTACCATCTCAATTCGGCCCATCATCCCCTTTGTCTCTCAAACGTTTTCCTTCCATCCTATCACAGACCTTCCCTTTTGTTCTTTCCTCCCATTCCCCTTTCAGGGCCCCAACACTTCCTTAAGAATCGGTTACATTTCGAACTATTGCGAGTTCTGACAAAGGGTCTTCGACCTGAAACGTTAACTCTGTTTCTCTCTCCACAGACGCTGCCTGACCCGCTGAGATTTCCAGCATTTTCTGTTTTGATTTCAAATTCCAGCATCTGCAGTATTTTAATATGTCATGCTCTGAAAAATCAAGCCATTTCCCGATGATCTCTTACGCTAGTTTGGCCACCCCTGCCTGGATTGTGCTGATATTACCAGCGTCAACAAGCGTAAACTTGACCATTGAATACTATGATATGAAAATTGGATCCAACAGGAAAGATCAAAAAGAATCTTAATGGAACAAATGTTTTGTGCGAGCTCCAAATCACAGCAATTCATTTTTCAATACTAATAAAGACGGTTGCAACAAAATGGATTTCTTTCTGAAGTTCTGACCATGGTCACTGCAGTGAGTGAAGTTCGTGATTTCGACACAGAATCTTTCCCCACATATGAAGTCACCGTTAAATGGTGCATCATTAGCTGCGCAAGAAATAATTTTTATGCCAAATAGATGTAAGAGCAAAAGTAAAATATTGCAGATGCTGGAAAACTGAAATGAAAACAGAAATTGCTGGAAATACTCAACAGGTAGAGAGAAACTTGTAGAGAGAGAAACAAGAGTTAACATTTCAGGTGGATGAAAGGTCATCGATCTGACGCGTTACACAGAAACATAGAAAATAGGTGCAGGAGTAAGCCATTCGGCCCTTCGAGGCTGCACCACCATTCAAATAAGATCATGGCTGATCATTCACCTCAGTACCCCTTTCCTGCTTTCTCTCCATACCCCTTGATCCCTTTAGCCGTAAGGGCCATATCTAACTCCCTCTTGAATATATCCAATGAACTGGCATCAACAACTCTCTGCGGGAGGGAACTCCACAGGTCAACAACTCTCTGAGTGAAGTTTCTCCTCATCTCAGTCCTAAGTGCTTACCTCTTATCCTTAGACTGTGTCCCCTGGTTCTGGACTTCCCCAACATTGGAAACATTCTTCCTGCATCTAACCTGTCCAGTCCCGTCAGAATGTTATATATTTCTATGAGATCCCCTCTCATCCTTCTAAACTCCAGTGAATACAGGCCCAGTCGATCCAGTCTCTCCTCATATGTCAGTTCTGCCATCCCGGGAATCAGTCTGGTGAACCTTCGCTACACTCCCTCAATAGCAAGAATGTCCTTCCTCAGATTAAGAGACCAAAACTGAACACAATATTCCAGGTGAGGTCTCACCAAAGCCTTGTCCAACTGCAGTAAGACCTCCCTGCTCCAGAGAGCGATAGTGATAGGGGATTCGACTGTAAGGGGAATAGATAGGCATTTCTGCGGCCGCAACCGAGACTCCAGGATGGTATGTCGCCTCCTTGGTGCAAGGGTCAAGGATGTCTCGGAGCGGGTGCAGGACATTCTGAAAAGGGAGGGTGAACAGCCAGTTGTCGTGGTGCACATTGGTACCAACGATATAGGTAAAAAAAGGGATGAGGTCCTACGAGACGAATTTAAGGAGCTAGGAGCTAAATTAAAACGTAGGACCTCAAAAGTAGTAATCTCAGGATTGCTACTAGTGCCACGTGCTAGTCAGAGTAGGAATCGCAGGATAGCTCAGATGAATACGTGGCTTGAGCAGTGGTGCAGCAGGGAGGGATTCAAATTCCTGGGGCATTGGAACCGGTTCTGGGGGAGGTGGAATTAGTACAAACCGGACGGTCTGCACCTAGGGCAGGACCGGAACCAATGTCCTAGGGGGAGTGTTTGCTAGTGCTGTTGGGGAGGAGTTAAACAAATATGGCAGAGGGATGGGAACCAATGCAGGGAGACAGAGGGAAACAAAAAGGAGACAAAGGCAAAAGACAGAAAGGAGATGAGTAAAAATGGAGGGCAGAGAAACCCAAGGCAAAAAACAAAAAGGGCCATTGAATGTAAAGGGGCTGCAGGAGGGGTCAAAACTAAAAATCATGGTTTAAAAACTATTATTAAAACACTCTACCTAAACGCACGCAGCATTCGAAATTAAGTAAATGAGTTGACGGCACAAATCATTACAAATGGGTATGATTTAGTGGCCATTACAGAAACTTGGTTGCAGGGGGGCCAAGACTGGGAATTAAACATACAGGAGTATCTGACCATTCGGAAAGATAGACAAGAAGGGAAAGGAGGTGGGTAGCTCTGTTAATCAAGGATGATATCAGGGCAGTTGTGAGAGACGATATTGGCTCCAATGAACAAAATGTTGAATCATTGTGGGTGGAGATTAGAGATAGTAAGGGGAAAAAGTCACTGGTGGGTGTAGTTTATAGGCCCCCAAATAATAACTTCATGGTGGGGCGGGCAATAATCAAGGGAATAATGGAGGCATGTGAAAAAGGAACGGCAGTAATCATGGGGGATTTTAACCTACATATCGATTGGTCAAATCAAATCGCACGGGGTAGCCTGGAGGAGGAATTCATAGAATGCATACAGGATTGTTTCTTAGAACAGTATTTTACAGAACCTACAAGGGAGCAAGCTATCTTAGATCTGGTCCTGTGTAATGAGACAGGAATAATAAACGATCTCCTGGTAAAAGATCCTCTCGAAATGAGTGATTACAGTATGGTTGAATTTGTAATACAGATTGAGGGTGAGGAAGTAGTGTCTCAAACGAGCGTATTATGCTTAAACAAAGGGGACTACAATGGGATGAGGGCAGAGTTGGCTAAAGTAGACTGGAAACACAGACTAAACGGTGGCACAATTGAGGAACAGTGGAGGACTTTGAAGGAGCTCTTTCATAATGCTCAACAAAAATATATTCCAGTGAAAAAGAAGGGCGGTAATAGAAGGGATAACCAGCTGTGGATAACCAAGGAAATAAAGGAGAGTATCAAATTAAAAACCAATGCGTATAAGGTGGCCAAGGTTAGTGGGAAAATAGGGAAAATTTGGGAAAATTGGGATTGGGAAAATTTTTAACGATAGCAAAGAATGACTAAGAAAGCAATAAAGAAAGGAAAGATAGATTACGAAGGTAAACTTGCGCAAAACATAAAAACGGATAGCAAAAGCTTTTACAGATATATAAAACGGAAAAGAGTGACTAAAGTAAATGTTGGTCCCTTAGAAGATGAGAAGGGGGATTTAATAATGGGAAATGTGGAAATGGCTGAGACCTTAAACAATTATTTTGCTTCGGTCTTCACAGTGGAAGACACAGAAACCATGTCAGAAATTGCTGGTCACAGGAATGTGAGAAGGGAGGACCTTGAGACAATCACTATCACTAGGGTGGGTAGTGACGGACAGGCTAATGGGACTCAAGGTAGACAAGTCCCCTGGTCCTGATGAAATGCATCCCAGAGTATTAAAAGAGATGGTGGAAGTTATAGCAGATGCATTGGTTATAATCTACCAAAATTCTCTGGACTCCGGGGAGGTACCAGCAGATTGGAAAGCAGCTAATGTAACGCCTCTGTTTAAAAAAGGGGGCAGACAAAAGGCAGGTAACTATAGGCCGGTTAGTTTAACATCTGTAGTGGGGAAAATGCTTGAAACTATCATTAAGGAAGAAATAGTGGGACATCGAGATAGGAATAGTGCAATCAAGCAGACGCAGCATCGATTCCTGAAGGGGAAATCATGTTTAACTAATTTACTGGAATTCTTTGAGGATATAACGAGCATGGTGGATAGAGGTGTACCGATGGATGTGGTGTATTTAGATTTTCAAAAGGCATTCGATAAGGTGCCACACAAAAGGTTACTGCAGAAGATCAAGGTACGCGGAGTCAGAGGAAATGTATTAGCATGGATAGAGAATTGGCTGGCTAACAGAAAGCAGAGAGTCGGGATAAATGGGTCCTTTTCAGGTTGGAAATCGGTAGTTAGTGGTGTGCCACAGGGATCGGTGCTGGGACCACAACTGTTTACAATATACATAGATGACCTGGAAGAGGGGACAGAGTGTAGTGTAACAAAATTTGCAGATGACACAAAGATTAGTGGGAAAGCGGGTTGTGTAGAGGACACAGAGAGGCTGCAAAGAGATTTAGATAGGTTAAGCGAATGGGCTAAGGTTTGGCAGATGGAATACAATGTCGGAAAGTGTGAGGTCATCCACCTTGGGGAAAAAAACACAGTAAAAGGGAATATTATTTGAATGGGGGGAAATTACAACATGCTGCGGTGCAGAGGGACCTGGGGGTCCTTGTGCATGAATCCCAAAAGGTTAGTTTGCAGGTGCAACAGGTAATCAAGAAGGCGAATGGAATGTTGGCCTTCATTGCGAGAGGGATGGAGTACAAAAGCAGGGAGGTCCTTCTGCAACTGTATAGGGTATTGGTGAGGCCGCACCTGGAGTACTGCGTGCAATTTTGGTCACCTTACTTAAGGAAGGATATACTAGCTTTGGAGGGGGTACAGGGACAATTCACTCGGCTGATTCCGGAGATGAGGGGGTTACCTTATGATGATAGATTGAGTAGACTGGGTCTTTACTCGTTGGAGTTCAGAAGGATGAGGGGTGATCTTAGAAACATAGAAACATAGAAAATAGGTGCAGGAGCAGGCCATTCAGCCCTTCTAGCCTGCACCGCCATTCAATGAGTTCATGGCTGAACATGAAACTTCAGTACCCCCTTCCTGCTTTCTCGCCATAACCCTTGATCCCCCGAGTAGTAAGGACTTCATCTAACTCCCTTTTGAATATATTTAGTGAATTGGCCTCAACTACTTTCTGTGGTAGAGAATTCCACAGGTTCACCACTCTCTGGGTGAAGAAGTTTCTCCTCATCTCGGTCCTAAATGGCTTACCCCTTATCCTCAGACTGTGACCCCTGGTTATGGACTTCCCCAACATTGGGAACATTCTTTCTGCATCTAACCTGTCTAAACCCGTCAGAATTTTAAACGTTTCTATGAGGTCCCCTCTCATTCTTCTGAACTCCAGTGAATACAAGCCCAATTGATCCAATCTTTCTTGATAGGTCAGTCCCGCCATCCCGGGAATCAGTCTGGTGAACCTTCGCTGCACTCCCTCAATAGCAAGAATGTCCTTCCTCAAGTTAGGAGACCAAAACTGTACACAATACTCCAGGTGTGGCCTCACCAAGGCCCTGTACAACTGTAGCAACACCTCCCTGCCCCTGTATTCAAATCCCCTCGCTATGAAGGCCAACATGCCATTTGCTTTCTTAACCGCCTGCTGTACCTGCATGCCAACCTTCAATGACTGATGTACCATGACACCCAGGTCTCGTTGCACCTTCCCTTTTCCTAATCTGTCACCATTCAGATAATAGTCTGTCTCTCTGTTTTTACCACCAAAGTGGATAACCTCACATTTATCCACATTATACTTCATCTGCCATGCATTTGCCCACTCACCTAACCTATCCAAGTCACTCTGCAGCCTAATAGCATCCTCCTCGCAGCTCACACTGCCACCCAACTTAGTATCATCCGCAAATTTGGAGATACTGCATTTAATCCCCTCGTCTAAATCATTAATGTACAATGTAAACAGCTGGGGCCCCAGCACAGAACCTTGCGGCACTCCACTAGTCACTGCCTGCCATTCTGAAAAGTACCCGTTTACTCCTACTCTTTGCTTCCTGTCTGACAACCAGTTCTCAATCCACGTCAGCACACTACCCCCAATCCCATGTGCTTTAACTTTGCACATTAATCTCTTGTGTGGGACCTTGTCGAAAGCCTTCTGAAAGTCCAAATATACCACATCAACTGGTTCTCCTTTGTCCACTTTACTGGAAACATCCTCAAAAAATTCCAGAAGATTTGTCAAGCATGATTTCCCTTTCACAAATCCATGCTGACTTGGACCTATCATGTCACCATTTTCCAGATGCACTGCTATGACATCCTTAATAATTGATTCCATCATTTTACCCACTACTGAGGTCAGGCTGACCGGTCTATAATTCCCTGTTTTCTCTCTCCCTCCTTAAAATAATGAAAGGGATAGACAAGATCGAGGCAGAGAGGTTGCTTCCACAGGTCGGGGAGACTAGAACTAGGGGGCACAGCCTCAAAATACGGGGGAGACAATTTAAAACCGAGTTGAGAAGGAATTTCTTCTCCCAGAGGGTTGTGAATCTGTGGAATCCTCTGCCCAAGGAAGCAGTTGAGGCTAGCTCATTGAATGTATTCAAGTCACAGATAGATAGATTTTTAACCAATAAGGAAATTAAGGGTTACGGGGAGCGGGCGGGTAAGTGGAGCTGAGTCCACGGCCAGATGAGCCATGATCTTGTTGAATGGCGGAGCAGGCTCAAGGGGCTAGATGGCCTACTCCTGTTTCTAATTCTTATGTTCTTATACTCAAAACCCCTAGCTATGAAGGCCAACATACCATTTGCCTTCTTCACCGCCTGCTGTACCTGCATGCCAACTTTCAATGACGATGTACCATGACACCCAGGTCTCGTTGCACCTCCCCTTTTCCTAATCTGCCACCATTCAGATAATATTCTGCCTTCGTGTTTTTGCCACCAAAGTGGATAACCTCACATTTATCCACATTAACTCTGTTTCTCTCTCCACAGATGATGCCTGACCTGCTGAGTATTCGCAGCATTTTCAGATTTAGAAACAAATTTATATTAGACCTAACACACAAGGACACTGTAAGCAAATGCTTATGGGAATGGACCAAACAGCCGTGACCATAGCGACGAATGGACTGTCATCTCTGGATTCTATTCTCATACCTCTTGGCGACTGTTTCGAAGTGTGATGGCCTGAAAAGGCAGCTGCCTGCCTCCTAACTACAGCATGAATGAAAAGACTCAGGGAAGAAACCAAAAATGGAGGGAGTCTTAACCTCAAGAAACTTTGAGAAATATATCTGTACACACAAGACACATGAGCAAGGCGGTAAAATAGCCACTGTGAAATTCTTCCGCTTTTTGAATAAAATTGCATTTTTGGTGAAACTTTGTCAATTGTCCTCTTTTTCAAAACCTTAATTTTAAATAATTTATCCCATGCTTGGCTCAATGTCAGGTGACAGTGGCAGCCGTCACTTTGTAGGTAGTACTCTCATCTGAGTCAGAAGGATTCATGTCCCACTCCAGAGACTTGAGCACAAAAATCCAGGCCGACACTCCAGTGCATTGCTGAGGGAGTGCTGCAGTGTTAAAGGTGCGGTCTTTCAGATGAGATATTAAACCGAGGCCCCGACAGCCCTCACAGATGGATGTAAAGATCCCATGGCACTATTTCGAAGAAGAACAAGGGAATTACCCCTGGTGTCTTGGCCAATATTTATCCCTCAATCAACATACTGAAACAGATTATCTAGTCATTATCACATTGCTGTGTGTGGGAGCTTGCTGTGTGCAATTGGCTGCCACATTTCCTACATAACAGTGACTACACTTCAAAAAGTACTTCATTGGCTGTAAAGCACTTTGGGACGTCCTGAAGCTGTGAAAGATGCTATATAAATGCAAGTCTTTCTGTCTTCTAAATGTCACAGATAACTGATTCACTTGTTAGTGCGCAAGCATGTAATCTCTTTACTATAACTTAGTAAGTGGACATATTTCAGTAATGTATAAATTGCGTGATTCCTGCATTATAACTATATCTTGATCAGATTTTCTTCCTATACTTCCTCATAGTCTCTTCACAGTTGACAAACCCCCCACGGTTAATATTCGGAACGTAAAACATGGACAATACCCGCTATTTCTTCAAAATTATTTTGCAGTTCAAAGATTGCTGGGCAGAAAGGGCTTAACCCGACACTCGCAAAAACCACATCCTTCCTCCAGCCTCCAGTAGCAGTTTCCCAGCTCAGTTTCAGTAAATGGATACAGTTCACATGACGGCTATTGTTACATCTGCAAAATATTACCTACACTGTAATTTTACCGCAAAGCATTTGAAACTGCAAACAAGATCAGAGTTCAAATAAAAAATGAAAGAAATCTGCGACTTGGAGGTACAGATGGGTTCTTGCATAATTAATTATTTTTAAATTTCTGGTATCAATAACATTTTACAGCTATCAGGTTCACATTTATTAATTTAAAAAAAAAATCAAACAACTAATCTTTAATCAGAAATTCTGAAATTGTAATTTTTTTTTTTAAACATTGTGGCATATCACACGTCTGACATTTTGTCCCTTGTATTTCCTTCCTTCTGTCATACAAGTAGGAAATGCTGCACATAATCTGCAAGGTGACCAGTCGATATGCAGAAGTAGTCTTCTCTTGAAAAGAGGACTTCATTATTTCTGCTGCAAAAAAACCTGCTACACAAGTTCTTCAGCTGATGAGAAGTTATAAAACGGCGTGAAGACAGCTGCCATCACTTATTTTTTTTTAAATTTCTCTCTTGTGTATATCAGGTATTTTTTTTTAATTATGTTGAAATTTCAGTGGCATTCTCTCTAAGATATTTTTTCTATTTAATCTAACGCACAACAGATTTTCAGATGCAGCTTATAATGTACAAAGGCAAAATGTGGCGATGCTATCTGTCTTTTGTGATTATATATAATTAGACTACATTTATTTTTAGAAATAGGTTAGAGAGGAAAAAAAAGAGTTAAAGGATCATTAGGCAAAAGAAATCACAGGGGTTAGTTAATTTAAGCTGTGCAGCAGTTTGGAGCCCTATAATTGGTATCAGTGTCTTGGCCAGGGAGGAAAATATTCAACCAACACTGTCAGTCTTAACTGCGAACCAGTGACTCCCGGTAGAAAACAGTCATGGGTGAATATCACGCAAGAGTGGCAACTACGCTCGCCTGTACTGTCCCCCACAATGAACGAGCTTGCCGACGCAAGGCGTGACGGCAAAATGGGCAGGCTGCTGGCAGACATCAAGCCAAAGCAAACGGTCAGTGCATTGAGAGAAGGAGGGAAATTGGAAGAAGTGTCCTTAAAAAAAAAATCCCCAAGATTATGCGAGCATAACTTTTTTACATTTTAAAAAGTGATCAACTATCAGTGCATGTTTGTAAAATGCATCACTGAAGCAGCAATTTAAAATGGAATTCAAAATGTCCCCTGCTGGATTGCCTTTAAGATTTTTAATGTTGATAATAAGCCATCTGGATAGTCACTAACATTAAAAAATTTAGTGGCCTTCCAACATTGGTGAGCGGATATCTGTACATGTGTTTTGAGTCTTAATTTTCTAGAGTAAGTGCTGCCAGATCACATTATTGACAAGGCAGTTATTGAGGTGGAACTGGTACTTGTAGCATAGCAGTAGCACGAGAGTCAGAAAAGAGTGTGGTCTGATTATTTAGCCTTGAGACACCACAGGTGGATTATCCGTCAATGACTTCAGAAAGTGCCTTTGCATTTGATATCCCTATCAGGAGGAAATGGAAGCCTTTGCAGTTCACGTGTACCATTGGACTAACTGTTGGCTTCTCTTCCTGCCCTCGCACTGTTACCTCTGGAGTCCCCCATGGAACTTTACTCCTCAGCTACATGCTGACCCTTGGCGACATCATCCGAAGACATGGCATCCAGTTCCACATGTACATGGAGGACACCCCTCACCACTCCCACAACCTTGGTGTTGTCAGCTTGCTTGTCCACTCCTGGATGGGCCACAATTTCCTCCAGTTAAAAATGGGGAAGATCGATAACATCGTCATTGCTCCCTGCCATAAACTCTGTACCTTGCCACCGATTCCATTGCTCACCCCTGCAATGGTCCCAGGTTGACTGGCTGTTCACAACCTCGGACATTCGATTTGCCCAAGATGAGCTTCCGACCCCATGTCCTCTCCATCACGAAGACTGCCTAACTTCTACTCTGTCGCACTGCCAGTTTCTGCCTCAGACCATTTACTGCCAAAACCCTCGTTCGTGCTTTTGACTCCTCAGACCTGACTATGCCAATAATCCCCTGGCCGCCCTCCCATCCTCCATAAAATTCAGCTCATCCAAATATCTGCTGGCCATATCTTTACCCGTATCAAGTCACCTCTGAGCTCGATGACTTATTCTGGCTTTCAGTCCCCTTTATCCCAGCCCTACAACCCTTTAAGAATACTATGTTCCTCCAACTTTGGCCTTTTGTGCATCTCTTACACCCCTGGTTCGAATATTGGCAGCTGTCTCTTCAGCTGTCTACGCCCAAATCTCTGATAATCTTGCCCTGCATCTGTCCACCTCTCTCCTCCTTTATGACCTTGATACAGTGTACCTTTTGACCAGGCTTTTAGTCACCCTTCCTAATAACTCCTTCTTGGCTCAGTGTCAATTTTTGTCTGATTATGTTTCTGTGAAGCATCTGGAGACATTTTTCTACATTAAGGGTGTTATATACATGCAAGTTGTTGTTATTGGTGTCTTTATCTTCTTGTGAGTGCTGTCAATCAACAACAACTTTAATTTATATAGCATCTTTAATGTAGTAAAACATCCTATGGCGCTTCACATGAACATTATTTTTAAAATTTGATACCGAGCCACACAAGTAGAAATTAGGGCAGACGACCAAAAGTTTTGTCAAAGAGGGAGGTTTTAAGAAGCGTCTTAAAGGAGGAAAGAGAAGTAGAGAAGCCGAGAGGTTTAGGCAGGAAATTCCAGAGCTTAGGGTCTTGGCAACTGAAGACACGGCTGTCAATGCTGGAGCGATTAAAATCAGGGAATTAGAGGAGCGCCGGGGGGGGGAGGGGGGGGGGGGGAGGGCGGGGGGAGAAAGGGATGGGGGCAGGCTGGTGAAGATTAACGTGATAAGGGGGGGGGGGGGCAAGGCCATGGAGGGATTTGTAAACAAGGATGAGAATTTTAAAATTGAGGCATTGCTTAACCGGAAGCCAATGTAGGTCACAGGGGTGATGAGTGAATGGGACTTGATGCAAGTTAGGACACGGGCAGCAGAGATTTGGATGAAATAAAAATAAATTGAATGCTGGGTTTTATGGCAAGAAATCTTGGATATAAAAGATGTAATGGTGAATCTATATAATACTGGAGTAAGACGACAATTGGAGCACTCTGGAAAGTTTTGAACTGAAGACGATTGGAATGATATTGAGGGAATCATCATCATAGGCAGTCCCTCGAAATCGAGGAAGACTTGCATCCACTCTAAAAATGAGTTCTTAGGTGACTGAACAGTCCAACACAGGAATTACAGAGTCTGTCACAGGTGGACAGTTGCTGAAGGAAAGGGTGGGTGGGACTGGGTTGCCGCACAGATTCGTTATGAAGAAATACAAATACCAAGAAAGACTTGAAAAATTGGAGCTGCTATCATCAGAACAAAGAAGATTACGGAGTGATTTTATCAAGGTGTGTAAAGTTGTGAAGGGATGAGGTGGAGTAGATTGGTCAGACAGGTGCCTGAAGAAAAGGGGATGTCGGAAAAGGTGGGCTCAAGGGATTAGGACAATTGCTCATGTGGAGGAGCAGCAGCAATATGGATTGGTTCGGCTGAACGGGGGGCTTTCTGCATCGTTTGTTCTATGTAATTCTTGCAAAGTTAAGTACATGGATAAGTTACCAGGCCATCTCTCTAACTGCTTACCTTCACGTGCATGGATAAGAATGAGCCTGTGATCTTCCTCAGGATCAATCATCAGAGGTGGTTGTTGTGCAAGAACCCCCCGTTGATGTGATTGGAATGACCATTTTAAAAAAGAAATTTAGTCTCTGACTTTCATATCGATGTTTGACGTCTGTATTAGGGACGGGCAATAAATGCTGGCCTTGCTCAGAACGAATTAAAAAAAAACGGAATCACAACAGATTTCCTGGAATATCTTAACCTCATTATATGTGGCTCGTGCGTTAGGTAGGACACTGTGACTATCTTTCTCCGACATGGGCATTTTTCCTGATAGCTCTGAGTATGCTTGAACCTACTATTCATCCTCTTCTTACAAAACAGAGCAATGGTTACTACAGGAGCAAATTCCATGCTGCCCTCCATTTGTAGTTGCATGTAAGCCGCATAGACCGACTTGCAGTGCTACTGCTACTTCCATGCGGGCACAGCCTGCAACCATTTGGATGGTGGAGCATGGTTACAATCAATTCAATAATAAACTCAATTGCTGTTTTCAATACCACACAAGTGAAACCCATATTGGGGAAAAAAGAATTAACAACCTCACTAACCGGGACTTGGTCTAATGCTACATTTTCTGCACTGCAGGAGGTAAGTGACAACATTGAGACAAAAAGTCACCTCTAGTATGTTAAAATATATATTAATTGAATTAGCTATGGAAAGAAAAAATATCCATGACGTTTGATTCATTTTCAGCACTGATTGGTCATTATTTCTATAGCATGCAGACTCCGCACTTGCTGTTCAGTGATGCTATACCTCAGTCTTATCAAGTGTTTAATTTAAGCACGCTTGTAAATACCGAGGTGCAGCTTCACTGGACTGTTCATCAGCTTAGAAGGTGCCTCATCATGAGTCTATTCAGCTGTCTGGGACACAAGTATTGAACAGCTACAAAGTTCACAGTAAGTTTGGTGATTGATAACTTGAAAATAGTGGCAAAGTTAACTAACACATTTTTGAACACCATATCTCAATAGAATTTAGATGAATGAGAGGGGATCTCATAGAAACATGTAAAATTCTGACGGGATTGGACAGGTTAGATGCAGGAAGAATGCTCCCGATGTTGGGGAAGTTCAGAACCAGGGGTCACAGTCTACGGATAAGGGGTAAGCCATTTAGGACCAAGATGAGGAGAAACGTCTTCACTCAGAGAATTGTGAACCTGTGGAATTCTCTACCACAGAAAGTTGTTGAGGCCAGTTCGTTGGATATATTCAAAAGGGAGTTAGATGTGGCCCTCACGGCTAAAGGGATCAAGGGGTATGGAGAGAAAGCAGGAAAGGGGTACTGAGGGAATGATCAGCCATGTTCATATTAAATGGTGGTGCAGGCTCGAAGGGCCAAATGGCTTACTCCTGCACCTATTTTCTATGTTTCTATGTTGTAGGATGATAAGCTTTGAGAGAAACTTCCGTTACCTTGCCATGAGCAATGACAAAACCATAAAGCACTTTATACCTGTTCCCTTGTCTAATATAAAATAACCGATGAGAATAGTGGTGGGGTTATTGAGGCCCCAGGAAAAGGTGCAGAAGAGGGCCACTTGATTGATTTGTCAGCTGTGGCTCAGTGGGTAGCACACTCGCCTCTGAGTCAGAAGGGGCTTGAACACATAAATCTAGGCTGGCACTCCAGTGCAGTGCTAAGGGAGAGCTGCCCTGTCGGAGGTATCATCTTTACTTAAAACGAAGCCCCATCTGTTCCCTAGGGTGGACGTAAAAGATCCCATGGCACTATTTCGAAGAAGAGCAGGGGGAGTTCTCCCCGGTGTCCTGGCCAATATTTATCCCTCAATCAACATCACTTAAACAGATTATCTGGTCATTATCACATTGCTGTTTGCTTGATGTGCACAAATTGGCTGCCGTGCTTCCCACATTGCAACAGTGACTACACTCCAAAAGTACTTAATTGGCTGTAAAGCACTTTGAGACATCCAGTGGTCGTGAAAGGCGCTACGTAAATGCATGTCTTTCTTTCTTTCTTTCTTCTTTGATACCTAGTTTCAGGACAACAGCAGCAACAACTTTATTTATCTATCACCTTTAAATGAAAAATGTCTCAAGGTGCATCATGGAAGTGTAATCCGACAAAAATCAGGACATCTGAGTGAGCTGAGGATTTTCATGTTAGAGAAGCGTAGACTTCAAGGCGATGTGATAGCGGTCTTTAAAATTGTGAAGGGATTGTATTCTGGGAGCATGGTTAAGTTACCTGCATTAGATAGGCAGGGGAAACCAAGGGGACACCAGTATAAGTTACAAAAGCATGTAATGAGGTTACATATCAGGAAGTTCTTTCCACAGAGAATAGACAACCTCTGGAATAAATCACCAGTCGGTGAGGTGAGTGTGGATTTGCTGCGCGTATTCAAAAGGGAGATGGGTGACTTCCTGCAAGTGGAAGACATTTTGAATTAAAGATGGTAGGTGGGTTAACAGGGATAATGGTACTGGTCACAATCGTTTTCTGGAGCTTACTGGATCACCTGTGGAGTTCCGAGAGAACTTTCCCAGAGCTTCTCCTAAATTGGCCTAAGGTTTTTTTTTTAAAACTTTTTTTCTCTTTCTGCCAGAAAATGATGCGACTGTGGAGAGGGTGAGTGGACGGGATGTGTTTGATAGTGAGTGGAGGATAAAACAGGGTTGATGAACCAGTGGCTCTGAGGAGAGATTGGATCGACTGGGCCTGTATTCACTGGAGTTTAGAAGAATGAGAGGGGATCTCATAGAAACATATAAAATTGTGACAGGACTGGACAGGTTAGATGCAGGAAGAATGTTCCCGATGTTGGGGAAGTCCAGAACTAGGGGTCACAGTCCAAGAACCGAGATGAAGAGAAACTTCTTCAGAGAGTTGTTAACCTGTGGAATTCTCTAACTCAGAGTTGTTGATGCCAGTTCGTTAGATATATTCAAGAGGGAGTTAGATATGGCCCTTACGGCTAAAGGGATCAAAGGGTATGGAGAGAAAGCAGGAAAGGGGTACTGAGGTGAATGATCAGCCATGATCCTATTGAATGGCGGTGCAGGCTCGAAGGGCCGAATGGCCTACTCCTGCACCGATTTTCTATGTTTTCTATGTCTATTTCATATGTTTGTATGACTAATATAGAAATGCAGCAGAGAATTGTTTTTAAATGTCAAGCAGAGGCGGCAGTGTCTCCTATTTGGAAAGGGGGAGGGAAAAAAAGGAGGACTTGGGAAACCACCTCAGGTTGTAATAATGATAATCCGGGGGGGGAAGGTTGCGTATGTTTCTTCTCAGCAGCAGAAGAGGAAGGTTAGGTGGATGTGACGAAACATGAATAACTTTCCATGAAGATTCACAAAAAATAAACTGTAAAAGTAGTGCATCAGATGCTCCTGGTAGATTTACAATCAATTTACAGTACTGCAGTTTTGCACATTTGCTTTTATCTTTCTGCCGGCAAAACTGCACCAATTATAGTACAAAGGGTTCGCAATAGTAGCCAAAAAAACAAAAATCAGAACTGTCATCCAGATGATTACCGAACACCCGACTGCTACACCCCAGTATTGTGCCTCAATCTGTCGAATTTTACGGGGTGAGAAAAACAACTAATTGCAAGCTCCTGTAGATTTATTTCTACTAACTTTTCTCACTCCCCGCCGCCCCCTTCCTCCCCCCACTCACCCCTTAACTTTCCAACCACTGATTGCACTCCGAGCTGAGAGGAAGTTGAGGGAACACAAGTCAGGCAGGCATCTGGAAGCCATCTTTTTATTGCTACTGTTTCCAATGCTGGCTATACCAAAAACCATGGGTGTAATTAAGTTAAGATCTAGCTACGCCCGATGCTGATTCTCAGAACCCTATGTCAGCCATGTGAAAAGCTCACCGTGTATAGCAACAAGCAGGAGCTGTATAGCATGCTCATAGGGTGTTATGCAGCTTTTACAATCTTATAATGCTTTAGTTTCCTTGTTCAACATCCTAGGTACTATTCCATGGGCACGAGACCGTCCTCGGGTACCTCAGGTAAGTATCCATTCTTTGTGTGAACTTGGACAGAGCATGCCTGTGATTAATTGACTGTGGATAGAGAAGGGATGGGCATCATCCCAACCATGCCCAAATGTCGTCTCACCTAATGGCCAAGTACTTACACAGACACTGGTTATTGATTTCCAGTCCTTGATTTTAAAATTCTTATCCTATTCAAATCCCTCAATGGTCTCACCCCTCTCTATCTCTGTAACCATCTCCAGCCCTACAACCCTCTGAGATCTCTGCGCTCCTCCAATTCTGGCCTTTTGTGCATCCCTGATTTTCTTCACTCCATCATTGGCAGCTGGGCCTTCAGCTGCCTTGGCCCTAAATTCTGGAATTCTCTCACTAAGCCTCTCTGCCTCTCTACCCTCCTTTAAGACGCACCTTAAAACCTACCTCTTTGACCAAGCTTTTGGGCACCTGGCTGAATAGGTTGAGGAAATTTGATAGAGATGTTCATAATCATGATTGAGTAAATAAGGAGAAACTGTTTCCAATGGCAGAAGGGTCAATAACCAGAGGACACAAATTTGAGATGTTTGGAAAAGAACCAGAGGTGAAATTTTACACAGCGAAATGTTCTGATCTGGAATGCGCTGCCTGAAAGGGTGGTGGAAGCAGATTCAATAGTAACTTTAAAAAAGGAACTGGATAAATAATTGAAGGGAAATTTTTTTACAGGGCTATGGGGAAGAACAGGGGAGTGGGACTAATTGGATAGCTCTTCCAAAGAGCTGGCAAAGGTACGTTGGGCTGAATGGTTTCATTCTGCGCTGTATCATTCTATAATCCTACTAAGTAATCATTATCCTAGAATAGTTTTTGGAATGAACAAATATTGCAGCAGGTTGGTATTAGAGAATTTTAGATTTATCATAATAAGGGTAAAGCAATTGGAGATTTACCTATAATGGCTGGAATTATAGCTATAAATTCCTGTTCGGTGTAGTGATCAACTGTACCTGAAGATACATCGGGCCTGGTGAAAGCGGAATTTTCTGGATACATTCATGATGATTAAACATTTATCATTTTTATGAGATCAGATTTTATTTGTTCCTGGGACATGGGCGTCACTGGCAAGGCCGCCATTTATTGCCCATCCCTAATTGCCCTCAAGAAGGTAGTGGTGAGCCCCCTTCTTGAACCGCTGCAGTCCGTGTGATGAAGGTACTCCCACAGTGCTGTTAGGGAGAGAGTTCAGGATTTTGACCCAATGATGATGAAGGAACGGCGCTATATTTACAAGTCAGGATGGCGTGTGATTTGGAGAGGAACCTGCAGATGCTCCCATCCGCCTGCTGCCCTTGTCCTTCTAGGTGGTAGAGGTCGCGGGTTTGGGAGGTGCTGCCGAAGAAGCCTTGGCGAGTTGCCGCGGTGCATCTTGTAGATGGTACACACTGCAGCCACGGTGCACAGGTGGTGGAGAGTGTGAATATTTAATGTGTTTTTCTGAGCAGCGTACAAATCTCAGCCTAATGATCCACATATTCATTCACGACCACCATTGTTAACGCAAGTCCCTGATAAAACGGACGCTGGTTTCAAAAAAAGGTTTGAGCAGTTGCAAACTGAACAAAGCATGTACTACCAACAAATCGGAGCATCTTAAAAATAGATGTTACAACGCAAGTGATGTTATTATACGCATTGTTGGTGCTAATAGATCCCAAGGGAATATGCAGTTTCTCAGTGAAACCGTTCACAAAATGTATCATTCCCTCCCCCCCGCCACCCCCTTTTCTAATAACTGCCTTGTCTCAGAGTCTTTGACATGGCTAATAGTCTCCTTGGGAGTACCAGCAACAGCTGGCAGACTTGGGCTCGCAAATGTTCTCCAGAATTCAGAAGCCAAAAACTTAAATAGTCCTCTTAATGATGAGTGATAGCATTCCTCAGACCAATTAATTGGTCTCATTTACAGATGTGGTGCAATTTAATTGTCAACGCTTATTTTATCATTTTAATGCAATAAGCAGGAATTAAGAACCGAGAGTTTTGCATGTATTTACCATCAACAGAGGTTTTGTAGATTATTTCAACTTATTTATGTCCCCTCGTTTCATCCGAACATTAAAAAGAACAGCTGGTTGTCCAGATGAATGCGTGGCTTAATTACCCTCGACTTGTAACTAGTGAAACGCTGTGAATTTACCACAAATAAATTTATTGTGCCTTTGGCACTTTAGGAAGTTTTGCAGCTTGCCGATGCTTTGTGTTATAGACAGATTTATTGGGTGGAACACCTAATAAATTTACACTACTAAAAATTCCTTTTCAGCATGCACAATACCTCCTCTAAAAGAAATAAATATATCCCACATACCTGTTTCATAAGAATTTAACAAAAGCCCTTGCACCTATAAGGTTTATAGTGCAGTTTTACTGGCAATAAGAAAGGTAATCCCTTCTGTTTGTCAGACATAACAGCCGAGAAATTCGTCTTGGGCGGTGGCACAATACTGGCGGTATCGGATCAGCTGCCTGTTATACGCAGTGCCCTAATGGACGGTCAACATCGGACTGGATTCCCATTATACACAGCGCACTAATGGAGGGTCAATATCAGATCAGCCGCCCGTTATATGCAGCGCCCTAACGGAGGGTCAACATCGGACCAGATTCCCATTATACACAGCGCCCTAACGGAGGGTCAATATCAGATTAGCTACCCGTTATACACAGCACCCCAACGAAGGGTCAATATTGGATCAGCTGCCCGTTATATACAGCACCCCAGCGGAGGGTCAATATCGGATCAGCTGCCCGTTATACACAGTGCCCGAACGGAAGGTCGATATCAGGTCAGCTGCCCGTTATATACAGCACCCCAACGAAGGGTCAATATTGGATCAGCTGCCCGTTATACACAGTGCCCGAACGGAAGGTCGACATCAGGTCAGCTGCCCTTTTTACACAGCGCCCCAATGGAGGGTCGATATCGGACAGGATTCCCGTTTTACACAGCGCCCCAACGGAGGGTCGATATCGGACCGGATTCCCGTCATACACAGCGCCGCAATGGAGGGTCAATATCGGACCGGATTCCCATTATACACAGCGCCCTAATGGAGGGTCAATATCAGATCAGCCGCCCGTTATATGCAGCGCCCCAACGGAGGGTCGATATCAGATCCGCCGCCCGTTATACACAGCGCCCTAACGGAGGATTGATATAGGATCTGCCGCCTGTTATACACAGCGCCCTAACGGAGGATTGATATAGGATCTGCCGCCCATTATACACAGCGCCCTAACGGACAGTCGATATCGGACCTGATTCCCTTTATACACAACGTCCTAATGGAGGGTCGATCCGATGCTGCCCATGACGAATTTCTAGCCCATTCCAATAAAAGAAATGACGGGTGCCTGGTCAGTGGAGCACAAATATACAAACAAGAGTTACAAACAGTAAAGATACCATTTTTCTCTAATGATTGTCGTGTATGATTATTTTCATTTGGACACAACTTTCATACCACAAAAATGTTTCGAACAAAGTGGCTTCAGAAATATTCATTGTAAAACTGAAAGCTAGTGCACAAAAAGCAGCATCCTAGATGCCACAATACAGACGTTACAGGAAAATGGAGCATTAGGTTTATGTTCTGGGAAGAACTAATCTGCTATGGGTGAGTGAGAATCAGACATATTTGATTTCAAAACAGACCAGTTCAACTAAAGATAGTCAAAATATTTTCTTCTTCACTCAAGCCTCTGCTCCCATAAATGCCAGAATTCCGATCTGTTTACATATAAAATATAAGAAGTGAAATAGTTTTCACATCACACTTCTGTCATACTTAATGGCACACAAATTCCAAGACAGGTATCAGAGACTATTTGGCTCATTTGCAAATTTCTTCCACTTGATCAGCTCATATGCAAATTGCACTTGTTAATTTTTAACTACAGCAATAACAACTTGCATTTATACAGTGGCTTTAACATGGCGCTTTACAGAGGTTTCATCAGACCAAAACGGATGGCGAGCCATAAATGGAAATTTTACGTAGGGTGATCATTAGCTTTGGTTTTGAGGAGGGTCTTAAAAGGAGGAGCGGTTTGGAGAGGGAAGGGGAAGAGGTTTGGGGAGGGAGGGGGAAGAGGTTTGGAGAGGGGGGGGGGAAGAGGTTTGGAGAGGGAGGGGGAAGAGGTTTGGAGAGGGAGGGGGAAGAAGTTTGGAGAGGGAGGGGGAAGAAGTTTAGGGAGGGAGGCGAAGAGGTTTAGGGAGGGAGTTCCAGAGCATGGGGCACAGACCGCTGAAGGCAATGCGGTGGGGCAATGTGTGGGGATGCACAAAAAGCCAGAGTGAGGGGAACAGAGAATTCAGAGGGGCGGGGGGTGGCTTGTACATATTGGTTGAGGCAGGATTATTGGTCAAGACACCAGGAGAACCCCCTGCTCTTCTTGGTGTAGGATCTTTTACGTACAGTTGAACAGACAGATCATCATCATAGGCGGTACCTCGGAATCGAGGAAGACTTGCTTCCGCTCTAAAAATGAGTCCGTAGGTGGCTGAACGGTCCAATACGAGAACCACAGTCCCTGTCACAGGTGGGACAGGTAGTCGTTGAGGGAAGGGGTGGGTGAGACAGATTTGCCGCACACTCTTTCCGCTGCCTGCGCTTGATTTCTCTCGAGGTGCTCAGCGTCCTCCCGGATGCACTTCCTCCACTTAGGGCGGTCTTTTGGCCAGGGACTCCCAGGTATCAGTGGGAATGTTGCACTTTATCAGGGAGGCTTTGAGGATGTCCTTGTAATGTTTCCTCTGCCCACCTTTGGCTCGATTGCCGTGAAAGAGTTCCGAGTAGAGCACTTGCTTTGGGAGTCTCGTGTCTGGCATGTGGACAATGTGGCCTGCCCAGCGGAGCTCATTAAGTGTGGTCAGTGCTGGGGATGTTGGCCTGGTCGAGGACGCTAACGTTGGTGCATCTGTCCTCCCAGGGGATTTGTAGGATCTTGCAGACACATCATTGGTGGTATTTCTCCAGCGACTTGAGGTGTCTACTGTACATGGTCCATGTCTCTGAGCCATACAGAAGGGCGGGTATTACTACAGTTCTGGGTCAGGTTTCGCAGCTAATCTGATAAATGACACCTCAAAAAATGCCTCAGTACTGGACTGAAATATAATCGAGATAATGCGCTAATGCCTTGGCGTGAACCTTAGTCAGAAGGAGCATCGATCATCATATGCAGTTCCTCGAAATTGAGGAAGACTTGCTTCCACTCTCAAAGTGAGTTCTCAGATGACTGTACAATCCAATACGGGAATTGCAGTCTCTGTCACAGATGGGGCAGACAGCAGTTGAAGGAAAGAGTGGGTGGGGAATCTGGTTTGCCGCACGCTCCTTCCGCTGCCTGTGCTTGGTTTCTGCATGCTCTCGGCGACGAGACTCGAGGTGCTCAGCGCCCTCCCGGATGCTCTTCCTCCACTTAGGGCGGTCTTTGGCCAGGGACTCCCAAGTGTCGGTGGGGATGTTGCACTTTACCAGGGAGGCTTTGAGGTGTTCTCACTAGTGAACAACATTGGCACTAACAATGATTGGCTCAGTGACTGGGAGTAAAGGGTGTTGGTGGATGGATGTTTTTCAGACTGGGAGGGAGCGTGCAGTGGTGTTCCCCAAGGGTCAGTTTGGGGTCCATTACTCCATTACATTTTTATAAATGACCTAGACTTGGGTGTAGGGAGCATTATAAAGTTGGCAGATGATACAAATCCTAGTTGAACTTTACAAATCACTGGTTAGGCCTCAGCTGGAGTGTTGTGGACAAGCCTGAACACCACACTTCAGGCAAGATGGAGAGGCCTCAGAAAGGGTACAGAGGAGGTTTGCAGGATGTTACACCAGGGATGAGGGACTTCAGCTATGAGATGTTGGAAAAGTTAGGACTGTTCTCCTTGGAACTGAGAAGGTTAAGAGGTGAACTAATAGAGGTTTTCAAGATGATGAGAGGTTTTGACAGAGAAAAACTATTCCCTCTGGCAAGTGGGTCAATAACTAGAGGTCACTGATTCAAAATCATTGGAAAAAGATCAAGAGGGGAGATGAGGAGAATTTTTTTCCACTCAAGAGTTGACGGGATCTGGAACGCTCTGCCCAAAAATGCGGTGGAAGCGGATTCCATAAATAGAAGAAAATAGCAGGGAAGTAATGAAAAGGCTGGAGATTCGTTGAACTGCTGACTGAACAAGTCACAGTTCCCACCTCCTGGACTGGAGTCTAATGTGCTTTCTGGCTCCAGTCGGTGAGCCTGAGCACAAGTGGTGACTGTTACAGCCTGAACCTTCTACGGTGCTTTGAAAAACTCTTTTTTGTCATGTATTCAACTGTCATTATAACCCATGTATAAACTGACCAAGTTGTACACCGTGAGAACACTGACCACTAGGTGGTGAACTTGTGGGAGACATGCCTAACCTGGACTTTCAGGTATAAAAGGGGAAGCTCCACCCACCTTCTTCACTTCAGTGCTGGCTAATAAAGGTTACTGGTCACAGAGTGACCTTCTCTCAAGTATGGGCCTCGTGTGCATTTATACTGTATAGAAAGGACATATTGTTGGCGACGAAAAACTGGGATTTAAACCATGCGAGCATGGCCACTAGCAGCACAGATGAGAGGTACTGTGTTGGTGATGATTGGGACGATTTTATTGAGAGACTACAGCAAAGTTTCGTCACTAAGGAATGGCTGGGACAGGATTCGGCCAACAAACGCAGGGCTCATCTCCTGACGGTTTGTGGATCCAGGACGTACTCCCTGATGAAGGACCTTCCAGCGCCAGAGAAGCCGGCGAACAAGACTTTTGACGAGCTCAGTAAGTTGATCGGGGAACACTTTAAACCGGCGAACAGCGGGCACATGGCGAGACACCGGTTTTACACGCACCGGTGGCGAGAAGGGCAAAGCGTTCCAGACTTCGTGGCAGACCTCCAGCGAGCCAATGTAAGTTCCCAGATGCATGCAGAGTGGAGATGCTGCGAGACTTTTTTTATTGAGGGCATCGGGCACACTGGGGTTTTCAGGAAACTGATTGAGACCAAGGACTTGACCCTGGAAACGGTGGCTTTGATGGCCCAGACATTTATCTCAGGGGAGGAAGAGACCAGAATGATGTTTGACAAAAATCTTGGTTTAAATGCAGCAAATGGACAGAGAGTCAACATTGTTAACGCAGCACACGGTTCTCCAGACAGACAGGGGCAATCGACATGCCCGAGCATGTGGTCGAACCCAAAGGGGGAATTCAACAGAGACAATGGCTAGCTGAATGGCGATTCATGCCATCACAAGGGACAATGCGGCTAGTAATGAGGCTATCAACACCTGTCAATGGTGCGTTTAAGGACAGTTACAGAGACAGTCAGAGACCTGACTGTCTCTGTAACCTTGTGTAACGGACCTTTGTTTCCAACAACGGCTCATGCTGGAGGTGTGGAGGCAAACACACAGCCAGAGCTTGCAGGTATCAGCAATATACCTGCAGAAACTGCAACGTCAGCAGTCACTTGGCGCGTATGTGCAGGAAGCCTGCAGCCAGGTTGATGTACGAGGAGGACGGGCCCGATGTAAGCCCTACGAGGCCAAATGGACACTGGGGGAAATCGCTGGAAGCTGAAGTTCAGCGAGTTCATGTGGAGCACAAATACAGTTCATACACCAGGATGCCACCGATAATGATGAAAGTGCTCCTCAATGGCATCCCAATATCAATGGAGCTAGACACGGGGGCCAGCCAGTCCCTGATGAGTATCAAACAGTTCGACAAGCTGTGGGCGTCCAAGGCCAGGAGCCAAAATTAGTGCCGATTGAAGCACAGCTACGGACATATACAAAGGAGATCATTCCGGTGCTAGGCAGCGCCACGGTAGTCGTGACCCACAAAGATTCGGAGAACAGGTTGCCACACTGGATTGTCCCGGGGGACGGTCCCGCACTGCTAGGGAGGAGTTGGCTTGCTGTCATGAACTGGAAATGGGGCGATATGAATGCAATTTCTTCTGTGGAGCGAATATCATGCTCACAGGTCCTGGCCAAATTTGACTCACGATTTCAACCCGGCATTGGCACTTCCATGGGGACCAAGGTAGTGATTCACATAAACCCGGACGCCAGGCCAGTACACCACAAGGCCAGAGCGGTGCCGTACGTGATGCGGGAAAAGATAGAAGGCGAATTGGACCGCCTGCTGAGGGAAGGCATCATCTCGCCAGTCGAATTCAGTGACTGGGCGAGCCCGATTGTGCCGGTGCTCAAGGCGGATGGGTCGGTCAGGATATGTGATGATTACAAGGCCACCATTAATCGGGTGTCACTCCAAGACCAGTACCCGCTACCGAGAGCGGAGGACCACTTTGCGACGCTATCCGGTGGTAAACTTTTTTCAAATTTGGACCTGACCTCAGCTTACATGACCCAGGAGCTGGCGAGTGAGTCGAAGAAGCTGACCATCATCACGACACACAAGGGGTTGTTTGAGTACAACAGATGTCCGTTCAGGATTCGCTCGGCCGCTGCGATCTTTCAACGAAACATGGGAAAGCCTGCTCAAGTCGATTCCAGGGACGGTGGTTTTTCAAGACGACATCCTCATCACGGGTTGCGATACTGAAGAACACCTCCACAACCTGGAGGAGGTGCTACGCAGACTGGACTGGGTAGGTCTGCGACTAAAAAAGGCGAAGTGCGTCTTCTTAGCGCCAGAGGTAGAATTCCTGGGGATGAGGGGAGCAGCAGACAGGATCAGACCTACTGCATCCAAAACGGAAGCGATCCAGAGAGCACCCAGACCCCGTAACATGACGGAGCTGCGTTCGTTCCTGGGGCTCCTGAACTATTTTGGTAACTTTCTTCCCAAATTGAGCACACTGTTAGAGCCGCTACACGTGCTCCTACGCAAAGGTCGCGAATGGGTCTGGGGCGACAACCAGGAAAGGGCTTTTGATAGAGCACGCAATTTGTTATGCTCCAACAATCTGTCAACGTTATATGACCCATGTAAGAAACTTGTTTTAACGTGCGATGCGTCGTCCTATGGGGTCGGGTGTGTGTTGCAGCATATGAATGCCAATGGTCAGTTACAGCCGGTAGCTTATGCCTCCAGAAGTCTGTCCCAGGCAGAATGGGGCTACGGGATAGTAGAAAAGGAAGCGCTTGCATGTGTAAACATGGAAACATAGAAAATAGGTGCAGGAGTAGGCCATTCGGCCCTTCTAGCCTGCACCGCCATTCAATGAGTTCATGGCTGAACATTCAACTTCAGTACCCCATTCCTGCTTTCTCGCCATACCCCTTGATCCCCCTAGTAGTAAGGACCTCATCTAACTCCTTTTTGAATATATTTAGTGAATTGGCCTCAACAACTTTCTGTGGTAGAGAATTCCACAGATTCACCACTCTCTGGGTGAAGAAGTTCCTCCACATCTCGGTCCTAAATATGCAGTAAACAAAAAATGCAGCAGTACCTGTTTGGCAGGAAATTTGAGCTGGAGACAGATCACAAACCCCTAACGTCCCTTTTGGCGACAAAAAGGTCATAAATGCAAATGCGTCGTCCCGCATACAGAGGTGGGCACTCACGTTAGCCGCCTATGACTATACAATTCGGCACAGAAAACTGCTCCCACTAGCCACCACCGAGGGAGCAGCCGAGCATGCTGCTGAAATGGTCATGGCTGTTGAAGCTTTCAAAAGCAAAGGCTCACCCGTGACAGTCGGTCAGATCAAAATCTGGACAAATAGAGACCCGCTACTATCTTTAGTCAAGAAATGTGTCCTGAATGGGGACTGGGCAGCCATGTACGGGGCATGCTCTGAGGAATTTAAACCATTTCACAGGCGCAAGGATGACCTCTCGATTCAGGCCGATTGCCTACAATAGGGAAACCGAGTAGTCATGTCCCAGAGAGGCAGAGAGGCGTTCATCCGAGAACTCCACAATGAGCACCCGGGCATTGTCATGATGAAGGCCTCATATCGTTTGGTGGCCAGGGATAGATGCAGACCTGGAACTTTGTGTTCCCAGGTGAAACACGTGTGCCCAGGGAAGCCGCCCTTAGCCCCTGGTCCTGGCCCGCCAAGCCATGGTCACGCATCCATGTGGACTACGCAGGTCCTTTCATGGGAAAAATGTTTTTGGTTGTAGGAGACGCCGACTCCAAATGGATCGAGTGCGACCTTCTCAATTCAAGCACATCCTCTGCCATGGTAGAAGGTCTATGGGCAATGTTCGCCACCCATGGTCTACCGGACGTTTTGGTCAGCGACAATGGCCCGTGCTTTACAAGCATTGAATTCCAGGACCTCATGGCAGGAAATGGTATCAACCATGTCAGAACGGCACCGTTCAAGCCAGCCTCAAACGGTCAGGCGGAACGAGCAGTGCAGATAATCAAACAGGGGATGCTCAGAATCCAAGGGGTTTCCCTACAAAGCCGTTTATCACGCCTCCTGTTGGCCAATAGATCCCGACCACACTCGCTCACAGGGGTTCCACCCGCAGAGCTGCTAATGAAAAGGACGCTCAAAACCAGGTTATCCCTTATACACCCCACCATGAAAGAAATTGTTGAGAGCAGGCGCCGGTCACAATGTGACTACCATGACGGGAATGCGAGAGTGCGATGTATTGATGTCAATGACCCTGTCTTTGTTCTCAACTATGCTGCAGGGCCCAAATGGCTCGCAGGCACTGTGATTGCTAAAGAGGGGAATAGGATTCTGGTAGTTAAACTTACCAATGGACAAATCTGCCGCAAACACGTGGATCAAACAAAAAGGAGGTTCAGCAACCCCATAGCAGAAGCAGAGGAAGAACACCATGTAGAGTTCACTCCTCCACAGGTGACCGAACACCGGAGAGCCTAGTCACTGTGGGCAGTCCGGACATACCTGAGGCACCGCAAACAGCAGACACTCAGGCCAGCGCCCAACAACCAGAGCCCCAACTCAGGCGCTCTACAAGGGAGCGTAAACCACCAAAGAGACTCAACCTGTGATCCCAATAAGACTTTGGTGGGGGGGGGGGGGGGGGGAGAGGTGATGTCATGTATTCAACTGTCATTGTAACCCGTGTATAAACTGACCTGTTGTACACCGTGAGAACACTGAACACTAGGTGGTGAACTTGTGGGAGACACTCCTAACCTGGACTTTCAGGTATAAAAGGGGAAGCTTCACCCACCTTCTTCACTTCAGTGCTGGAATAAAGGTTACTGGTCATAGAGTGACCTTCTCTCAAGTATGGGCCTCGTGTGCATTTGCATTGTATAGTAAGGACATATTTTTAATCCTGGGCTGCTATATCTGAACCCAGCCGTTCCCTGTCTGCTGCTGCTGTTCCTCCTGCATCCATTGTGCTTACTCTATCTGGGCCCCAAGCACTGGAAACCACTCCCTATTTGCTTCACTACCTCTCTCCTCCTTTAAATCTACTTCTCCTGCCCCAATATCTCCTTATGTGGCTCGCTATCAAATTTTGTTTGATAAAGCTCCTGTGAAGTGCCTCAGGTCGTCTTATTGCGTTAAAGCAGCTATATAAATGCAGGTTGATGTTAATATTTATTGGTGAGACCAGACTTTACGTTCCACCCTTCCTCCTCCATAGCCCCAATGTATTTCCAGCCAAGACGCTATAAATCTACGCATAGTCGCTCTGGGCTCTGGATGCCCAAATCACCTCTTTAGGTCCACCATACCAGCACCCTCCTTTTTAGAATTGCATTACTCAATACATCATACTGAAGTCACTCATTCCATATTAAAATTAAGCTACTTCCAAAAGGCATTTATTCTTTTATTGTTACTTGCCATCTCAAATTTTAAGTCCAACTTGTAATTAATAAACTTGAAACTCAATGATATAATTCACAAGGTTGCTACTTACATAGAATTTACAGCACAGAACAGGCCAGTCAGTCCAACAACTCTACGTTTATAGAAACATAGAAAATAGGAGCAGTAGTAGGCCATTCGGCCCTTCGAGTCTGCACCGCCATTCAATATGATCATGGCTGATCCTCTATCTCAATATCATATTCTCGCTTTTTACCCATACCCCTTGATGTCTTTTGTGTCTAGAAATCTGTCTATTTCCCTCTTAAATATATTCAGTGACTTGGCCTCCACAGCTTTCTGTGGCAGAGAATCCTGTAGTTTATGCGTCACACGAGCCTCCTCCAACCTGTCATTTAAATTTACTTACTTCATTTCACAATTAATTGCTCACATTTTAAAATTAGTTAATTGCTGTATTCAATAATTATTTTTATTTCCAGTATTTAATAGTCAATTTACTCAGTAAACTTTAAACAGTCCGTGTAAAAAACACATTTTTACCATTCATCGAACTCTAAAAATATCATATTTTCTAATTTATAACTTCATCTCTTTTATTGTAACCCATCATTTTGTCGAGGAACAATACCATGAAAGATCAATTAACAAAACAATATAATGCTACGAATGCACATGTTGTCCAACACGTTTTGACGTCACACTCTAACTCATGCAAATTTTCTGTCACACTTGCACCTCATTGGTTGATATTTTCCGTATTCATAAAACAGCAACCAAAGCTAACATACACAATAAGAAAAAAAAGACGTGTGTTTATATCGCGCCTTTCACAACCATTGGACGTCCCGAAGCACTACAACCAATGAAATACTTTTTGAAGGGTAGTCACTTGTAATGCAGGAAACGCAGCAGCCAATTTGCACTCAGCAAGATCCCACAAACAGCAATGTGATAATGACCAGATAATTTGCTTTAGTGATGATGATGATTGAGGGATAAATATTGGCTAGAGATAAACACCGGGGATAACTCCCCTGCTCTTCTTCGAAATAGTGCCATGGGATCTTTTACATCCACCTGAGAGAGCAGACGAAAGACAGCACCTCCGACAGCACAGCAATGGAGTATCAGCCTGGACTTTTGTGCTCAAGTCTCTGGAGTGGAACATGAATCTTCTGACTCAGAGGCGAGAGTGCTAACCACTGAGCCACAGCTGACACTGTGACCAAAGTAAAAAGACAGAAGATCAAAACTGAAGAGATAAGGAACGTACAAGTCCAAAAAAAGCATTTAGAAAACTGCTAATGAGTAACTACCAGTGACTTATGAAAACATTCACCCCTGAATGATCAGTAAGAGAATCCTGCCACGAGAAGACAGAACGCAAACCAATCAAATCACTCAAAGCAATTTTTGAAAACATGTCAACTGTCAATTTTTTCTTCAGTTACTAAAATTTATAATGTCAAAATAAAAATTGATAAAAGGCACATACTTCACAAAGTGATTAAACTTAATTCTAAAGTTGGTGCATCTTAATTCATGTTTTACTGAGGCACTGTGTGACACTAAGTAAATTGAAAACAAATCACTCCAGAGTTCACCGAGTTTGGGCAGCTGCTTTACACGGGTCTTTCCAAAATCCAATTGCACTTCCTTGGTTTCAACTTGGTCGAAACCCTGTTGATGCCTCATTAAGTATACAGCATGGCGGCCCCGGCCTGCGAGAGACCATCAGCGGCAGGTCGGGGCCATAAATGGAGCGGCGAGCAGCGGCCATTGACAACGTGGCGGCGTACCACTAAGGTACAGTGCGAGCTGATGCAGGAGGGCGAAGGCAGCGAAGAGGGATGTCATCAAGGTCCAGGTCGGTGATTGGAGCGTGGGCAGATACAGCAGGAGCGGCGCGGTCGGGGCGAAGGAGCAGCGAGATAATGGCGAGGGATGTGATCTGGGCCCAGGAGAGGCGTGAGTTCGGGGCCAGAAGAGGTGAGGGACCAGGGGCAGCACGGGCCCAGCCCACACTGCAATATGTCCGTGCAGCAGAGCTGGTCTCCAGTTGTCTTGGGTAATCCTTGCCACTGGGCCAAGACCTAGCTCTGTCAAGCCCGTGTGGTGGCTGGTGTGCAATGGCCACCACACGTTAAAAATAGCCACGCACAGGCATCTTCCACCCTTCAGGATGTCGTTTGGGATATGGAATATTAGATCCTTCACTTGAGAACTCATCCCTTTTTGGCATGGAAGCAAGTCATCCTCGTTTCGAGGGACTGCCTGTGATGATGATGTATTTAGGATGACTTAGTGCCTGTGCGGATGATAACGTGTAAGGTTTATTATTAATAATAATGGAAAGAAAATTGACATTAATATTGAGTGTGTATGGACTTGGGATTATCATGAAGAACAAAGGGGCAAGTTGGGAGAAATGTTTTCATAGAGAGGGGAATTAGAACATGAATGCTACAAATGGCTATGAGGCAAAGACTATAAGATAATTTAAAAGGGAATTGGCTAAGTATTTGAAAAGGAAAACCTTTGGGCTGCAATTTCTACAATCTGATAAAACATAGCTCACTTTTATCCAAAAACCCCCAATTTGAAACACTTGTCTGCAGTAAATATTTTCTGAAGTTGTTTCTGGCAGTATTTATAATTGTCAACAATACTGGCCGGTTGAAAGAGTCTGGTATCAATTTGAGCAACATTACTAGGGCAAGGTGTTCTTCACTGCAACATTCTTTGGAAAATGTGGAAGCTTCACAGATGATGCTAATTGAAACCTCTATCTCCCCTGCCACCAACTTTCTAAATGCTGCATGAAGTGCTGACTGAATTTTGCTGATTGAAAATAAAAATACATTTTCGTAAAACAACCACGTGTTTTTTATTGTTTCAGCGAATCAAGGACATGGAGAATGGAATCTTTATTCCGCTGTGCTATTTATCTATTTAAGGAAAACAGGGCTGGATTTTTGGTTGACTAACGCCTCAGTTAGCGACCAGAGGGGGCGTTAATGGGAACGTAAGAGGTTACCGACCGGGAGCACAGCGTTTAGCATCCCGACCGAAAATTCATTAGAAGCTCACTGGGGGCGCAAACCATTGGCACCTGGCTGCTGATGGTCACTCCGATCATGACGTATTCCTGGTGCAACGCCTCATTGAGCGCCCGCCAAGAACAACGGCTGGTAAAAGAGTTGATCCAGGCTCGCAGAGTCGTTAACTGGCGGCTACTTAAAGGGATGAGGAAGCGCTTCCCTCGGAGGTCACAGTCAGTGCAACGATTACACACAGCACGGTGCGTGAGCCTCCGAGTTTGCAGCGGCAGACATACATAACAGTGCAGATTGAAAACAAGTGATTTTGACAACATTAATGGGTGCATTTAAGACTCGGCTTTTCCCGAGATCTGATTCGGAGTCCAGCAGATGCGCAACGGGCCCGCCAAATTTACTGACCAAACGTCCGTTATCGTCTCGCTGCCCCCACCCCCACCTCTGATGTGCAACGGCTGATTTAGTGCCCCTGTCAGCTCTTTGCCCGATTCTGACGAATTTCTGGCGCAAACTTTTTTAAGGCGCTAAAATGACCACCCCGCCTGGGTTACCGCCCCAAATGAGGCGTGACCGAATTTCTCACCCACAGTATTTACTTCCTATTCTAGGAACAAATCACAAAACACATTTTCTGTGGAAATGTTTTGCAAACCAGTGCTGCCAGCTCTCCAATCTGGTCCAAACCATACCCTTTCTCACCCCCTGCCCTCCCGACCCCTTCCCAATACGGATGGATCCCAGGAGTTCACTAGCTAAGTCAAACTCCACATTACACCTCCAATTCTGCTAAACTACCCCAGTGCTACCAAACCTCAGCACCGTCATCTCGGCACTGCCAAACTCCAGAATACCCCACGCCAGTGCTACCAAAACCCAGCAGTGCCACCACTGCTGCTCCAGTGTTGTTCAACACCAGGCACCTAGCCTGGATCAGTTACATGTTTGGGACCATCTTCCTGTATCTACTGGGCTTTTAAACAAGGGGAGAGATGAAAAAAAAACACAAAGTTAAACAAGAGGTAGTCCAGAACCAGGGGTCACAGTCTAAGGATAAGGGGTAAGCCATTTAGGACCGAGATGAGGAGAAACTTCTTCACCCAGAGAGTGGTGAACCTGTGGAATTCTCTACCACAGAAAGTTGTTGAGGCCAATTCACTAAATATATTCAAAAAGGAGTTAGATGTAGTCCTTACTACTAGGGGGATCAAGGGGTATGGCGAGAAAGCAGGAATGGAGCACTGAGGTTGCATGTTCATTGAATGGCGGTGCAGGCTCGAAGAGCCGAATGGCCTACTCCTGCATCTGTTTCTAAGCATGACTATATAACCAAGACCACTCATTTACAGTTTACAAAAAAAACAGTCATTGGAATTTGATTGCCAAAACACAATGAAATTCACAGAATCCCATGCAACAAAATGGAATCTTGCTTGTGGAGTCACCATAAAATCAGTGGCTTGGATCCTAATTTGAGCATTATACGACATAACACCACTGCTGTTCTAAAACCGTACATTATCATCATAGGCAGTCCCTCGAAATCGAGGAAGACTTGTTTCCACTCTAAAAGTGAGTTCTCAGGTGGCTGTACAGTCCAATACGGGAATTACAGTCTCTGTCACAGGTGGGGCAGACAGTGGTTGAGGCAAGAGTGGGTGGGGAGCCTGGTTTGTCGCACGCTCCTTCCACTGTCTGCACTTGGTTTTTACATACTCTCAGTGACGAAACTCGAGGTGCTCTACTTTGCGCGATCTTGGGCCAGGGATTCCCAGGTGCCTCTGACCACGGCAACCAAAGATCAGGAGATCCACTAATTAGATATTTATAATTATATATTTTTTTTATATTGACACGGGAGTCTGAATGCCTGTGCTCTTTAATTGACCGAAGCAAATACATTTAAAAAAAGAGAATAGCAGTCACTTAAATGCTTCTGGCCAACAATTTTACATTTATGAGCACTTTTAATTCAGCAATATTCTCTCACTAAACAAACTTTTAGCCAATTTTGACTAAATAATCAGGCATTGTGGCCTTAAAGGAATACAGAATCCACTTTACCAGCAGAGTGATACGTTCCTGTCCTTATAAAAAGCATGCCTCCTGATTTAATGTGAGCAATGCCAAGAAAGATCTGCTAGTATTTTATGGTGTAGGGAACTCTCTCTGTGGCTATTGGGTAGGAGGCACATATTTACAGTAAAAAGCCAAGAGGCAGCTTTGCTGATTGTTTAACTGCTGTGAAAATGTGAGGAAAAATGCAGTGAAAAACCTGTTAAGTTGTACTTGCTAGAAATTATGCAGCACATCTGTAGATTGTATCATCTAATGATATTGCAGAAGACTTTTGAAGAGGAGAGAATAACTTAAAATGTTTGCATTACCATACAGCAGCCTGTGAATAGAGTCCCTACAAGGTAATATTTTTTACAACAAACCACAGTGTGCAACTAGTATGTGGGACAAAAAATAATGTAAACGTACCCTTAATTAAATAATTCTAAATATTTCAGTTCTTAGGGCGGGGGGGTGGGGGAACTATGAATTAGTTCTGAATATTTGACCATCTTTAACTTATTTGAATTATATTTAAGGAGGTTAGCTTTGAAGTAACAGACGTATCTCTATTCAGAAGCCAAAAGAAGGAATTAACAAGATCATAAATCAAATTACATCTTTGTTATTTCTAAGAGAATTTTTCCAGGACAAAAGTTCACTTGATATGCATTTTTCAACTTAATTTTTTTTTAAAGAAAGTGTTGTTTTTAAATGTAATTTGAATTGTTTACAATTTAATTATCTGCTGATCATCACAAATGCTTTAAACTTGTTGACTGAAGCACATAATTAGGTGTGGCATGATGCTATTCACCTGCTTTCTTAATCTGACTGTCTTTGATCACCGTACTCCCCATTGTACCTGACCAATTATTTGCAATAATATTTATTGGTTTATCAGTCACAAGTATTCGGTTCTCCAGTTTCAATCCACTGATTATTTAACTTGACCTATAATTCCAGTTGAGTAAAGCAGCCATTCGTGAAACCAAGATACTTCTCCCCACTAAGTTCCACCTTGTTATCTTAAGATTCTTTACACTGACAGCTTACCAAGAGGTCTTTGTCATTAATTTAGTGATACATAAATTCATACAATTTGGCAATACATTTACGGATCATAAAAATCTAAGAACAAAATACCGCAAATTCCAATGCATCAGTCAGACAGATATAAAACATCACAAAGATAAGTTCAGATGAAAGAAACCGTTTCATCCATTGAACTCATCCCTTCCCCACCCAATTACAGCCTCTAATTAGCTCACCTAACTCCAGAATTCTTGCTGCACTCCGCTACCCAATTACCATTGCAGGTATTGATTGCATAAAGGAGGAAAGTACACACTGGATCATACCATTAACTCAGTTGTGAGCAAAAGTGATACAATTCATAGAACAAGCCCAATTATCATAGGAACACTGGGGCAGGAGTAGGCAATTCAGCCCCTTGAGCCTGTTCCACCATTCAATGAGATCATGGCTGATCTGTATCCTAACTTTCATTTACCCGTCTTGGCTCCATATCCCTTAATACTCTTAGCCAGCAAAAATCCATCAATCGCAGATTTGAAATTATCAACTGAGTGAGCATCTACTGCTATCTGTGAGATAGAAATCTCAACACTTCTACCATCCTTTGCATGAAGAAGTGCTTCCTAACTTCTCTGTTGAAATCTCTGGCTCTGGTTTTAAGGTTATGTCTCCTTGTCATAGATTCTCCCACCAGTGGAAAAGGTTTCATAGAATGGTTACAGCACGGATGAAGGCCATTTGGCCCGTCGAGCCCATATCGACTCTCCGCTAATCCCACTCCCCTGCCCTTTCCCTGTAGCCCTGCAATTTTTTTTCCATACTTATCCAACTCCCTTTTGAAATATAAAATTCAGTCTGCCTCCACCACTCATAGTTTTTCTCTATCCATACTATCAATTCCTTTAAAAATTTGAAAAATTTCAATTAAATCACCCCTTATCTTCTAATTCAAAGGACTACAAGCCAAGTTTATGTAATCGCTCCTCATAATCTAACCCTTGTAGCTCTGGTAACATTCTGTTCAATCTGTGCTCCACTCCTTCCAAGGCCAATATATTCTTTCTACGTTGCGGTGCCCAGAATTGTACACTACTCCAGATATGGTCTAACCAGGGCTTTGCACTGTTGTAGCAAAACTTCCTCCCCTTTATATTCTAGCCCTCTAGGTATAGAGGCTAACATAGAAACTTACAGCGCAGAGGAGGCCATTTCGGCCCATCGTGTCCACACCGGCCGACAAAGAGCCGCACGGCCCTTGGTCAGCAGCCCTGAAGGTTACATATAAACCTACGAACAATAAACAATGGCGGAAAGGTAAAGAGCACCCAGCCCAACTGCAACACCCCTTACACTGAAACATTTTACATTCCACCCCACCCGGAGCCATGTGATCTCCTGGGAGAGGCAAAAACCAAAGAGACCAATCAGCCATCAGGACTTGTCATCAAGAGGATCTAATCAGAGCTTTAGGTATTACAAATGAACACGTCCCATAAATAATGGCAAGTGCCATTAGCCACTCCGTTATTCTGACAGCAAAATCTGGACCATTTGCTCCCTCACGAGAATGCCGTATAAAGCTAATGATATACACCGAACATACATTGTCAACGTGGCCAGCTTCACACAAATCTGGACAACAACTTACATTGAAATAGCGCCTTTAAAGTAATAAAACATCCCAAGACGCTTCAACATTCTACTAGCCTTGTTGATTATTTTTTGTATCTGACCACCATATTTTAGTGATTTGTATACATGGACCCCGAAATCTCTTTGGACGCTACCGTTCCCAGCCTGTCACCATTTAAAAATACTCAAATGTAACCTGTTTTTGGTCCATAACTTCACACTTACCTGCATTGAAATCCATCTGCCATAGTTTTGCTCACACACTTAATCTGCCAACAACAACAACAACTTGTATTTATATAGCACCTTTAACACAGTAAAACATCCCAAGGTGTTTCACAGGAGTATTACGGGACAGAACAAAGTCTCTTTGTAATCTTACGCTCTCAGCTACACTACTAACTATGCCATCTATCTTTAACAACCATAACTTCGATACTTTTACATAGCATCATACAGCACAGGAGACCATTTATCCCATCATGCCTGTACTAGCTCTTTGAAAGAGCGATCCAATTCGTCCTATTCGCTTGCTCTTTCCTCTTACCCCTTCAAATTTCTCCGCTTCAAGTGTTTTAAAGTCGCTGTTCATTGGTTTATATGTAACCTTCAGGGCTGCTGACCAAGGGCCATGCAGCTCTTTGTCAGCTGGCTTGGACACGATGGGCCGAAATGGCCTCCTACTGTGCTGTAAGTTGTTGCTGTAGACCTTTACATGTGTCCTAACTCTGAATAAAGTTGCAAGTTAATTGCCCCACCAACCATAAAATCTAGTGCATAATTCATATCTCTGTGCAATTTTTTTTTAAGATCCAAATCCGGTATGTTTATCATCAGCAAGCCACTGTAAAAGTCACAGATGCAACTCCGAAACTAAATTTAACAGCAATTACTATATATAGTTTGGCCAAAAACCATGCGATGCATGTGTCATTTTCCCACTGAATATCGAATCATGCAGCACAGGAGGCGGCCATTTGGCCTTTCGTGCCATTTCCTTCGCTCTTTCCCCACAGCCCTTCAGGTTTCTCTCTGACATGCAGGATAAGGGACTCTGGAATGCATTATGCTTGTCTGGTGACAGATTTCATGCATCAGAGGTTAGGGACATGCCCCGGTGGTCTTCAGACTTTCAGTTTTCAATTGGCCAAGGAGAAAAACAGCCTTTGGGTCTGGTTTTCAGCCAAAGACCAAGGGGGAGAAATTGGACTCCTTCGCGCTTCCCGTTAGCGCCTCCGTGGAGCGATAACAGGTCGCAAATGGGTTGGCGACCGGGCGCGACGGGATCAGCGACTCCCGCTAAATTCGGCGGGAGTTTTGCAACGGTCGTAAGGCGTTGTACCCCGATCTCCCGACGTTATTGCCATGTGCAGCGCCCCGGTAGCGGCCAGTATGAAAAATTGCCTGTCGCCCCGGATGCTAGGTTCCCTCTTGCCCCCTGCTTGTGCGCCTGCCGTTAGCAATGACAGGTAGAGGTGGCAGCTTTCAGTCAGATGTCGGCTGGAGGAGCGCTATTTAAAGTCGCCAATATCCGGTTTAGTTTTAATCGGCTAACAATGCTGCCTTGTTATTTTCAGGCAAACAGGCCTTTTAAGCTTTTGGGAGTTTAACGAGCGTTCTGACTTATCGTGATTTCATCGAGGGTGGATTGGAAACTGCGCTATTTGGATGCTTTTGTGGGGGCTGTACTGACACTGGACCTCGCGCTCCACCATCATCATCGGAGGCAACTGAGGCACAGAGAAAGAGTGCAAAATGTGGCCACAGGTAGGAGAGCCAACAGGGCTGTCAACAGGAGGTCTTACCCTCCCAGGGTATTCTGGCAGCAGTTCTCCTACATCAATGTCACTGAGGAACAGTGAGTTCGAAGGCTCCACTTCAGCAAGGACGTGGTCACAGAGCTCTGCCAGCTCCTGTAACCAGACCTTGAGCCTCAGACCAGGGAGAGGACAGCTCTCTCAGGGGCAGTCAAGGTCACCACTGCGCTCAAATTCTATGCCAGCGGATCCTTCCAGTGTGTAACAGGCGAACATTTCCAACATCTCCCAGTTTGCTGTCCATTGCTCCATTCATCAGGTCACAGATGCTCAGTACAAAAGGAGAAGGAACTACATTTAGTTCCCCATGACCAGAGAGAAGCAGCCAGAGTGTGCATGTGGCTTTGCCAGGATAGCGGGCTGCCCCATGGTGGAGGGAGCCACTGACTGCACGCACGTCGCTTTGCGGGCACCTCATAACAATCCCGAGGTATTCCGTAACCGCAAAGGCTACCACTCACTGAATGTGCAGTTGGTGTGCGACCATGCACACTGAATCCTCACTGTGAATGCCCGCTATCCTGGCAGAAGCCACAATGCCTTCATCCTGCACCAGACTGGTGTCTGTTTGAGATTGGATGCCAGCAACCATTGTCTGCATTACAGCACCAAGACGTTGCGTCGCTTCCGCCTGTGCTGCAATGGAATCTGCCACATCGCGCATGACACGCGTCACAAGATCTGGATCCACATGGTCTCTCTGGGAGAGTCCATCATCCTCTGCAAAGTGGAAATGATGGGCTCCATGGTATGCGCAGAGCTCTGTGCAGTGCTGGAAGGACTCCTCCACGCTCCTTACCATTGCCGAGAGGCTCTCGGGCACCCTTACCATTGCACCAATCATCTCGGAGTGCATGGCCATCACCCTTCTTGATAACACCTCCCCATCAAGGTCCTCATCCGAGTCCTGTGCAGCAGAACTCAAGCACGAACTCGCCCTCAGGGGAGCTGGCTCCCGAACTACCCTTCCCCCCTGGCCTTGCTGCAGCCCGCTCATCCCCAGTGCAGACCCCTCTACTAAACTTGCCTCTAAATATCATGTAGTGCCAGTCTCTGAGGTGGTGCTTGTAGGTGAGAGATGCAGTGACGCGGTGCTTTGCTCTGCTCTTGTCCTTCCTCACTCATTGGGGGGGCTCAGGGACAGATTGCTCATCTGCTTGAAAGCATAAATGCACAAGACTCGCATTAAGGTGAGGGCAGGGGGGCAGGAATGGAGCAAAGGAATGCTGACATTATAAGGAGCTGGAGAGTGATAAAGGCTTGTGGTGTGAGGGAGAAGAGGGATGAAAAAAAGGAGCGGGGATGAAGATTATCGTTGCTGCCCCCAACAGAGTCGACGTCACCAACGACCACGGCACCCACCACCTGCCCAATGAGTCGCGGCGCTCGCTCCTCAAGGTCTGAGAGTTACTGGAGCGAAGGTTCACCCCTGCCTATCCTCTGCTGTTCTCTCCTATTGTGTGCCATCTTGGCTTGCAAAATAAATAAATGTGTGAGAGTCAGAATCCAGCTATTTATTTGGGAGATATGCCTGCCATCGTTGAATAGCTGTGATTGTAGGCAAGGTCTGAGATGTGGATGTGAGTTTGAGTAGATGCAGATGTTTGGAGGGAGAGTGATGGGGGTATGGTGCTTTGCCCAGTGTGCACAGACTGAGGTTCAGATGCTGGTTATCTAGGACCTGTTTGAAGCATGTACTCACCTTGACCACCCGACTGAGGTCGCTGAATTTCTTCCGGCGCTGCATCAGGTTGTGTGACACCACACTACTGGCCGAGACCTCCTGGGTCACTTCCCTCCACATTGCCCTGAAGACCTGGGGCAATGGCCTCCTTCCAGTGGCCGGGAACAGAAATGCCCTCCTTCGCTCCACTCCGGCCACCAATGCCACGTCTGTGAAACGTCGCGCTCGCTCCCTGGGAGTGGGATCACCATTGCCATCAGGGGATTCAGTTGCTCGCACAGAGCCAGCAATGCTAAAAATGAGGATCTGCACAATGATACAACCTCCCCTTTAAGAGTTAGAATGAGCCACAGTGAAGGATCACTGCTGAATGCATTGCGCCTGAAATACATTATCGCTTTATTGCTAGTGTCCTACTGAGGTAATCAGCGCTTGATTTAACGCGCCTCTTCTTTCCTGGAGCGCTAACACCCAATTTAGAAGTTCAGAATCATTAGCGCTTGGCGCTAAATTTTCAAAATTTCAAAAGAAAATGCCCCAAAATGGGGTGCTACCGAATTTCTACACCAAATTTTTTGGAAGTTGCTTCAACCTCCAAAATGAATGGAGGGGTGGGGGGGAGGGGGAAGAGAAAGCCATATCGTTAAATGTTTTAACTTACATTACCTGTTCTTTTATAAAAGTAGGACTTGAGCATAGATAAAGCTGGACTGAATTAGGAAAAAGGGTAAACTAAATTGCGAATGAAAATAATAGGGAATAAAGGAGAAAGCAGAGTGAGCATAAACATTGAATGTTTTTTATTTAAAATTGTGTTTTAAGTCTTTATTTTAGTGGTGTTTGGCTAATACGACTGCAATAAATATTTTCAGTAGCTTTACAACTGTAATATTAAAGTTTTGCTATCTTAATGTGGAACCTGAAAAAAATTTTTTTTTAAACTTGTTTTGTCGCGAGATAGTGCCATTTTTGGGCCTTGATAGTTTATAACCAGGATGCAGAAGGAAGCTAGGGAAGACATGACTATAATTTTCCAAAAGTCTGTGCAAAGAAAAACCAGAGTCCTGGAGAATGACAAATGTGGCTTCTTCCTTCAAAAAAGAAAAGTGAGATAAGCCATGAAGTTTATAGGCCAGTTAACCTTGCTTCAGTTGTTTGTAAACGACACTAGAAGTTATAATACAGAATAAAATTACTGAGCACTTCGAAAAACCATGAGTTAATCAGTGCCAGCCAGCAAGAATTTTCAAAAGGCAGGTCAGGTTTTTGGCAAACTTACAGAAATAGGTAGCTCTCTCTCTCTCTCTCTCTCTCACACAAGGAGTGTGGAGCTGGAATTTGTGTTGTCTTCACTCTGCAGAGTGAGGGGACCATCTTAGGCACTGAGCTGGAAGGGATCAGGTGGGCTAGTGTGTGGAGGGTCATAGTCACCCTGCAGTTTGGGCTGGGAGGGAACTGGAATGTTGGGGTTGTGATGGGAAGAACAAGGAGGGAGGGCCCAGATAAGACACTACTACAACTAACAACCTGCATTTATATAGCGCATTTAATGTAGTAGAACATCACTAGGCGTTTCACAGGAACGTAAATCAAACAAAAATTGATACAGAGCCAAAGAAGGATACATTAGGACAGGTGACCAAATGCTTGGTCAAAGAGGTCGGTTTTAAGCAGCATCTTGTATGAGGAGGGAGAGGTGGAGAGGTGTAGAGATCTGGGGAGGGAATTCCAGAGTTTCGGGCCGAGACGACTGAAGGCACGGCCACTAATAGTGAAGCGAAGGAAATGCGGATGGACAAGAGGCCAGAGTTGAAGGAACATAGAGTTCTCAGAAGGTTGTAGGGCTGGAGGAAGTTACAGTGATAATGAGCGGCGGGTCCAAGGAAGGATTTGAACGCGAGGATGAAAATTTTAAATCAAGGCATTGCTAGACTGAGAGCTAGTGTAGGTCAGTGAGCACAGGAATGACACGTAAATGGGACTTGGTACAAGTAAGGAATACGGGCAGCAGAGTTTCGGATGAGCTCAAGTGTATGGGGGTGGAAAATTGTTCAAAAAAAGATAAACCCAGCAACCCCCCCCAGTCAGGTTAACCTCAGAAGTGAGGAAGCTTTTAGAAACAGTAATCAAGGACAAAATTAACAGTCACCTGGCTGGGAAGTCTAGAACAAGGGGTCACAGTCTCAGGACGAGAAGAATATTTTTCACTCAGAGGGTGGTGAATCTGTGGAATTCTCTAGAAACATAGAACATAGAAAAATAGGTGGAGGAGTAGGCCATTCGGCCCTTCTAGCCTGCACCGCCATTCAATGAGTTCATGGCTGAACATGCAACTTCAGTACCCCATTCCTGCTTTCTCGCCATACTCCTTGATCCCCCTAGTAGTAAGGACTTCATCTAACTCCTACCACAGAAGTTGTGGAGGACAAGTCACTGAATATATTTAAGAAGGAGATCGATAGATTTCTAGACACAAAAAGCATTAAGGGGTATGGGGAGCAAGCGGGAATATGGTGTTGAGATAGAACATAAGAACATAAGAAATAGGAACAGGAGTAGACCATACGGGCCCTCGAGCCTGCTCCACCATTCAATAAGATCATGGCTGATCTGATCATGGACTCAGCTCCACTTCCCTGCCTGCTCCCCATAACCCCATATCATTTAAGAAATTTTCTGTCTTAAATTTATTCAATGTCCCAGATTCCACAGCTCTCTGAGGCAGCACGGATTTGTTAAAGGCAAATCGTGTTTAACCAACCTGATCGTGTTTTTTGATGAGGTAACAGAGGGTTGATCAGTGTAATGCAGTTGACGCATTGTACATGCATTTCCAAAAGATGTTCGACAAAGTGCCACATAACAGGCTTGCTAGCAAAATTAAAGCCCATGGAACAAAAGGGACAGTGGCAGCATGAATATGAAATTAGCTAAGTGACAGGAGACAGAGAGTAGTGGTGAACGGTTGTTTGTCAGACTGGAGGAAGGTATACAGTGGTGTTCCCCAGGGGACGATTCTAGTGCTACTGCTTATCTTGATATATATTAATGACTTGGACGTGGGTGTACAGGGAGGGCATCATTTCGAAATGTGCAGATGACACAAAACTTGGAAGTATAATGAACAGTGCAGAGGAGAGTGATAGACTTCAGAAAGACATAGGCAGGCTGGTGAAATGGGAAGGTGAAATTTAACGCAGAAAAGTGCAAAGTAATGCATTTTGGTAAAAATAAATGAGGAGAGGACATATAAACCTAATGGTACAATCGTAAAGAGGGTGCACGAACAAAGAGACCTGGGAGTATGTGCGCATAAATCGTTGAAGGTGGCAGGGCAGGTTGAGAAGGCAGGTAAAAAGGCTATCAGAGTCCTGGGCTTCATAAATAGAGGTATAAAGTACAAAAGTGTGGAAATTATGGTGAACCTGTACAAAACAGTGGTCCGTCCCAATTGGAGTACCTTGTACAATTCTGGGCACCATATTTTCGGAAGGATGTGCAGGCCTTAGAGAAGGTGCAGAAAAGATTTATGAGAATGATTCCAGGAATGTGGGACTTCAGTTACATTGATTGCAGAAGCTGGGGTTGTTCTCTGTGCAGCAGAGGAGATTGAGAGGAGATTTGATTGAGGGGTCAGGACAGGGTAGTTAGAGAGAAACTGTTCCCATTGGCAGAAGGGTCAAGAACCAAAGTAAATGCAAGAAAATACTTTGTTTACACAACGAATGGTTAAGATCTGGAATGCACTGCCTGAAAGGGTGATGGTGGCAGACTCAATTTTATCTTTCAAAAGGGGATAAGTATCTGAAGGAAAATAAATTGCAGGGCTACCGGGAAAGGCAGGGAAGTGGCACGAGCTGGGAGTCAGCAGGGGCTTGACGGGCTGAATAGCTTTCTTCCGTGCTGTAGCCATTCTATGATTCTTTCTACGTGCCAAAATTTGCCCAGGAGTTGCTCCGTTTTTTTTTGGAGCAACTTGGTTTTTCTGGTGTATCTTAAAAATTTCCATTCTGCACATTTAATTTGCGTCAGTGTAAGTGAGTTAGTTAGGATTTTTTTTTTCTTTTTTTTCCCCAAAAGGGCGTTACCAGCCACCTACGCCTGTTTTGGCTATTTAAGCCAGTTTGGACAGCTAATAGTTGCTCTGAACTAACTTAGGCCAGCGTATGTGGCCACTTGTGGCCCGCACAGAAAACCCTTGCGGAGAGTGAAGAAATCAGCGCAGCTAAGTACATTCTAAAGCACCAAGCGCTGAACAAAGCACAAAAATAAGCATTCAATAACAAATAAAAAATACAACGAAGCTGAGAAGACCTGCACCTAGCACCAATAATTACAAAGCACTAAGCAAAGCAATGAGCAATTAATTAATAAAAAATAGAAGGAACCCTGCACCTAAAGCACCAAGACCAAAGTAATAAGCAATCAATCAATAACAAATAAAAAATAGAAGTCCAACTAAAACACAGCCTGGGAAGGCAGCGGGCCGCTGATGAGGGAGACCATTCGGCCAGGGATAGGGTCGGCACGCTTCGGCCCCTCCCACACACACACACACAGATTCTGGGGGCGAGGAGCTGCTGCCAAGCACTCTAGTGTGCATGTGCAGAGGTCCCCACACTACTTTCAGTGCCGGCACCTGGCTCCGCCCCCAAATCCAATGGCCATGCTACGCCACCATCGAGGAGAGGCTGGGGAGTGGCCAAACTCAGCCCGAAGATTTTTGGAGCACTTCGAGGTGGACAAAAGCGGCGCACCTCTGGTGAGTGCGCCAGAAATCTGTACTGACCAAATTCGACCCTTATGATACTATCAAGGGGCCTGGAATTAATTAATTGTGTTTACCTAAAACACCGAACCCCAAATACAGACTATTGTGAGCACACTTAAAACCAAATAGGTTCATTATGCATCATTCATCTATGCAACCATTTTTGAATAGTTATATGAAAATAGGTGTGTACATATCAATGATATAATTTATAACATTGAAATACATAATTCTGTATAATCAGAAGATCAATAATTATAAAATTATACAAATACCAATATACATCGTGATTCCATTATAAATTGTTACGTTAAGTAATTGGATGAATAGATTGATTATAGACCGTTATATAAACACTCAACAGATAAACAGACATTTTAACGTTATTGCGCCAAGAGATGAAGAATTCCAATACAATAAATGCAGCCAAGTTTGCTGACGATACAAAGATGGGAGAAAAAGCAATGTGTGAGGAGGACACAAAAAATCTGCAAAAGGACATAGATAGGCTAAGTGAGTGGGCAAAAAATTTTGGCAGATGGAGTATAATGTTGGAAAGTGTGAGGTCATGCACTTCGGCAGAAAAAAAATTAAAGAGCAAGTTATTATTTTTTAAATGGAGAAAAATTGCAAAGTGCTGCAGTACAGCGGGACCTGGGTGTACTTGTGCATGAAACACAAAAGGTTAGAATGTAGGTACAGCAAGTGATCAGGATGGCCAATGGAATCTTGGCCTTTATTGCAAAGGGGATGGAGTATAAAAGCAGGGATGTCTTGCTACAGTTGTACAGGGTGTTGGTGAGGCCACATCTGGAATACTGCGTGCAGTTTTGGTTTCCATATTTACAAAAGGATATACTTGTTTTGGAGGCAGTTCAGAGAAGGTTCACTCGGTTGATTCCAGAGATGAGGGGGTTGACTTATGAGCAAAGGTTGAGTAGGTTGGGCCTCTACTCACTGGAATTCAGAATAATGAGAGGTGATCTTATCGAAACGTATAAGATTATGAGGGGGCTTGACAAGGTGGATGCAGAGAGGATGTTTCCACTGATGGGGGAAGACTAGAACTATAGGGCACAATCTTAGAATAAGGGGCCGCCTATTTAAAACAGAGATGAGGAGAAATTTCTTCTGAGGGTTGTAAATCTGTGGAATTCGCTGCCTCAGAGTACCTTGGAAGCTGGGACATTGAATAAATTTAAGACAGAAATAGACAGTTTCTTAAATGATGGGAATAAGGGGTTATGGGGAGCAGGCAGGGAAGTGGAGCTGAGTCCATGATCAGACTGTGGATGGGCAATGGCAGACATTTAGAGACCGCATGGATGAACTACAACAATTGTACATCCCTGTCTGGCGTAAAAATAAAAAAGGGAAGGTGGCTCAACCGTGGCTATCAAGGGAAATCAGGGATAGTATTAAAGCCAAGGATGTGGCATACAAATTGGCCAGAAATAGCAGTGAACCCGGGGACTGGGAGAAATTTAGAACTCAGCAGAGGTGGATAAAGGGTTTGATTAGGGCAGGGAAAATAGAGTACGAGAGGAAGCTTGCAGAGAACATTAAGACGGACTGCAAAAGCTTCTATAAATATGTAAAGAGAAAAAGATCAGTAAAGACAAATGTAGGTCCCCTGCAGTCAGAATCAGGGAAAGTCATAACGGGGAACAAAGAAATGGCAGACCAATTGAACAAGTACTTTGGTTCGGTATTCACTAAGGAGGACACAAACAACCTTCCGGATATAAAAGGGGTCAGAGGGTCTAGTAAGAAGGAGGAACTGAGGGAAATCCTTATTAGTCGGGAAATTGTGTTGGGGAAATTGATGGGATTGAAGGCCGATAAATCCCCAGGGCCTGATGGGCTGCATCCCAAAGTACTTAAGGAGGTGGCCTTGGAAATAACGGATGCATTGACAGTCATTTTCCAACCTTCCATAGACTCTGGATCAGTTCCTATGGAGTGGAGGGTAGCCAATGTAACCCCACTTTTAAAAATAGGAGGGAGAGAGAAAACAGGGAATTATAGACCGGTCAGCCTGACATCGGTAGTGGGTAAAATGATGGAATCAATTATTAAGGATGTCATAGCAGCGCATTTGGAAAGAGGTGACATGATAGGTCAAAGTCAGCATGGATTTGTGAAAGGGAAATCATGCTTGACAAATCTTCTGGAATTTTTTGAGGATGTTTCCAATAGAGTGGACAAGGGAGAACCAGTTGATGTGGTGTATTTGGACTTCCAGAAGGCTTTTGACAAGGTCCCACACAAGAGATTAATATGCAAAGTTAAAGCACATGGGATTGGGGGTAGTGTGCTGACGTGGATTGAGAACTAGTTGTCAGACAGGAAGCAAAGAGTAGGAGTAAATGGGTACTTTTCAGAATGGCAGGCAGTGACTAGTGGGATATCGCAAGGTTCTGTGCTGGGGCCCCAGCTGTTTACATTGTACATTAATGATTTAGACGAGGGGATTAAATGTAGTATCTCCAAATTTGCAGATGACACTAAGTTGGGTGGCAGTGTGAGCTGTGAGGAGGATGCTGTGAGGCTACAGAGCGACTTGGATAGGTTAGGTGAGTGGGAAAATGCATGGCAGATGAAGTATAATGTGGATAAATGTGAGGTTATCCACTTTGGTGGTAAAAACAGAGAGACAGACTATTATCTGAATGGTGACAGATCAGGAAAAGGGGAGGTGCAATGAGACCTGGGTGTCATGGTACATCAGTCATTGAAGGTTGGCATGCAGGTACAGCAGGCGGTTAAGAAAACAAATGGCATGTTGGCCTTCATAGCGAGGGGATTGGAGTACAGGGGCAGGAGGTGTTACTACAGTTGTACAGGGCCTTGATGAGGCCACACCTGGAGTATTGTGTACAGTTTTGGTCTCCTAACTTGAGGAAGGACATTCTTGCTATTGAGGGAGTGCAGCGAAGGTTCACCAGACTGATTCCCGGGATGGCGGGACTGACATATCAAGAAAGACTGGATCAACTGAGCTTGTATTCACTGGAGTTCAGAAGAATGAGAGGGGATCTCATAGAAACGTTTAAAATTCTGACGGGTTTAGATAGGTTAGATGCAGGAAGAATGCTCCCAATGTTGGGGAAGTCCAGAACCAGGGGTCACAGTCTAAGGATAAGGGGTAAGCCATTTAGGACCGAGATGAGGAGAGACTTCTTCACCCAGAGAGTGGTGAACCTGTGGAATTCTCTACCACAGAAAGTTGTTGAGGCCAATTCACTAAATATATTCAAAAAGAAGTTAGATGTAGTCCTTACTACTTGGGGGATCAAGGGGTATGGCGAGAAAGCAGAAATGGGGTACTGAAGTTGCATGATCAGCTATTGAATGGTGGTGCAGGCTCAAAGGGCCGAATGGCCTACTCCTGAACCTATTTTCTGTGTTTCTAGCCATGATTGTATTAAATGGCGGAGCAGGCTCTCGGGGCCATATGGCCTACTCCTGCTCCTGCTCCTATTTCTTATGTTCTTATGTTTAAACTGTCAAAGAGAATGGAAAGGAAAAAGCAAAGCAGAGCAGAGGCAAAGTCCGGGAAATTATTTTGACTCTGAGAAAGTAGGAAATGAGCTGGGGTGGTTCGGGATGAATTACAAGATGAACTGAAATTCAAGGTACTTCAACAAGACCTGAGGTTGCATCGGGCCGTCCTCAGGAAAGCAAGTGTGAGACGGAATAGGTAAGTTTACGAGTGAGCTTGTGATTTTTTTTTTGTTGAGTCAATTTTTAATGTTATATTAACAATTGACATGTAGTTTAACATGCTGGGTTTGACGGAAACCTGGCTATGGATGGTGGCAACTTGCTCCTTCCTGAAGCTTCCCTTTTCTTGACTAACAAAATCGCAATTAGCTACATCTGGACTCACAATTAGGCACATGTGCCGAATGGTTAATGTATTGAACAACACCGAGTTTGACCCATCTCCTTTACTTTTGTGCTATTATTTTTCTACACTACATAAACAGTGTGCAATATGCATTGAGTGATTTCAAAAATCAGTTTGAAACATGTGATACTTTACTGTCACTAAAATGCCATATTTTGTTTGAGTAATCCATCATTATCTACCGTTATACCACCAAACTAGCAGCTGAAAATGGAATATAATCGTGTTCCTCAATGTATAAATGTGTTTGAAATTATCAGGTCAAGAGGGAGAAGCTATACTGGAACTCCAAATTAAAGACTTATTCGCAAATAATTAATGAAACATCAAACTAAGACACTAGGGGAAGAAATGGCATGTTAGCGCCCCCAGTTAGCGCCTCGCGGGGGCGCTAATGGGATGCTCAGGCAGTAGTGTCGCGACGGGGCGAATCCCACGCCGCACGGCAAATTTGCCGGCCCCGTAATGCTGGCGGTAACAGTTTGCGCCTCAGCACCTTTCGCCATGCAGATTGTGACATCAGTGAGCACGCTGGGCGCCCAATCTGCAAACTTCAGTAGCCCCCCCCCCCCCCCCCCCCACATTACTGACTCGCCGACAGCATCAGGGAGCGGAGGCTTCAACCAGCTGGCTGGCGGGGCGCTACTTAAAGGGATGCACCCCAGCTGTCAAGGAACCTCCCTTCCAAAGGTGTCAGTTATGAGTGGCAGAGAGTGCAGGATGTATCTGCAGCAAAATAAAGGCTGCTTAATCCCCGGTGTGTTGCGAGCCGTCAAAGAACTTTGCATTTCATCCCACAGCATATCGCCGTTCTGCACTCCCCGAATCATTCGGGGGCTGGTGTGCAGACTCCAGTGACCCTCCCCTTTAATGGCTGGAATGCGCCTTCGCCAATGCTCACTCCCGATTACACAACACCTCATATTCGTTATCACTTGGAGCCTAACGCCACCCAGCTACGCCACAAGCGTCTGATTTAGCACTTCCCTGCATTCTTTCAGCACAGAGACTGAATTTAGCTGGCAGTGAGATTGGTTAACGTCTGGCGCTAAACTTCCAACTCCTTCAAGGTTAATGCCCCAACTGGGGTGAGACTGAATTTCTAGCCCTGATTGTATGAGTATATATGGATTCCCAGTATAAAACTACAGTAATAATTAAGACATTTCTTCAACTGAAACTGGTGTATTTGATTCTCTAATACATGTTGTCTAATACAGTATTATCACACCTGAACCCACACACTTTTAAAATATTATTCAGAACCTGCTGTGAGGTTTGGGAAAGTAAGATGCGTAATGCCAGTAGGTACTAAATACTGTATAATCATTGACACAAATATTCAATTTGAAGCAGTATCCTGTAAAATGCTTTGATGTGAGACACATATTCTATAAAACCTCATGGCAAGTGCTACATCCTGCCACAGGAAGCCACAGAATACGCAGAGGTCCTCAGTCAATTCCAAATACCAGGCTATCAAATTCAACTAGCTTAATTCGTACTGAACAGAATTTTGATTAAGAAAAATTAAATTATACTGGATAAAAATTGAATTAGACTTGAATGGCCTGTGTCAACAATAACTTGCATTTATTTAGCGACAAAATATTCAAGGACTTGGAGGAAAGGGAGATTGGGGATGAGTCAGGAGTTAGGACAGACGGGTGTAGGGATTCTCTTTGAGGAGTTGGGTGATGACGGCGGTTTTGGAATGGAGGTCGGGTGGTCAGTACTTGAGGAAAGGGAACATCTAACCATGTCAGTTAGCATGGGTGCCAGGACAGAAAGTTGGGCGGCTAGCGATTTAGTGGGAAACATCAAAAATAGGTGCAGGAGTAGGCCATTCGGCCCTTCGAGCCTGCACCACCATTCAATATGATCATGGCTGATCATGCAACTTCAGTCCCCCACGCCTGCCTTCTCTCCATACCCCCTGATCACTTTAGCCGTAAAGGCCACATCTAACTCCCTTTTGAATATATCCAACGACTGGACTCAACAACTTTCTGTGGTAGAGAATTCCACAGGTTCACAATTCTCTGGGTGAAAAAGTTTCTCCTCATCTCAGTCCTAAATGGCTTACCCCTTATCCTTAGACTGTGACCCCTGGTTCTGGACTTCCCCAACATCGAGAACATTCTTCCTGCATCTAACTTGTCCAATCCCATCAGACTTTTAGATGTTTCTGTGAGATCCCCTCTCATTCTTCTAAATTCCAGTAAATATAAGCCTAGTTGATCCAGTCTTTCTTCATATGTCAGTCCTACCATCCTGGGAATCAGTCTGATGAACCTACGCTGCACTCTCTCAATAGCAAGAATGTCCTTCCTCAGATTAGGAGACCAAAACTGGGAAGGGAGGTCAAAGGAGAGAAAGTGGGCCTCATGCACAAAATGAGCTGGAAGAGGGCATGAGGGGAGATGGGAGAAAAACTAAAGAGAAATATGGGTTCAAGGCTCGGGTTTAGTGGACAAGGGCAAGCGGGATAAGCATCAAAGGACGCTGAGCAGACAATCTCAACCTTAGTGACAGAGAACACCACGACCTCCTCCTCAGTGTTGGTGCAGAGGGTGGAGGGGGGGTTTAAGGAGAGAGCTGGTCGTGGAGCAAAGAAGCCAGGGGTTATCTTTGATCTCCAGGGAGATCCTGGAGTACTGGATGGTTTTGGCAGAGGACAGTGAGGTCCAATAGAGCTTCATGTAATCCAGCACAAAACGGTGATGGAAGGCTTAACCAGTTATGCACCAGATATGCTCAAGTCTGCACCCCTTGGACTTGAGAGAGCGAAGATGGTGCCAATACCACGGGAATGACCAGGATTATGTTTTTCTGAGGCGAGGTTGTGGTCGAGTGGAAGGTCAAAGACTAGGCAGTTGAAAATTTGAAAATTCAGTTGTAAATGACGAGGGATGAGTTTCTTTTTGGGGTGTAGAGGCAGAAGGAAAGTGGGGGTTGTGGAAAGTGCGGTGTACAAGTATAAGGAAGTGCTGGGAGTGGCCTCGTCAGTGACTTTTCTTAGTTTCGCTGTACTTATCATGGTCTTCAAATCATCTGCGAAATTGAGGCTGACAAACCACTGCTGGAGAAAACATAACTGTTACTTACTTTAGCATCTACATTTTTTAAACACACCTTATGCAGGCACTGTACATACAAAGTGATTACAATCAGCAATGACATTTGTTACGACACTGAGATTATGGGCTGGAAATTCATGAAAAACCGCAATGACCAGATTTCCGCCAAAAAAACGCCATGATTTCGAGTCGGAAAATTTACGAAAAAAAGGGAAAAGATCCACCCGGTGGCAAAAATCGGTGTTACACGAGGATTCGCGGCAGAAAGCGTGACCCTCGCCAACTTTTCTCCGAGGCAGATACCATTGCGGGAGGGGCGAAAACACAAAAAATATTTTTCCAAAAATAAATTTTTTTTAAATCTAAAAATTACGAAACATTCACAAGACGCTCTGCTAGTGAATTGTCACAAAATAATTTAAAAATAAACTTTAACTTATCTTTTTTGCAGGATTTCATACCTACCGCTGTTACCAAAGGCTGCACCGACATGTTTTTCCTCAGCGTTTTCTTTACCCTATCTACGGGTCACCGCTATAACCAAACTCAGGCAGAAGTGCTTTTTCCAGTCTTGCACGCCGACAATCCACTCCCCAGCGGTATTTCAAAACCGCCAGAAGACTTCAATAAATTTCCCGCCGCACCGTTTTCCGTCCAAAACGACGAAATACCACCGAAAAACACGGCGGGAGGCTGATGAATTAGCAGCCTAAGGGTTATTCATTTTGTATCTTATGAGAACCTGGGCATTCCATTATATTGCATCGACCAATGTGACATTATGATCGAGTTTGGGCTATTTAAAAAGTTTCTGTTTCATGAGAACATGCATCACCTGCAAGTTCCCCTCCAAGTCTCACACCAGCCTGACTTGAAAATATATCGACGTTCCTTCATCGTTGCTGAGTCAAAATCCTGAATGTCCCTATTAGCACTGCGGGAGTACTGTCACCACACGGACTGCAGCACATCAAGAAGATGGCTCACCACCACCTTCTCGAGGGTAATTAGGGATGGGCAATAAATGCTGGTATTGCCAGCGACACCCACATCTCATGAATGAATAATTTTTTTTAAATTGCAGCTCACTGGCCTCTGAATGCCGGTGAAGTTCTTAAAGAAAGACTTGCATTTATATAGCGCCTTTCATGACCAGCGGATGTCCCAAAGCGCTTTTCAGCCGATGAAGTACTTTTGGAATGTAGTCACTTTTGTAATCTGCGCACAGCAAGCTCCCACAAACAGCAATGTAATAATGACCAGATAATCTGCTTTTGTTATGTTGACTGAGGGATAAATATTGGCCAGGACACTGGGGATAATTCCCCTGCTCTTCTTCGAAATAGTGCCATGTCCATCTGAGAGAGAGATGGGGCCTTGGTTTAACGTCTCATCCGAAAGATGGCACCTCCGACGGTGTGGCACTCTCTCAGTACTGCACTGGATTATCAGCTTAGACTTTTGTGCTCAAGTCCCTGGAGTGGGACTTGAACCCACAACCTTCTGACTCAGAGGCGGGGGTGCTACCACTGAGCCACAGTTGACACTGAAAGCTTAGTAATTTGAAAACAGAGAGTCAGGATAATTGGGTCATTTTCCGGTTGGCAAACGGTGACTGGTGGGTTTTGGCAGGGATCGGCACTGGGTCCTCTACTATTTACAATCTATGTTAATGACTTGGATGAAGGGACCGAGTGTAATGTAGCCAAGTTTGCTGATGATACAAAGATGGGTGGGAAAGAAAATTCTGTGGAGGACACAAAAAATCTGCAAAGGGATATAGACAGTGAGTGGGCAATAATTTGGCAGATGGAACATAATGTGGGAAAATGTGAGGTTATCCACCTTGGCAGAAATAATAGAAAAGAAAATTATAATTTAAATGGAGGAGAATAATTGCAAAGTGCTGCAGTATAGAGACACCTGGGGGTTCTTGTGCATGAAGCACAAAAAGTTAGTTTGCAGGTACAGCAAGTGATCAGGAAGGCAAATGGAATGTTGGCCTTTATTGCAAGGGGGATAGAGTATAAAAGCAGAGAAGTCCTGCTGCAACTGTACAGGGTATTGGTGAGGCCACACTTGGAGTACTGCATACAGTTTTGGTCTCCATATTTAAGGAAGGATATACTTGCATTGGAGGCTGTTCAGAGAAGGTTCACTAGGTTGATTCTGGAGATGAGGCGGTTGACTTTTGAAGATAGGTTGAGTAGGTTGGGCCTATACACATTGAAGTTCAGAAGAATGAGAGGTGATCTTATTGAAACATAAGATAATGAGGGGACTCGACAAGGTGGATGCAGAGAGGATATTTCCACTCAAGGGGGAAACTAAAACTCGGGGATATAGTCTTAGAATAAGGGGCCGCCCATTTAAAACTGAGATGAGGAGAAATTTCTTCTCTCAGAGGGTTGTAAATCTATGAAATTCTCTGTCCCAGAGTGCTGTGGAGGCTGGGTCACTGAATATATTTAAGGCGGAGATAGACAGATTTTTGAGCGATAAGGGAGTAAAGAGTTATGGGGAGCGGGCAGGGAAGTGGAGCTGAGTCCATGATCAGATCAGCCATGATCTTATTCAATGGCGGAGCAGGCCCAAGGGGCCAAAAATGGCTCCTGTTCCTATTTCTTATGTTCTTAAAGCTTAGAAATTATCATTTAAAATTTTTTAATTTTTATAACAATACTTCAAACTGTTACGGTTCAGTAGACTGGCTAAAAAGTTCCAAATTAGGCACAGCACAAGGGTTGCAGTTGTTATAACTGAGGTCTTAGTTCCTTAAACTGGAGATACACTGCACTTCTTGTGCGTATTACCATCTTCCGTTGGTGAGGTACATGCTGTGCAATGGCAGTTAAATTTAAGGAACTGAATGTAATTCTGAATATCAACAACGGTAGCACTGTATTGTGCAATGATTGCAATCAACATGAATCTGAGTTGGAACATTTCTCTTCACAACTCTATGATGATTTGGAGCCGCGTTAAGTCCATTCATACATGAACAGTTGCGTCTCGTGATAATCAGATTCAGCTACTTTGCTTATAAACAAATTTTCATTGATCTATTGCTGCATGCTTACATGTCAGACCATTTGGAAACATGTGCTGCTTGAAATATGCTCACAATATGGAAAGGAGTGGGAAATGGCTGAGGTTATTTTAAACATACTATTTTTATTCATGACTACTGGGAGGTCAACTGTTTACCAGTCATTCTTTTCAATTGAGCTTTGCACAAAATAAGCTCAAAGTCACAAGGGGCTGGGTAAACAGATTTACAAGCATCTTGTTTCAAGGAATAATATGCATCGCTATGCAGGCCGTACGATTTTACTTGTACAAACCACAAACTGTGCTGTCTACATTCACCAACCCAGCATGTCAATTCTCATGTTATGACTTAAAGGCACGATCCGATTTTATTTTTAAACAGGTAACAATTTGTTATGTTAAGAGTAGAGAACAAAGCACATGGTACTGTTCCTTTAATTGATGAGTTTGCAAAAAAAGTACCACAAGGCCAGAGCAAAACCCATGTTGTGGTGTGAAGTGTCACAGAAAAAGCCTGTGCCTTTCAACTCCAGTCCCACAGGTATTTATAGCATGAACCACAGGCTGCAGAAAGAAGTCACTGAACTCTTAGCTGCAGCCGTGCTTCTCATTTTCCCTCCATGTGTCTGTAACCTCCTCCAGCCCTGCAACTATTTTGGTAGAACTTTAAACAAGTGCCCCCTTTTGGCACTGGAAGCCACAAATTAACAATTTAAAACTGAAATGAAAAACCTTTAATCAAATTAAAATTTCGTTGCCGGAGATGATGATGCACCCCAGTCCCTCCGGCGCCCACCTCTCGCAGAAGGCCATGAGCGTACCAGTGGACACCACGTGCTCCATCTCCAGGGACACCCTGGTTCGAAGGTAACCGCGGAAGAGAGGCAGGCAGTCGGGGTAAACGACTCCCTCGACCGTCCGCTGCCTGGACCAGTTAATGGCCACCTTGGCCATGCCAGGAGCATTCCTACGAGGCAGCCTTCTGACCTGCCGGCTCTCCCCGGCACATGGTGCCGAAAGATTAGGTGCGTGGGACTGAAGTGCAATCAGAATTTGAGGAGCAGCCCCTTCAAATAATGGAATAGGGACTGCAACCTCCTTCAGCCCAACAACCCTGCGTGATCTCTGCGCTCTTCCAATTCAGGCCTCTTATGCCTCCCAGATTTTCATCGAGCCGGCACAGACACGATGGACCAAAGGTCCTCCTTCTGTGCTGTACGATTCTAGGAATGGGCAATAAACCTGTCCCTGTGGCCTTGCAAGCGCTGTTCATCTCCCGAGAACGAATAAATGAATTCTGTCCGCCTCATGTTATGGGCAACATAAAGTAGATGGAGGCCAGGTGGGTACGTCATAGAAATGTAAAACTATGGGCGGGATATGGATGTCTCGCAAATCATTTTATAAAATCCAGGCATGCAGGACATGAATTCATAATTAGATCCATGTGAAATGGATGCTCAGGGTTGTTAGTTAAACCCTAACCGCTCCAGCAGAATAGTTATACTGTATCCAGAAGTCTACTTTAAGACCACTGTATCGGCTTTTCTTTCCAATTGGTCTTTTTTTTTTTGTTGCAATTCTGAAATTTTCTTTTAAAGTAATGGATTTTTATTGATTACATAGAAACATAGAAAATAGGTGCAGGAGTAAGCCATTCGGCCCTTCGAGCTTGCACCACCATTCAATAAGATCATGGCTGATCATTCCCTCAGTACCCCTTTCCTGCTTTCTCTCCATACCCCTTGATCCCTTTAGCCGTAAGGGCCACACCTAACTTCCTTTTGAATATATCTAACGAACTCAACAACTTTCTGTGATAGAGAATTCCACAGGTTCACAATTCTCTGGGTGAAGAAGTTTCTCCTCATCTCGGTCCTAAATGGCTTACCCTTTATCCTTAGACTGTGACCCCTGGTTCCGGACTTCCCCAACATCGGGAACATTCTTCCTGCATCTAGCCTGTCCAATCCCGTCAGAATTTTATATGTTTCTATGAGATCCCCTCTCATTCTTCTAAATTCCAGTGAATATAAGCCTTGTCAATCTAGTCTTTCTTCATATGTCAGTCCTGCCATCCCGGGAATCAGTCTGGTGAACCTTCGCTGCACTCCCTCAATAGCAAGAACGTCCTTCCTCAGATTAGGAGACCAAAACTGCACACAATAATCAAGGTGTGGCCTCACATAGAATGTTACAGCACATAAACAGGCCATTCGGCCCAACTGGTCGATGCTGCTTGTGCTCCACATGAGCCTCCTCCCACCCCATCAGCACATCCTTCTATTCCTATCTCCCTCAACTAGCTTCTCCTTAAAGGCATCTATGCCATTCGCCTCATCTACTCCTTATGGTAGCGAGTTCCACATTCTAACCACTCTCTGGATAGAGAGCTTTCTCCTGAATTGGAATGCTGCCAGGTAAATGCTAATTTCTCTACTTTTATAGGAGAAAAAATATGCTGGTGTACGATACTCAAATGAAAAACTAAAACAACCAAATGGACGCTGTTCATGAGCTTCTGTTTCTACTCAGTTTACAAAGGACAGCCTCAGGGATGCAGATCTAAAATAGTACTGCAAATTGTCCAAGTTTAATGGCATTTCACGGATGTACGTGCTTCGCATGTATTTCATGCATTATTTTTCTTGTGCAAGCATGAGTGAAAGAAACCGCTAGTTTCTCTGATGGGAACAGAAGAATCCATGTCACAGGAGCTTGCAGGTTTCCAAGCTCAAGCTCTTAAAGGAGATAAAGGTGTGTTTTTTTTTTACGAAGGATATATAAACATAGAAAGTAGGTGCAGGAGTAGGCCATTCAGTCCTTCGAGCCTGCACCACCATTCAATATCATGGCTGATCACGCAACTTCAGTATCCCATTCCTGCTTTCTCTCCATATCCCTTGATCCCTTTAGCCGTAAGGGCCACATCTAACTCCCTCTTGAATATATCTAACAAACTGGCCTCAACAACTTTCTGTGGTAGAGAATTCCACAGGTTCACAATTCTCTGAGTGAAGAAATTTCTCCTCATCTCAGTCCTAAATGGCTTACCCCTTATCCTTAGACTGTGACCCCTGGTTCTGGACTTCCCCAACATCGGGAACATTCTTCCTGCATCTAACCTGTCCAATCCTGTCAGAATTTTATATATGTTTCCATGAGATCCCCTCTCATTATTCTAAATTCCAGTCCTGCCATCCCGTGAATCAGTCTGGTGAACCTTCGCTGCACTCCTTCAAGAGCAAGAATGTCCTTCCTCAGATTAGGAGATGGCTTTGATGGGGGAGTTTCAGCGCAGCAGGGTTAAATTATAAGGACAGGTTGCATAAACTTGCATTCCCTTGAGTTTAGAAAGTTGAGGGGCAGTCCAATTGAGGTGTTTAATATTGGCAAAGAGATTCCATAGGCTAGATATAGAGAAGCTATTTGCTCTAAGAGGCGAGAAGAGAAGAATCACTCTGCGAGTTATAATGATCTGTAATACGCTCAGATTCAATAGAAACTTTCAAAATGAAATTGGATAAATACTTGAAGAGGAAAGATTTGCAGGGCCTATGGGGAAAGGGCGGGTGAGTGGAACCCAAAGAGCCAGCACAGGCACGATGGGCCAAATGGCCTCCTTCTGCGCTGTGTAATTCAATGATTCTCTGATAGCGGGATCCAGAACAAGGGGACACAAAATTAGAGCCAGGCCCATTTAGGAGTGAAATCAGGAAGCACATTTTCCACAAAGGATAGTGGAAATCTGGAATTCTCAACCCCAAAAGGCTGTGGATGCTGAGTCACTTGAACATTTCAAGACTGAGATCGAAGTATTTAGGTAAGGCTATCAAGGGATATGGAGCAAAGGTGGGTAAATGAAAGTGAGGTACAGGTCAGCCGTTATCTGATGGAATGGTAGAACAGGCACGAGGCACTGAATGGCCCATTCCTGTTGCTATGTTCTCCTATTATGGCTCGGTGTCAAATATTGTTTCCGATGTTGAGGAAGTCCAGCACCAGGGATCACAGTCTAAGGATAAGGGGTAAACCATTTAGGATCGAGATGAGGAGAAACTTCTTCACTCAGAGAATTGTGAACCTGTGGAATTCTCCACCACAGAAAGTTGTTGAGACCAGTTTGTTAGATATATTCAAAAGGGAGTTAGATGTGGCCCTGACAGCTAATGGGATCAAGGGGTATGGAGAGAAAGCAGGGATGGGGTACTGAAGTTGCATGAACAGCCATGATCGTATTGGGCCGTGGCCTATTCCTGCATCTATTTTCTATGTTTCTATAATTCTCCTGTGAAGCGGCTTGGGACATTTTCCTACATTAAGGTGCTATATTAATACAAGTTGTTGTTGTTCGCAGTAGAGCTGGAGAGTAAATTTAGCAACGTGCATTTATGTAGTCCATTTAACATATTAATGTCACAAAATATTGCACAGCAGTAGTAGGAGATTTAGGAGTGATGAGCAAAAGGAGTCAAAAAGATTGAGAAGATTTTTAAAGGAGGAGAGAGAGATTTCGGGAGGGATGTCCAGACTGGTTCCAAGATATGGACGACCCTCATCAATGGCAGCTGTAACGGCAGCCAAAGCCACAAGACTGAAAGCGTAAAGACTGAAGATTACAGAGGTATGGTAGAGTGAAGTCAGCATAGAGAGATTTGTAAATGAGAACGAGGATTATTAACTCAATATGTTGGGGTTCAAGGAGACAATGAAGATTAGCAAGAGGACGTGTAAAAGGTAAGCAGGACCCAACTACAAGACAGGTTACGAGTGCCCGCGTTTTGAACGGTTGTGAACTTGCATTGGGTGGAGCTCAGCAAATTGGTCAGGTGGGTTCTGGAGAGTCGAATTCGGAGTTGACGAAAATATAGATGAACGATGGTAGCGGTGAGGTAAAGATGGAGGTAAGCGATGCAGCCAGAAGTGAATGATCATGTGAGGGATAGAATACAGGGGCTGAAACCGACACTGAGAGTCTAACATCTCGAACCCAGAACTGGAATAGCATGACATCGCCCCACCCGATCCCTGTAACCTATTCCAGTCCTGCAACCTTCCGAAATATCTGCACTCCTCCAATTCTGGCCTCTTGCGTATCTCCGATTTTCATCGCTCCACCATTGGCGGATGCGCTTTCAGTTGCCTTGGTCCTAAGCTCTGGAATTCCCTCCCTGAAGTTCTTTGCCTTGCTCCTCCTCCTTTTAAATTTCTTAATTGCTCCTCCTCCTTAAAATGCTCCACAAAGTCTCCATGATAAAGTACGCCATCACCACCAAAACCTGGGAGTCCCTGGCTAAAGACCGCCCTAAGTGGAGGAAGTGCATCCGGGAGGGCGCTGAGCACCTCGAGTCTCGTCGCCGAGAGCGTGCAGAAATCAAGCGCAGGCAGCGGAAGGAGCATGCAGCAAACCAGTCCTACCCACCCTTACCCTCAACGACTATCTGTTCCACCTGTGTCAGACACTGTGGTTCTCGTATTGGACTGTTCAGTCACCTAAGAACTCATTTTTAGAGTGAAAGCAAGTCTTCCTCGATTCCGAGGGACTGTCTATGATGATGATGATGATGATGATGATGATGATGAAAACATACCTCTTTGATCAAGCTTTTGGTTACCTATCCCAATATCTTCTTAAATTTTTAATTTTGATTGATAACGCTCCCGGGAAGCGCCTTAGGACATTTTACTATATTAAAGGTGCTATATATTGCAAGTTTTGTTGTAATCAAACTCTTGTTTTGATGACTGAGGATTGAATTGATAGCTATGAAGACCCTATTCATACAACAACTGTAGACTGACACATTGTTTCAAGGAATGAATGATAGGGAATTTGATCTTAAATGATCACAGAACTACATCTGAATGGAAGACATCAATAGACAATATCTGGGATATGGAAATTAATGCATCAGTGACCTGACTAGTTGTGTGTGTGTGTGACCCAATTCAGTTAACGAGGTATCACTTCCATATCCTGCAAAGAACATGAGGTATGCTATTTAAGCCATCCAAATAGTGGGAGGTACTGGCATTATAAGCTATTACATTCAATTCCTGGAACCGCTTTGAATGAGAGATTACACATTGCTACATCATAAATTGCTTTGACTGCTGCGGTATTCAATAAATGGTATTCAACAGTTCCCAGAGGCTACGATGATGGTATAGAATTTAGCTTTACCAATTATATTTGAAGTAGGATTTGATATTATACTATTGATGTTATACCATCCTATCTTACATTATAGAGAATATGATTTTTTTTTAATAACATGGAAAAGTTTTTCTGTTACAGGGTTTTATTTCATTACTGTTGATACTGTCCAGGTTCAGCTTTACCCAGGTGGCTGCTGTGCTTTTCTTAATAGTTACATGAACAACAACATATCATATATGTATTGGTTTAATATTTCAAATGCATCTTACATTACTAAATCATTACCATTTAACATACAAAGTATTAACGTTATTAAAGCTTTCAAGTGGTCTTTGCAAGCGTTCCCTCTGCAGTACTGAATTACCTGTGGCAAATGTTCATTTCTAACATATTGGTACCATCTGACCCACATCATAATTAGATACTTGAGACACTTGTTGAAGCTCAAAGCTGTCAGTTTATTTTCCCCCAACTGAATAGCTCCTAAATTGATGGGATTTTTTTTTGTGTAGTGATGCCAACCCTGCAGCGAATTAAGAATGACTTTTATCTTTCACATTACCAACATCTGCCTCTTTCTGCCATCTACATGTGATTAGTGTGGTTTACGAATGCAACACAGGCCCAGAGAGCAGGGGGGATTCTTATAGAAAATACATTGGCTTGGAAATCCCGGCTCCCCGGGTCCATACGACATTTCTACGGACCCGGGAAGGCATCGTAAAAAACGGTTTTCGGTGCACAATGCGTATGCGTTGAAAACCGGCTTTTCCGATCTGTCAAGCTCAGATGCTAGGACATTTGCCAGGGCAAGATTGCGGTATTTATCCATATCGTGCCCAGAAAATGTCCTCAAAATTCATGCACCTACTTTTGCAGGCGTAAGAATTTAAAAACATACAAAAACATAACAAAATTAAATTTAAAAAAATACATTTTTAAAAACCCTGCCCACCACGCATTTATTTTTAACTAGATTTTAAAATTTTTTTTTTTAAACTCGGAACTTTTTTTTCTCGAAGATATTTTACTCAGTTTCATTTTAACTATGTGAGGTGTGTTTTTTATTCTTTTTTAATGGTGTTTAGTGTGTTTGCGTTTTTTTTCTCATTAATATCAATGAGAACTGGTAGATACGGAGCTCCCTTTGCTATTAATGGGAAAACTTGGAATACTGTACCTGATTGGCTGAGCACTCACACGTGGGCTGCACCTTCTGCCGTGGAAACCTGGAGGACGGGAGCGCGCTCCGCAGCGCGGGAAGAGAAGGCCTCCCAACCGGAATCGCAGGCTCCTCCCGGACCAGCAGGTACTTTCGGAGAAATGTTTCAGGTCGGAGGCAATTGGCTGTGGGAAGCCTCCGACCGCAATTTCAACCCCATTGAGTCGAGAGCTTCAGTTGGGCGGCTTGCTCATTTTTAGCCCGCATGGCTTCAAGATATACTTGTCCCGTGGGCAACGCCTCCCTTAGCGCTCCGCTCACACTTGGGGACCCAGCTGCCCAATTTTGCTGACTGAGGTGCAAATTATTCCCGGGCGTTATCAGAATTGCCGTGCCGCCATTACCGCTCCGAAATGAGCACAGCCAAAAATCCATTTGTGCAACGAGTCCCGTGTATAAATAGCACAATCGTGGTAAAGTCATATCTCCATATGTGACTACAATTTCAATTTGAGTGGAAGCAAAGCAAGCGGAAAAGGATTTGCGGCAAAGCTGGCGGCAACATGAAACCTGTGCACTCACTCCCTTTTGGTGTATATTTTTATTGCATGGAGCTTTCTGCAGAATTACACTGATTTATGCTTTAGTTCACTTGTTTATTTTATCAGGCGATGCAGATCTGAAACAAGCTTGAAGCACAATGACTGTGCAAATTTAGAAATTTAAACCAATAAATATGCAACGTTCTTAAAAGAGTTTATGTTGCACACCTGTATCATCTCAAGATGCACACCTTGAATCATACTTCAGTTTTGCGCCTCACCTTAAGTAACTTTCCATTGTTCAAATCCTTTGCAACTGGGATCTTTATTGTAAGCATTAAAAGAACATACTGCAGAGTCTCTTCAATGGCTCAGTACAGTCAGTCAGTAAGCAGCTAAGCATATAGACCAGGCACATCCCAGCTTCAATTCCCAGGTCATAGAATCGTAGAATGATACAGCACAGGTGGTCATTCAGCCCAGCGTGCCTGTGCTAGCTCTTTAGTAAAGCTATCCAATTATTCCCACTCCCCCTGCTCTTTCCCCATAACTGTGTAAAGATTTCCTCTTCAACTACTTATCAAATTAATTTTTGAATGTTACTATTGAATCTGTTTCCACTGCTCTTTCAGGCAGTGTGTTCCAGATCACTCCAACTCACTGTGTTTAAAAAAAAATGTTTTGTTGTGTCCTTTCTGGTACTTTTGCCAATACCTTAAATCCTGTGTCCTCTGTTTCCCAACCCTTCTGCCATTGGAAACTCTTTCTTCTTATTTACTCTTTCAAAACCCTTCGTGATTTTGAACAACTCTTTCAAATTCTGCTAGTTCTGCCCAATGTCACCTGGGGCAATAGGATAAATGCTATGCATGCCAGACACGAGACTCCCAAAGCATGCGCTCTAATCGGAACTCCTTCACGGCAAACGAGTCAAAGGTGGGCAGCGGAAACGTTACAAGGATACTCTCAAAGCCTCCCTGATAAAGTACAACATCCCCACTGACACCTGGGAGTCCCTGGCCAAAGACCGCCCTAAGTGGAGGAAGTGCATCTGGGAGGGCGCTGAGCACCTCGAGTCTCGTCGCCGAGAGCGTGCAGAAAACAAGCGCAGAGCGTGCAGCAAACTAGTCCCACCCACCTTTCCCTGAATGACTATCTGTCCCACCTGTGACAGAGACTGTGGTTCTTGTATTGGACTGTACAGCCACCTAAGAACTCATGTTAAGAGTGGAAGCAAGTCTTCCTTGATTCCGAGGGACTGCCTATGATGATGATGACGACACAGGAATAATGGATTATGGTCACTTGGTCAAGGTACCATAGGGGGACCAGAACCCAAGAAACAGTACCCAAGAGACAATGAGATATCAATTTACCACCGCCTGGTTTCGGGTTCGAAGACGTCAATGCTGTCATGACCCACCCCCTCCTGTGCCCAAAGGTAATTCCTGCAAGAGGGATGCCGATGAGGCAGGAGCAATTGAGATATTATGGTGTCAGGGGAGTACTCCTGCTCCTCCTGGCTCCACAACAACGATTTAATGGCAGTCGTACAATACCCACTTAAGAATCCCGAGCAGAGCAGTCCGGTTATCAAATCTTGGCAATGGTAGGTCGCTCATTTATTAAGACCCTGCAAGGTGTCTAATGTCTGTTTTAGGCGACCTCAAGGGACACTTATAAAATCGCCAGACCCAATATCGAGTCAGACAACTTTGAGGCGCAGGATGTCAAGTCCCTGATATTGGCCCTCCTTGCTCTGGTTTTACGCCCGTAAGGCGGCTGAAACGAGTTCCGATTCTTACCTCAATGTCTTCCTAAAGGAGGAAAAGGAAAGTGAGAAAATTGGCAGAGAAAATTGCCAATAAAAAGGACTACTATTGAAGAATCTTAAGCGTCATAGGGCTGGATTTTCCGGTCCTGTCCGTCTCTCTTGTCACCCCGAGGGGCGGCAATGGTAGCGGTGAGCACTTCCGGGTGGGCAGCCAGCTTCCAGCGCTCCGCCGGTGTTTTAGGGGCCGGTTTCGGCGGGGCGCGGAGCATTCCCACCCGGAAGATGCGAGCCGGTGCGGCACTGGCTCGATTTTTGGCTCCCGCCGTGCTGGGAATGCCTGTGAAAACGGGTGGTCCGACCTGTAGCAACTGCAGTGAGGTAAGTAATGTCGACCTCAGGTAAGTGCGATTGTTTTATATTTTTATTTTTTTTGCGATTTATGTGGTGGCATGAGTTACTTATTGGGAATATTTTTGGTGTTTTTCCAGGTTTTTTTTATTTTCTCCCCAGGCCTCCCTTAGAGGGCTCCGATGCCGGCTGTTTAGCTCGGGATTTTCACTTGCTCAGCCGGCCTAGCGCCCTGAGAGAGGTAGGTGTGCAACACCTCCCTTAGCGTTCAGCCCCACACTCAGGACCCAGCTGCCCAATTTTGCGCAAATTATTCCCGGGCATTATCAAGACTGCCCTGCCGCCATTACCACTCCAAAATGAGCATAGCCAAAAATCCAGCCCTTAAGGTGCAAGTTAAACTTATGTTCCTACTTGGGCATCCCAAGAACACAGTTTCAGCAGTTAAAGCTGGGTTTGCATTGGGATGAAGTGAGCAAAAACTGGTATACCTAATGGGCGGGTGTGACAAGGGAGACTCCCTCACTGGTTGATAGAAATCTCTGCACACTCTGCACATTAAGTCTTCCTCACTAAGGGGAACAAAGTTTGAGAGGGAAGAGGTGCTAACATTAAGACAATAAAAAAGTGAATTTTTGTTTAAAAAGTGTACTGGTCAACAATTTCAGGGGTTACAAGGTACATCGGATAATAATGAATTTGCATTTGTTTATCGTTGAGTGAACTGGTCAAACTGCAGAAGTCAGTTTTGTTGAACATGGTACAGAGTGCATACATACAATGGCACCTAAAGATTCAGACTTCACTCAGGAAACTTTCAAGTAGCGGTTCCTCTCAGATTTACTTACTGGTAAATGTCCTTCCTCAGAACTGTTCTTCCAAGGGGGTTATCGGCCTGCGGAGCCATGCATACTGAGCCAATCTTAAGAACCAAAGTATCCTCTTTTGTCTGTGGACTTCCTGCATTTCAAATGGGGAAATGTACACAAGGTTGTAAATTCCAATTTACTTCAAATATACTTGCTGTTATGGACTCAATGCTACACACAAAGGAATACAAACATAACTTTATCAATCAAGACATTCCATTATTATTAATGAATGCATAATTTAAGAAATACCCTAATTTTGGGAAAGTCAAAAGCAATTCTAAGAGCCTTTGGCCAATTGTAAAAAATATAGAGCAATCCTGCTTCTTCGGAGAACATGTTTAATTAGGTAATACTTTATACTGCTCCACTTCCGTTTTATGATGAGCAACATTTAAATGTTTCAATTATTGGGGACGTGACAATTTAAGCTGTGAACTGAGTGCACAATTGCAAGCGATGGAGAGTGAAACATACAGGGTATTAATTGGATACTCGTATCAAAATCAAATCACAACAAACTCCCACCCCAAAACAAGTCTATTCATTTTTAGATAACTTACATAGGATATACAGCATAGAAACAGGCCATTCGGCCCAACCAGTCCATGTCAGCTTTTATACTCCATTCGAGCCTCCTCCCGTCTTTCCTCATCTATATCTATCAGCATAACCCTCTATTCCCTTCTCCATCATATGCTTATCTAGCCGGCTCTTAAATTAATCTATACTATTCGCTTCAACCACTCCCTGTGGTAGCAAGTTCCACATTCTCACCACTCTCTGGGTAAAGAAGTGTTTTCTGAATTTCCTATTTGATTTCTTGAATTTCCAATTGGATTTATTGGCACATTATGGTTTTACCACATTATAGTCACAAAAACATTTTTTTTGAATCCATTTGAAGTCCCCTTCAGCAACTTTCTGATTGGCTCAGTATTTTTATTATTTTGAGATTAATGTCTATAGTCTCAATTTTGATTGATCATTTTACATAGAAACATAGAAAATAGGTGCAGGAGTAGGCCATTCAGCCCTTCGAGCCTGCACCACCATTCAATGAGATCATGGCTGATCATTCCCTCAGTGCCTCATTCCTGCTTTCTCTCCATACCCCTTGATCCCTTTAGCCGTAAGGGCCACATCTAACTCCCTCTTGAATATATACAATATACAATAAACTGGCATCAACAACTCTCTGCGGTCGGGAATTCCACAGGTTAACAACTCTCTGAGTGAAGAAGTTTCTCCTCATCTCAGTCCTAAATGGCTGACCCCTTATCCTGAGACTGTGTCCCCTGGTTCTGGACTTCCCCAACATCGGGAACATTCTTCCTGCATCGAACCTGTCCAGTCCCGTCAGAATTTTAAATGTTTCTATGAGATCCTCTCTCATCCTTCTAGACCCCAGTGAATATAGGCCCAGTCGATCCAGTCTCTCCTCATATGTCAGTCCTGCCATCCCGGGAATCAGTCTGGTGAACCTTCGCTGCACTCCCTCAATAGCAAGAATGGGGACTTCAAAAAAAAAGGTTCTCCTCTCTTTAGACATTACTAAAGTTAAACTTGTAGAATGTGACACTAGTGCCTGAGCTAATTTTAAATTATTATTTTAAATTGATATCTCCACCATCAAATCGCACCTGCTATCGTAACCTGCCAACCTGAATCATAGGGCCCAAATTTGCCCAGCAGTTGCTCCGTTTTTTTTGGAACAACTTGATTTTTCTGGAGTATCTTAAAAATCCCCATTCTGCACATTTAATTTGTGCCAGTGTAAGTGAGTTAGTTAGGATTTTTTTTAGTTTAGTTTTTTTCAAAAAGGGGACGTTACCAGCCATTTCTTTCAAAAGGGGACGTTAGTAGCCATTTCTTTCAAAAGGGGACGTTAGTAGCCATTTCTTTCAAAAGAGGACATTATCAGCCACCTACGCCTGCTCGTAGGAAAGTATTTTCATCAACGCCACGCCAAGGCCTGGGAGAGTCCGCAGAGGGGCCAGAATCCCGGGACACCTTTTTGGCGCCGTTTCGATCGTAGGAAGTCGGCGCAGCTCACATGAGTGCGCCGAAAAAACAGGAGGGTCAAATTTGGTCCCATTGAATGGTTACAATACAGAAGGAGGCCATTCGGCCTGGTGCTGGCTCTCTGCAAGAGCACTTCAGCGAGTCCCAATCCTGATGGCCATTTTCTTTCAGTACCAGGCAGGTTGTCAACTGCATTGTAATGAAAATGAAGTCGGAAAGCAGATATTAAATACTAAAAATATGCTGACTAGAATTAATTTAAAAGAAAATTAATTTCTGATCTAAATCTGATCTGTTGCTCAAGATCTGCCACTGCTTCCTAGGCTGACTCATCATCATCATCATCACAGGCAGTCCCTGGAAATCGAGGAAGACTTGCTTCCACTCCTGAAGTGAGTTCTCAGGTGGCTCTACAGTCCAATACGGGAATTACAGTCTCTGGTCACAGGTGGGACAGACAGTGGTTGAAGGAAAGGGTGGGTGGGCAGTCTAGGTTTGCCTCACGCTCCTTCCGCTGCCTGCGCTTGCTTTCTGCATGCTCTTGGCGACAAGATTCGAGGTACTCAGCGCCCTCCCGGATGCTCTTCCTCCACTTAGGGCGGTCTTTGGCCAAGATGGTGGATGGGATAGGAGCTCCCGAGGGAGCTCTCCCCGAACAAACCTTCCTCTGACCATCTGCTGCCATCCTCCACCTCTTTCTCCCTCAAACCTCCCCCCCGCCCCCCACTGTCTAAGCCCCTATGGTCCCAACTTCGACCCCCCAAAGTATTTTACCAACCCCTAAAACCCGAAAATCCCATGCCGCAAGAACCCGCTGCCCATCCCCCAATCTCGGCTTACCGAGGCTGACTATACTCAACCTTTCCCCTCTCCCACAACCTCTCCACTACCTGCTCACCAGGCTTATGGCTCCATCACCTGTGAACCGCAAGCAATTGCAAAGGGATATGCACTTGTTTCAATAAAAAAATTGCAGTAACTGTTTTAGCAACTTCAAACTTGAAATTGCTATAGAAATGCATCTATACATAGAATTTACAACACAGAACCAGGCCATTCAGCCCAACTGCTCTTTGTCAGTGTTTATGGTCCACACGAGCCTCCTCCCACCCAAATTCATCTAATCCTAACAGCAAAACCCTCTGTTTCTTTCTCATTCAAGCTTTTATATATAGCTTCTCCTTAAATGCATCTGTGCTTCTCCATGTGGTAGCAAGTTCCACTTTCTTACCATTCTCTGGGTAAAGATGTTTCTTCTGAAGTCTTAAATAGCATCCCAGACACATTCTAAAGGAGATCCCAGCCACAGTTGCAGGAATATACCAGCATGTTATCATCAATAGATTCATCTCGTTACCCTCTGCTGCTTGTTTTACAACCTTTCCATTACCCGTATTGTGATATGTATTTGCTTGAAACACAGTGCACCTCATTATTTTATTGTCTTTCCATTATTTGGCTCCATCCCTACCCTTCTTTGTTTCATAAGCTTTCGGAGAATATAGGTCAAGTTTAGAACAGAAATTAATTGGTTTTTCTAAGCTCGTTCTTAGCTGTAATTTTTTTTTTTTACATTTAATGTCTTCTTTCCTTCTTCACTTTTATTGCAAATGGAAAGACTCTATCTCATCAAATGTTCAACTGGCTGGTCAGGGTGTATCTCTGGGTGGAGCTTTATTTTGTTTCTGACTGTGGTTAACCTGTGGCCATAATGGTTTGTCGATGGTGAACACAACATTCTGCTGAAGTGCGGTAATAATGCAGTAATCTGCACAATCACTCATAACTGTCTATTTCAAATATCACATAATTCTATTATCGACGTTGATTAAGGAACGCAGGATCATAAGAGCAGGTAAAGGCCATTCAGCCCCTCGAGCCTGCTCTGCCATTCAGTTAGAGTGTGGCTAATGTGTACCTCAGTTCCGTTTACCTGCCTCAGCTCCATATCCTCTTGATACTCGACTATCAAAGCTTTATCAATCTCAGTCTTGAAGGCTCTAATTCACGCTGTATCCACAGCCTTTTGAGGGGGAGAGAATTCCAGATTTGTACTACCCTTTGTGTGCCAAAGTGCCTCCTGATTTCCATCCTAATGGCTGAGTTCCAATTATAAGATTATGTTCCTTTGTTCATGATTCCCCACCAGAGGAAATAGTTTCTAAGACAGCCTATTAACAGCATTACTCATTAGTGGCATGTTTCGCAAGTATAAAAAGCACCGCCACTTCCAATCTTTCTCACTTATTGGATCAAATGGTATTGCACTAACCTGTTTGGTATTCACCATTCACCTCAGCTACTGCATAAGAACATAAGAAATAGGAGCAGGAGTAGGCCATACGGCCCCTCGAGCCAGCTCCGCCATTTAATACGATCATGGCTGATCTGATCATGGACTCAGGTCCACTTCCTCACCCGCTCCCCATAACCCCTTATTCCCTTATCGGTAAAGAAACTGTCTATCTCTGTCTTAAATTTATTCAATGTCCCAGCTTCCACAGCTCTCTGAGGCAGCGAATTCCACAGATTTACAACCCTCAGAGAAGAAATTTCTCTTCATCTCTGTTTTAAATGGGCGGCCCCTTATTCTAAGATTATGCCCCCTCGTTCTAGTCTCTCCTATCAGTAGAAATATCCTCTTTGTATCTACCTTGTCAAGCCCCCTCATAATCTTATACATTTTGATAAGATCACCTCTTATTCTTCTGAATTCCAATGAGTAGCATGGTATGAGATTTGAGTCTAGCGAAGTCTAAAGCCTAACTTTCTTCTAAGCCAAGGAGCTTATAACAAGGAGATACGCATGTCTATAAAGATCGATGATCAGCCATGATCTTACTGAATGGCTTGAGGGCAGTAGGGCCAACTCCTGCTCCGATTTCTTATGTTCTTAATGAAGTGAAAGGAATGAGGGAGCCAAATTCAACACAGAGTTAGCAATTGTTACCATTTTAGAGACATCATTCAATGCATTACCTCCTTCACGCAGTTCGTCCTCTCCTTTGGGAAAAAATACTCGGACAACACCCGTGTTGATGTACATAAGTGGTAGGTCCCGGGATGTCAGAGCGTATGCCCTCATGGGCTGGCCAGTTGATTTCCTCTTGGCCTTTGGTTTCTTCGGCAATTTTGCTTGGAATATATTAGCCACTTTGTGAATCAGCGGGAGAGAGAGCACGACATCGAACGGCTGGGCACTGAGGAGGATCTCGTGGAGGTACTGGGGGGAACTGTCCACGGCCCCTTCTGCTAGCCGGTGCAAGCTGCGCGAAACCCGTTCGGGTCTCGAGGTTAACTTGTGTCGGACGTTGCGCGTTACGGCCTTGGTGTAAGTAAGGGAAAGGAATCCGTGCTGCTGGTGGGAGCCTTCTAAAAGTTTGGCTGCCATCTGCATGATCACAAAGCATACACCATAAATCAATAATGGGCCACCGACAATTATGTGTCAAATAAAACAGAGGAAAAGTTTACTTTATAGTAATCATGCTTATTAATGGTAAGACAGTTTTAAAGTTGTTCATTTTAAGCAGCAAGCGTAAGCATCTGCAATAAATATATAAAAATGGAAGTACCTTTTTTTCCCCAAAGTCTCATGCAAGCAAATTACTTCCTTGTGGAGCACCAGGTGGGCTCTACTTTTAAATGAAAACACAATACTGTGTGTAATTGAAGCTCTGGTTACTTTGAGCAAAAACCTGCTTTAATGGGTTTCATTACTAGTTTCCAAATGCCATTTGCTGACAGAAATTCTTTGTTTTAAAATTACTTCTACACCTGTTCCAAGTGCTTTTGGGAGGGGGGCGGGGGAATATACAGCTCCACGTATATACCTGTTCCATTAAATTGACTAAGTACATCTTGTGCTTGTTCCCTTGCTTCACCAGACACAATAGTGAAGTAGCGATCCTGCTGGTGAGGGCCAAGGGTTGAAGGAATTTATTCATTTCGGACAGATTTGAATAGTACTGTTATTGACAGCTGAAGGCACAATTTCCTTCATTTTTGTCAGCGTCAAAGCTATTTTGTGACTTTTGCTCCCTAAACATGAAAAATTAATGTTTTAAAAAAAAACAAACAGGTTGTGGTCCTACTCAAGGAAGTAATTAAACGATTGATCACTATTACTTATTGAAGATAGTTCACGCAAAACTTTACACATGCAGTAAATACATACAGATTAAAAGTTATTAAAAGATTAAATCAGTAATAGTAATTTAACTTATTCCTTACAGGAGGAAAGAAGCCAGAGAAATGATTGAAAGGATCTTGCTTGCTGAGGGGTCGAACCAACAAGGTGCGTCTGTTCAGCTTGTCAGTACAAGAAAGTACCACACCTCCGAAATGCCCCAGAGACCATGGGCCTTCCCCAAGGCTTGAGGTGATGAACAAGAGGAATAAGACAGACAGTGGGAAGGGGAGGGGGGGAGGGAAATGCAATAAAAAGGGCATAAGCAAAAAATTAAAGAATTTGTTGATTATACTGAAGGTTTTAACAGCTGAAAGCAGCTGCAAGGTGCAGCCATCTGAGTGATCTCATGTTATGTGTTCCCTATACCATGTAACAAGTACTATGATCGACCTCGTTGTCCATCAGTCACACCAAAGAGCTGTGCAGGTCAGCAGTTGAATCTTTTACTAATCAAATCGTGATTAAACTTCCAAAACATTACATGATTACAGCAAAAAGACTATGAAATTTTAACATCGTATTATTTATTGACAAAAATGTTACTAAAATCGACATTTAAATCGTGTTTTGATTTTGAATTTATAATTACTACTGTTCGATAAGGAACACATAACTATGGGCAAAACGTGAAAAGAGACTTACAGAATTCCTGTTGGTCTAACATACAAAATTAAATTCAACAGGAAGTAGAAAGTAAAACCTATTTGATTTGGAATATAAGCAGTAAGCACCATTAGAAATGAGAAAACAAAGTTACAAGAACTGAACCAAGAGAAACCACTGCCTTTTCAAATTGTAGACTTCTTCAAGTTAAACATTGTGATCTACTAAGGAAACAAAATGAGTTCAACTTAAAATTATGAAATAAAATATTTTTAAGTCGTCTTGTATATTTTAGATAATTTCAATTAAGATTGTATAACCAGCAAGTATTTATTTCACACCAGGACTTTGAGAGTAAGGTCCCATTAACTCTGACAGGAACTATTGTGGAATTCACTTCAGCAATCATTTCAATTTTTGGTATTCTTTCATTTTGGGACTATACCAATAAGTATGTTTTAAGCAACTGTACGAAAATGATCTATTTATTTCCTTAAGTTATTTTAAACATAAACTTTTAGTGATGTCAGGGAAGTCTTGCAGATCACAGTGGCAGCCAACTGCTTAGAATTGGGTGTGCTATTTTCTCTTTTTGTAATTTGAACTTAAAAAGTAATTCTGATATTTTAAAGAACGTTTTAGTTTTTCATCGATAATAACAGGGTTTAAAAGGAAATCATTACAGGCATTATAGTTTGAAATTCTAATTGAGCTTCTGAGGATAGATCCAGGCTGAGATGACCAAACAATCCTCAGGAGATGATGGAGAAGGGGTCAGTGGAAGAAAGATTTTGTCCATGGGGGCCAGGAGACCACAGCTGAAATAATCAGGATGGGCAAATATGCTAGAACTTTGCTTGATTGCATGTGAGGATCAGGAAATAGTAAGACAGAACTTTCTCTTCAAAGACATATGAGGAGAGACTAGATCGACTGGGCCTGTATTCAATGGAGTTTAGAAGGATGAGAGGGGATCTCATAGAAACATATAAAATTCTGACGGGACTGGACAGGTTAGATGCAGGAAGAATGTTCCCGATGTTGGGGAAGTCCAGAACCAGGGTTCACAGTCTAAGGATAAGGGGTAAGCCATTTAGGACTGAGATGAGGAGAAACTTCTTCACTGAGAGTTGTTAACCTGTGGAATTCCCTACTGCAGAGAATTGTTGATGCCAGTTAATTGGATATATTCAAGAGGGAGTTAGATATGGCCCTTACGGCTAAAGGGATCAAGGGGTACAGAGAGAAAGCAGGAAAGGGGTACTGAGGTGAATGATCAGCCATGATCTTATTGAATGGTGATGCAGGCTCGAAGGTCCCAATGGCGCTTTCCTGTACCTAATTTCTATGTTTCGATGTAAGACTAGCAGGATCTGTGATAAGGGTAGATTGTACATAGACCGCAGAGGAGAAATTAATGAACTGAACAGCTTTTATCTGTATCCTTTCACATATTCTTAAGAATGAAGCATACAAAACATCAAATCTGACCGCAAATACTCTGCCAAATAGTTCAGTACTTGTAACCATTGTCTTCACATTCTGCCTCTGAATTTGCAAGAAATTTATCATCCAGCTTGATTGAGAAATCTGCAGTGGCTTATTCACTATGAGAGTCTCACCCCAGGTTTTTCTTTGCATTGTAGAAGCAGTCCATCAAACTGTCCTGTGTGCCAGCCTTCACCTGGCCTGGAAAACATAATTCCTGCCTTGTCGAGTCGAAATAATCTTGCGACTTTATTGACTTATACAAAATATAAACTGCACTGAATATATACTCCCCAGTAATTAAATAACTACAACTCCTTACCATATCAAAAGGAGGAATAATCATGGCTCTGCACAATAGTCAAATTTGACTTTCCCAGAAGTAATTATTATTTTTACTTATGAAATGGCATCACTTTCTCTGTAAAGAAAGTCATTATATTCCAGTATATAATTTAACAGTCTCAAAACTATACTTTTTTTAAAAGCAAAAATGAGTCATCATTCCACCCACATGTACAATATTATATATATTATATTTGACGAGTTTTGTGACATTACATATGGGAAATCAAAACCAAGTAAATCAAACGGGGTTAGAGGGTGGGGGATATTTGGACAGCTGACATAATTCAGCTCCCATTCCAAAGTGATACCTTCTGTCCTTATTATTCCATTTTCATTCAAACATTTCTTTGTCCACAATTATAATGTAAACTACCAATGCAAACTTGTCATTCTGTGATTACACCCTCTCGTTATGGAGAGCAGGAAGGAGGGAGGAAAGGGGAACGATGGAGGGGGGGAAGGGAGCGTATGGATGGGAAGGGGGGAGGGGGCAGAGACGGAGGGGGAGGGCAGAGACGGGGCGAGGGGGGGAAAGACGGGGCGAGGGGGGGGAAAGACGGGGCGAGGGGGGGAAAGACGGGGCGAGGGGGGGAAAGACGGGGCGAGGGGGGGAAAGACGGGGCGAGGGGGGGAAAGACGGGGCGAGGGGGGGAAGACGGGGCGAGGGGGGGAAGACGGGGCGAGGGGGGGAAAGACGGGGCGAGGGGGGAAAGACGGGGCGAGGGGGGAAAGACGGGGCGAGGGGGGGAAAGACGGGGCGAGGGGGGGAAAGACGGGGCGAGGGGGGAAAGTCGGGGCGAGGGGGGAAAGTCGGGGCGAGGGGGGGAAAGTCGGGGCGAGGGGGGGAAAGACGGGGCGAGGGGGGAAAAGACGGGGCGAGGGGGGGAAAGACGGGGCGAGGGGGGAAAAGACGGGGCGAGGGGGGGAAAGACGGGGCGAGGGGGGAAAGACGGGGCGAGGGGGGGAAAGACGGGGCGAGGGGGGGAAAGACGGGGCGAGGGGGGAAAGACGGGGCGAGGGGGGGAAAGACGGGGCGAGGGGGGGAAAGACGGGGCGAGGGGGGGAAAGACGGGGCGAGGGGGGGAAAGACGGGGCGAGGGGGGGAAAGACGGGGCGAGGGGGGGACAGACGGGGCGAGGGGGGACAGACGGGGCGAGGGGGGAACGGGGCGAGGGGGGGAACGGGGCGAGGGGGGGAACGGGGCGAGGGGGGGAACGGGGCGAGGGGGGGACGGGGCGAACGGGGCGAGGGGTGGGGACGGGGCGAGGGGGGAACGGGGCGAGGGGGGAACGGGTCGAGGGGGGGAACGGGGCAAGGGGGGGAACGGGGCAAGGGGGGGAACGGGGCGAGGGGGGAAAAGACGGGGCGAGGGGGGAAAAGACGGGGCGAGGGGGGAAAAGACGGGGCGAGGGGGGAAAAGACGGGGCGAGGGGGGAAAAGACGGGGTGAGGGGGGAAAAGACGGGGCGAGGGGGGAAAAGACGGGGCGAGGGGGGAAAAGACGGGGCGAGGGGGGAAAAGACGGGGCGAGGGGGGAAAGACGGGGCGAGGGGGGAAAAGACGGGGCGAGGGGGGAAAAGACGGGGCGAGGGGGGAAAAGACGGGGCGAGGGGGGAAAAGACGGGGCGAGGGGGGAAAAGACGGGGCGAGGGGGGAAAAGACGGGGCGAGGGGGAAAAAGACGGGGCGAGGGGGGAAAAGACGGGGCGAGGGGGGAAAAGACGGGGCGAGGGGGGAAAAGACGGGGCGAGGGGGGAAAAGACGGGGCGAGGGGGGAAAAGACGGGGCGAGGGGGGAAAAGACGGGGCGAGGGGGGAAAAGACGGGGCGAGGGGGGAAAAGACGGGGCGAGGGGGGAAAAGACGGGGCGAGGGGGGAAAAGACGGGGCGAGGGGGGAAAAGACGGGGCGAGGGGGGAAAAGACGGGGCGAGGGGGGAAAAGACGGGGCGAGGGGGGAAAAGACGGGGCGAGGGGGGAAAAGACCGGGCGAGGGGGGAAAAGACCGGGCGAGGGGGGAAAAGACCGGGCGAGGGGGGAAAAGACCGGGCGAGGGGGGAAAAGACGGGGCGAGGGGGGAAAAGACCGGGCGAGGGGGGAAAAGACGGGGAGAGTAGTAATCTCAGGATTGCCAAGATGAATACGTGGCTTGGGCAGTGGTGCAAAAGGGAGGGATTCAAATTCCTGGACATTGGAACCGGTTCTGGGGGAGGTGGGACCAGCACAAACCGGACGGTCTGCCCCTGGGCAGGACCGGGGCCAATGACTTCGGGGGAGTGTTTGGTAGTGCTGTTGGGGAGGAGTTAAACTAACATGGCAGAGGGATGGGAACCTATGCAGGGACACAGAGGGAAATAAAATGGAGGCAGAAGCAAAAGATAGAAAGAAGAAAAGTAAAAGTGGAGGGCAGAGAAACCCAAGGCAACAAACAAAAAGGGCCACATTATAGCAAAATTCGAAAGGGGCAAAGTGTGTTAAAAAGACAAGCCTGAAGGCTCTGTGCCTCAATGCGAGGAGTATTCGGAACAAGGTGGACGAATTAACTGCGCAGACAGCAGTTAACGGGTATGATGTAATTGGCATCATGGAACCATGGCTCCAGGGTGACCAAGGCTGGGAACTCAACATCCTGAGGTATTCAACATTTAGGAAGGATAGGCAGAGGGAAAAAGGAGGCGGGGTGGCGTTGCTGGTTAAAGAGGAATTAAATGCAATAGTAAGGAGGGACATTAGCCTGGATGATGTGGAATCGGTATGGGTGGAGCTGCGGAATATCAAAGGGCAGAAAATGCTAGTGGGAGTTGTGTACAGACCACCAAACAGTAGTAATGAAGTTGGGGACAGCATCAAACAAGAAATAAGGGATGTGTGCAATAAAGGTACAGCAGTTATCATGGGCGACTTTAATTTACATACAGATTGGGCTAACCAAACTGGTAGCAATGCGGTGGAGGAGGATTTCCTGGAGTATATTAGGGATGGTTTTCTTGACCAATATATCGAGGAACCAACGAGAGAGCTGGCCATCCTAGACTGGGTGATGTGTAATGAGAAGGGACTAATTAGCAATCTTGTTGTGCGAGGCCCCTTGGGGAAGAGTGACCATAATATGGTAGAATTCTTTATTAAGATGGAGAGTGACACAGTTAATTCAGAAACTAGAGTCCTGAACTTAAGGAAAGGTAACTTCGATGGTATGAGACGTGAATTGGCTAGAATAGACTGGCAAAGGATACTTACAGGGTTGATGGTGGATAAGCAATGGCAAACATTTAAAGATCACATGGATGAACTTCAACAATTGCACATCCCTGTCTGGAGTAAAAATAAAACAAGGAAGGTGGCTCAACCGTGTCTAACAAGGGAAGTTAAGGACAGTGTTAAAACCAAGGAAGAGACATATAAATTGGCCAGAAAAAGCAGCAAACCTGAGGATTGGGAGAAATTTAGAATTCAACAGAGGAGGACAAAGGGTTTAATTAGGAAGGGGAAAATAGAGTACGAGAGGAAGCTTGCCGGGAACATAAAAACTGACTGCAAAAGCTTCTATAGATATGTGAAGAGAAAAAGATTAGTGAAAACAAACGTAGGTCCCTTGCAGTTGGACTCAGGTGAATTTATAATGAGGAACAAAGAAATGGCAGACCAATTGAACAAATACTTTGGTTCTGCTTTTACGAAGAAAGACACAAATAACCTTCCGGATGTACTCGGGAAGAATATACTTATTAGGCGGGAAATTGTGTTGGAGAAATTGATAGGATTGAAGCCCGATAAATCCCCAGGGCCTGATTGTCTGCATCCCAGAGTACTTAAGGAAGTGGCCCTAGAAATAGTGGATGCATTGGTGATCATTTTCCAACAGTCTATCGACTCGGGATCAGTTCCTATGGACTGGAGGGTAGCTAAAGTAACACCACTTTTTTAAAAAGGAGGGAGAGAGAAAACGGGTAATTGTAGACTGGTTAGCCTGACATCAGTAATGGGGAAAATGTTGGAATCAATTATTAAAGATGAAATAGCAGCGCATTTGGAAAGCCGTGACAGGATCGGTTCAAGTCAGCATGGATTTATGAAAGGGAAATCATGCTCGACAAATCTTCTGGAATTTTTTGAGGATATAATTAGTAGAATGGACAAGGGAGAACCAGTAGATGTGGTGTATTTGGACTTTCAAAAGGCCTTTGACAAGGTCCCACATAAGAGATTGGTGTGCAAAATTAAAGCACATGGTATTGGGGGTAATGTACTGGCGTAGATAGAGAATTGGTTGGCAGACAGGAAGCAGAGAGTCAAGATAAACGGGTCCTTTTCGGAATGGGAGGCAGTGACTCGTGGAGTACCGCAGGGCTCAGTGCTGGGACCCTAGCTCTTTACAATATATATTAATGATTTGGATGAAGGAATTGAGTGTAATATTTCCAAGTTTGCAGATGACACTAAACTGGGTGGCGGTGTGAGCTGTGAGGAGAACGCTAAGAGGCTGCAGGGTGATTTGGACAGGTTAGGTGAGTGGGCAAATGCATGGCAGATGCAGTATAATGTGGATAAATGTGAGGTTATCCATTTTGGGGGAAAAAACACGATGGCAGAATATTATCTGAATGGCGGCAGATTAGGAAAAGGAGAGATGCAACGAGACCTGGGTGTCATGGTTCATCAGTCATTGAAAGTTGGCATGCAGGTACAGCAGGTGGTGAAGGCGGCAAATGGCATGTTGGTGTTCATAGCTAGGGGATTTGAGTATAGGAGCAGGGAGGTCTTACTGCAGTTTTACAGGGCCTTGGTGAGGCCTCACCTGGAATATTGTGTTTAGTTTTGGTCTCCTAATCTGAGGAAGGATGTTCTTGCTATTGAGGAAGTGCAGCGAAGGTTCACCAGACTGATTCCAGGGATGGCTGGACTGACATATGAGGAGAGACTGGATCAACTGGGCCTTTATACACTGGAGTTTAGAAGGATGAGAGGGGATCTCGTAGAAACATATAAGATTCTGACTGGACTGGACAGGTTAGATGCGGGAAGAATGTTCCCGATGTTGGGGAAGTCCAGAAACAGGGGACACAGTCTTAGGATAAGGGATAGGCCATTTAGGACTGAGATGAGGAGAAACTTCTTCCCTCAGGGAGTTGTTAACCTGTGGAATTCCCTGCCGCAGAGAGTTGTTGATGCCAGTTCATTGGATATATTCAAGAGGCCCTTACGGCTTAAGGGATCAAGGGGTATGGAGAGAAAGCAGGAAAGGGGTACTGAGGGAATGATCAGCCATGATCTTATTGAATGGTGGTGCGGGCTCGAAGGGCCAAATGGCCTACTCCTGCACCTATTTTCTATATTTGTATGTTTCTAAATTCTTCACTGAGGGTGGTGAATCTTTGGAATTCTCTACCCCAGAGGGCTGTGGAGGTTCAGTCGTTGAGTATATTCAAGACAGAGATCGATAGATTTTTGGATATTAAGGGAATCAAGAGATATGGGGATAGTGCAGGAAAGTGGACCCAACTGTCTTAGTGGTCAAAAATCTTGGCCCAATGTGGATAAATAGATTTCCTACCCCGAGAAAGGGAATTATTATTTAACTAAAAAAAAAAAATCAACATTTATTTAATAAATGTTTTATTGTCAAAGACAGGAAACTATTTCAATTGTAAGCAATGGTTCTCTCTCACTTTTCTTTCTTTCACCTTTTGTGTCTTGAGGCTCCTGTTGTCATCCCCTCTGTTTACGAGGAGGATGGAACTGTCTGAGCTCTGTCGATCAACCAACCCGAGGCATTAATCACAAGCGCAGCAGGGTAACTACTGTGTCAGGAGGCTCAGAAATGCAACTCTCAATTACCTGGTTGTGAACTATGATAACACAACCGGTCTAACTTTGTGTTGTGTTCATACTCTATTTATTTGTTACATCTCACTAGATGGGCATTAGGACCCTGCGGGAGCTATTCACAGTTTGCTGTACTCATGCTGGTTCATGCCAGGTTGGGACACCATTTTGGGTTGTATAAAAGCACAGTTAAGTTACATTTCTCCTGGCTCAGTTTGTCAGTTATTTGCATGTACACAACACCTATTAACTTTATTTTCTTTAAAATGCTTTTAAAATCCCAACATGCTTCCGTGCATTTTACTGGGATGAAAAACAAAAATCAAAAAGGAGGCTAGTTACAATGCAGCCAATGTTCCCGGTAAGCTGCACTTTGTTCTGTGCGGCCTGTTTCCTTTCGTGCGCGGCCCCTTTAAATGTCTGCGCATGCGCATATTTACAATGGAAAAGCCGCTGAGTGGCCTGCGCGGGACTTCTCCCATCATCGCGCGGCTGCTTAGAGGGAACACTGAATATTGCCTTTAAACTAATAAATCATGCAAGTTAATAATTTTACATCTGCCTAAATACTTACTAATATGGACAGTAATTTACTTGTTAAGGCTTCTTGTGTTGGGTTTTCCCCAAGAAAAAGAAGCGACGGGAGGCAAGGGAAGAGGGCGAGGTGAGTGAAACTATGTAATGGTCTCTCCAGACAGCGTTTGTGGAATGATGGGATAAATATTATTTCAGAATATTCATCCTTTTGACGTGCTGATTTGAAAATAAAGGTGCTGGGCCATCAGAAGTCAATGTATAAATCTGTGTCACAAAATATTAATGTTAAAATCCGCAGGAATGCTCAAAGCTGCAAAGATGTTATGGTTCAACAAAAGGCACAAATTCAGGGAATTCTGGAATAGTACCAAGCTACAAGTGCTTGTTTAATGCCAGCGCCAGGGGCAACCGCACATTATCCTTGGTTAGAGTCTGGTGGGAGTCGCAGAGCAGCTCCGAACAATTAATGGGAACAAGATTGGAGCAGAGAGAAGGGTAAGATCAGTGGCGAGCACGCTTTTCGTTTTGTAGTCTGCAAAACATATCCAGCCACTTACTCTAGTTTCCACTTGGTGCGTGCAATATGGTGATGCATTCGGAATGAATTCAGGATACTCAGAGTTTTAGTAAGAGAATGAAAACTATGTACGAGTTCAGATGAAAGGTGATTGACCTAAAACGTTGACTCCTTTTCTCTCTCCACAGACGCTGCCTGACCTGTTGAGTATTCCCAGCATTTTCTGCTTTTATTTCAGATTTCCAGCACCCGCTATATTTTGCTTCTGTGAAAAATACACAGTTTGGAATCTGGGCCATAAATATTTAATTTACATGAGGGTTTATATAAATCATTGGAAAGGCTTGGGGACTTTTTCTTTTTTTTAAAATGCCCACTTTCCAAGGAAAATTCGGGCCAGAAGTTTTCTGATGGCCCTGGCAATAACTCAAACTGCACGTAGCACATTCAAGCTCGAACCAGAGAGATCTACAAAAAGTACTTCCAAGGAGATACTGTACTGCGAGGTCCATCTGGGGACATCCTTTCTTTGAGCATTGCTGGCTTGTGAGCTGGTGGTAGAACACAGCGTTTTTTCGATACCCAGGCAATCTGCCATTCGACAGCAAAAGGTTCTCACAATCCTTTGGCCTGACATAGGTACCAGCCCTTGCAGTCCCTCAGGCTATAAAGCCAAGGTTTTCAGTTCATTGCCGCTGGGTCACTGCCACGCAGCTTTCGGCAAATTCTGCCAAACACAACACGTGTGTGACTGGATGCTAAACCTGGCCTCCACCGCAATTTGAAACTGGAACCACACAGTATTGTGGACGCAACACTTTTATTCGAAGCATCAGACAGTAGCATATATGGACTTCTTCAATTTACTGATTCCCATAAAAATGAATCATACACCTGCCACAACTGACAAACCACTGTAACATTACCTGTTCTTGTAGTGATCAATATTGAAGCTGCCGACTTTGCACTTCAGTTTCGTGTACACATCTTGGATATCTACTGAAGCACTCAGGTCTTCGAGTTCGCCAACGACACAGATCTCTGAAAGCATAATCGGAGAATTTTATCAATCTTAAAAAAAAAATGATAGTTCTAACAATGCTTAGAAGTCACCCATCAAAAGAAAGAGCAGATTAGTTCAATGTTAATAAGCTGGGCATGGATGATGTGTTTGAAGAACCAAAGTACTATTTTGGAATGATGTGACGTTCCAAGACATAGAAACATAGAAAATAGGTGCAGGAGCAGGCCATTCGGCCCTTCGAGCCTGCACCGCCATTCAATATGATTGTGGCTGATCATATGATCATGCAACCTCGGTACCCCACCCCTGCCTTCTCTCCATACCCCCGATCCCTTTATCCGTAAGGGCCACATCGAACTCCCTTTTGAATATGTCCAACGAACTGGACTCAACAACTTTCTGTGGCAGAGAATTCCACAGGTTCGCAACTCTCTGGGTGAAAAAGTTTCTCCTCATCTCGGTCCTAATGAACTGCACACCGAATGTGCTCACCATAGTCGATTTTTAAAAAGTGGTGATTCCACTCTCCAAAGTTGATCTTTGTGATTCCCTGCACTTTACAACTGCAGTTCTGCTGAAAAGTGCGGAAAAGTTTTGAAAGCTTATCAAAAATATTCACAAGCTTATCAAAAACTTTAACTCACTCCTGAAATATGTAATTGCTTGAGTAACTCAATAGCACAGAGTTGTTATAGATAACACTTGGTCCATGCGATCTGGATTGGTTTTAATCGCCTGAGGGGGTTGGAGAGCAATTTTCCAAAGTATTTTTTTCCCATATTGCTCCTGGGTTTTATCTCTGTTTTTTGCCTCTCCCAGGAGATCACATGGCTGGGGTGATCGGGGAGGAGGGAGGGAGGAAGGAAGTTTTTAGTCATGATACTCTGGCCATCCTGACTGCAGAGCAGGTATGGTGGACCAGTTGACCTTTTCCTGCCCGCCAATTCCATATGTTTGAAGCGGTATTATTAGAATCCCATCTACACACAGCAAATTCTTCCTCGCGTTCACCCTCCGCAGTAAAAAAATATCTACAAACGCATCATCCCTTGAATGGGAGGGCAGAAAGATAATCTGTTCCCACAGGTTTTCCAATACTGCTATAACAACAACAACTTGTAGTTATATTGCCTTTAGCGTAGTGGCGCTTTACAGGAGTATTAGGAGTTAATATATTTGACACCGAGCCCCGTAAGGAGAAATTAGCGCAGGTGACCAAAAGCTTGGTCAAAGAGGTAGGTTTTAAGGAGCGTCTTGAAGGAGGAAAGAGAGGTAGAGAGGAGGTGAGGTTTAGGCAGGGAATTCTAGAGCTTAGGGGCCAAGCAACAGAAGGAATGGCCACCAATGGTTGAGCGATTATAATCTGACAATTCGGAAAGATAGACAAGAAGGGAAAGGAGGTGGGGTATCTCTGTTAATAAAGGATGATATCAGAGCAGTTGTGAGAGACAATATTGGCTCTAATGAACAAAATGTTGAATCATTGTGGGTGGAGATTAGAGATAGTAAGGGGAAAAAGTCACTGGTGGGCGTAGTTTATAAGCCCCCAAATAATAACTTCACAGTGGGGCGGGCAATAATCAAGGGAATAATGATGCATGTGAAAAAGGAACGTCAGTAATCATGGGGGATTTTAACCTACATATCAAATCAAATCGCATGGGGTAGCCTTGAGGAGGAATTCATAGAATGCATACGGGATTGTTTCTTAGAACAGTATGTTACAGAACCTACAAGGGAGCAAGCTATCTTAGATCTGGTTCTGTGTCATGAGATAGGAATAATAAACGATCTCCTAGTAAAAGATCCTCTCGGAAATCGTGATCACAGTATGATTGAATTTGTAATACAGATTGAGGGTGAGGAAATAGTGTCTCAAACGAGCGTACTATGCTTAAACAAAGGGGACTACAGTGGGATGAGGGCAGAGTTGGCTAAAGTAGACTGGGAACACAGACAAAACGGTGGCACAATTGAGGAACAGAGAGGACTTTTAAGGAGCTCTTTCATAGTGCTCAACAAAAATATATTCCAGTGAAAAAGGGCGGCAAGAGAAGGGATAACCAGCCGTGGATAACCAAGTAAATAAAGGAGAGTATCAAATTAAAAACCAATGCATATAAGGTGGCCAAGGTTAGTGGGAAAATAGAAGATTGGGAGGTCCTGCTGTAACTGTACAGGGTATTGGTGAGGCTGCACCTGGAGTACTGCGTGCAGTTTTGGTCACCTTACTTAAGGAAGGATATACTAGCTTTGGAAGGGGTACAGAGACGATTCACCAGGCTGATTCCGGAGATGAGGGGGTTACCTTATGATGATAGATTGAGTAGACTGGGTCTTTACTCGTTGGAGTTCAGAAGGATGAGGGGTGATCTTATAGAAACATTTAAAATAATGAAAGGGAGAGACAAGGTAGAGGCAGAGAGGTTGTTTCCACTGGTCGGGGAGACTAGAACTCGGGGGCACAGCCTCAAAATACGGAAGAGCCAATTTAAAACCGAGTTGAGAAGGAATTTCTTCTCCCAGAGGGTTGTGAATCTGTGGAATTCTCTGCCCAAGGAAGCCGTTGAGGCTAGCTCATTGAATGTATTCAAATCACAGATAGATAGATTTTTAACCAATAAGGGAATTAAGGGTTACGGGGAGCGGGCGGGTAAGTGGAGCTGAGTCCACGGCCAGATCAGCCATGATCTTGTTGAATGGTGGAGCAGGCTCGAGGGGCTAGATGTCCTACTCCTGTTCCTAATTCTTATGTTCTTATGTTCTTATGTTCTTATATTCTTATGTTATGTTATGTTCTTATGTTATGTTCTTATGTTCTTATAATCAGGGATGCTCAAGTGGGCAGAATTAGAGGAGTGCAGACATCTCGAGCTTTTGGACAAATTTTAAAGGTGTTCAGAAGCAGCCTTGGTCAACTCTAGTATTACTTTTACTTCCATCTCTGTGGAGAGACACTTAATCTCCACTGTAAAGCTCCACTTAAAAGTAATATACAGAAGTTGCCATATGGAGAATCCAGGCAAAAATCATGTCCTATCACTACAAGGCACAGTATGGGGGTAATCTGAAGTCAATGGAAAAAGATAGCATCTAAGGTGTAAAACAAGCTGAAAATTCGCTGTCACACATTTTCCAGAATTTGTCGCCAAGGGTACTGGTTACAGGTTTGCAATTTAAATACTTACATTTCTGTGAGGAAATGGAAATGATCTGAACAGTAAAGGGCTATATTTGACGCATGGAGAAGGAGGTGGGGAGGGGGATCTTTTAGCCCTTACTCATAGATGTAGAAAAATCTATTTCTCACCTGTGCCTTTACTGCTTGGTTCGTGTGCAAACAATTTGACCGTCACTTTAGGCAACATCCACTGCATCCATAAACTGATACATCCAGTGGTTCCACCAATATTACTCGTTTTCTGCTCCAAGGTGGAAGAGTCAGAGAAAGGACTTTCGTCCACCATTTGGACTGAGTCGCCCTGTGGGAAACATTCAAACGCAAGAATTTGTACAACAGCTGTAGAATGAAATAATTATACATGGCACTTCCTTATATTAGCCACAATTAAACCAAAAGTTCCCAAGACTCGAGAGATACCCACAGATGGAACCTGAAGAGAAATGCAACTGCATTAAATCAGAATAAATTTAAATGCTGCATCATGAGGTGGGAAGAATATAGTTACAAATCTGACAACCTCAGCTTCATTAAATCTGATAGTAAAAAAGAAAAAAAGAACTTGCAATTATATAGGACCTTTCACAACCTCAGGACGTTCCAAAGCGCTTTAATCAATGAAGTACTTTTGAAGTGCTGTGACTGTGGTAATGTCGGAAACGCTGCAGCCAATTTGCGCACTGCAAGCACCCACAAACAGCAATGTGATAACGATCATATAATCTGTTTTTAGTTGTTGGTTGAGGAATAAGGACACCAGGGAGAACTCCCTTGCTTTTCTTTGAATTGGTTGGAACAGAAAGCATCATCTTAGGCAGTCCCTCGAACGAGGATGACTTTGCTTCCACGCCAAAAGGGATGAGTTCACTGATGTTTCAATGGAGTACCCGATATTCCAGTCCTGAACTCCAATTGAAGGGTGGAAGATGCCTGTGCGTGGATTTTTTTAACGTGTGATGACCGTTGCACGGGCTTGACAGAGCTAGGCCTTTATCCAGTGGCAAGGGCAAACCAGACCGTCTGGGGATTTGCTCTGCTGCACGGACCTCGTGCGCACACATATCGCAGTGTGGGCTGGCCCATGCTGCCCCTGGGCCCTCGGCTCTTCTGGGCCCCGCACCCTCATTTGCCGCACCTCCACCACGATCTCTCGCTGCTCCTCCGCCACAAGCATTCGCCGCATCTCCGCCACAAACATTCGCCGCATCTCCGCCACGATCTCTCGCCACTCATCTTTTGTCACATCTCAGAAAACAGAGAGTAGGGATAAACGGGTCGTTTTCAGGTTAGCCGGCTGTAACTAGTGGGGTGCCGCAAGGATCAGTGCTGGAGCCTCAGCTATTTACAATCTATATTAATGACCTAGATGAAGGGACCGGGTGTAATGTATCCAAGTTTGCAAGTATCCAAGATACAAAGCAAGGTGGGACAGTAAGCTGTGAGAAGAAGACAAAGCTTCTGCAAAGGGATATAGATAGACTAAGTGAGAGCACACTAAGGTGGCAGATGGAGTATAATGTAGGGAAATGTGAGGTTATTCACCTTAGGAGGAATAGAAAAACACAATATTTTTTAAATGGCAAGAAACTTTTAAATGTTGGTGTTCAGAGAAATTTGGGGGTCCTTGTGCAAGAAAGATAGAAAGCTAGCATGCAGGTACAGCAAGCAATAAGGATGGCAAATGGCATGTTATCCTTTATTGTTAGGGGGTTGGAGTAAGGGAGTCTTGCTACAATTGTACAGGGCCTTGGTGAGACCACATCTGGAGTATTGTGCACAGTTTTGGTCTCCTTATCGAAGGAAGGATATACTTGCCTTGGAGGCGGTGCAACAAAGGTTCACTCAATTGATTTCTGGGATGAGAAGGCTGTCTTATGATGAGAGATTGTGTAGAATGGGCCTATACTCTCTGGAGTTTAGATAAATGAGAGGTGATCTCATTGAAACATACAAGATTCTGAAGGGAATTGACAGGGTAGATGCTGAGAGGTTGTTTCCCCCGGCCGGAGTGTCTACAACTAGGGGGCAAAGTATCAGGATAAGGGGTAGGCCATTTAAGACAGAGATGAGGAGGAATTTCTTCATTCAGAGGGGTGTGAATCTTTGGAATTCTCTGCCCCAGAGGGCTGTGGATGCTAAGTCTCTGAATATATGTGGGGTGGATTGACCCATCCACCTCCACAGAGGTGTGTGGAGGGCCTGACCCATCCACCTCCATGGCACGAACCTGGTATTGCAGTACTTCCAGGAACGGTGCAGTGGCTCTCGGCCTTTTGGCTAAGAGCATTGGCGCAGAGTGATCCTTGATGTGTGCAAGGTGACCTCTGGCGTTTGTGATTTGACAAAGAATTGGAAAGATTGGCTACGAATAAAAATAAAATAAAAATAAAAATATTGAAAGCTGAGATAGATAGATTTTTGCAGTCTGGAGTCAAGAGATATGGAGATCGGGCGGAAAGTGGAGTTGAGGGCGATGATCAGCCAGGATCTTATTGAATGGCGGAGCAGGCTCGAGGAGCCGTATGGCCTACTCCTGCTTCTATTTCTTATGTTCGTTCTTATAACGTCTCATCTGAAAATGTCATCCTAGATTTTGTGCTCAAGTCTGTAGAAGTGGACTTGAACCCACAACGTTCTCAGAGGCGAGAGTTCTACCAACTAAGCCACAGCTGACACTATAAATATGATAGCAAAGATACCATGACATGGCATGTGTAAATCCCATCATTTGTTTTAATTTGTTATCAACCTATATATTGCATTATACATGCCAAGGTTTATTCCTATTAATTCCCCAATTTAGCAACTGAGAGCATGTCATAGAATCATAGAAATACAGCACAGAAAGAGGCCATTCGGCCCATCGAGCCTGTGCTGGCCCTTTGAAAGAGCAGTTGAGAGTCATCCCACGTCTCCACTTTTTGTCCGGAACCCTATAAGTTCCTCATCCTCAAGAACCTGTGCAACTCCCTTTTAAAATTATGAAATCAGCTTCCACCACCTTTTCAGGTCGAGCATTCCAGGTCCCAGCAACTCAGTGAAAACATTTCTCCTCATCTCCCCTTTTTTGAATCTATGACCTCTGGTTATTCCAAAAGCAAAATACTGCGGATGCTGGAATCTGGTAATTGACCTCCTCACCAGAGGGAACAGTTTTTCTCTATCTATTCTATCAAAACCCATCATCATCTTGAAAACCTCGATTAGCTCACCTCTTAACCTTCTCTGTTCCAAGGAGAACAGTCCTAACTTTTACAATCACTTCTCATAATTGAGGCTCCTCACCCCTGGTAACATCCTGGTAAACCTCCTATATATCTATATGCCTTTATATCTTCGCTGAAGTCAGGTGCCCAGAATTGTCCACAATTCCTCAGCTGAGGACTAACCAGTGATTCCTATAGCTCTAGGATGATCTCTTTGCTTTTATATTCTATTCCTCGATTTATAAGCCCAAGTAACCCGTGTACTTTTTTTTAAAACCACCTTATCAAATTGCTGTGCCAACTATAAGAATCTGTGTATATGGACGCCAAGGCCTTTCTGCTATCTACACTTTTCAAAATCATGCTATTTATAGTATACTGTCTTTCCATATTATTCCTCCCAAAGTACATCACTTTACACTTCTCGTTATTGAATCCCATCTGGCGTTCTGCCACTGCAAACCACCGCCCAGACTCAAAAACATCTGACCACCACCACCCTTTGTCACTGAGCCAATTTCGTATCTGTACCACCACTTTCCATGAGCTTCCATCTTATTAACAAGCTTCCTTTGTAGCACTTTGTCAAATGCCTTCTGAAAGTCCATACATACATCTACTGCACTACCTTGATTAACCTTCTCTGTTACCTCATCAAAGAATTCAATCAAGTTAGTCAAGACATGATTTGCATTTAACAAATCCATGCTGGCTCTCTCTTTAACCCATATCTTTCCAAATGAAAGTTTACTTTGCCCCTGATAATGATTTCCAATAACTTCCCAAACACCAATGTTAGGCCGGCTGACCTATAGTTTCCTGGTTCAACCCTCTCTCCTTTCTTGAATAATATAACATTAGCAACCCTCCAGTCCTCCGGCACGACTCCTGTATCCAATGAGGATTGAAAGATTGTGACCAATGCCTCTGCTATTTCTACCTTTGCTTCCTTCAGCAACCTAGGATGCATTCCATCTGGACCTGGTGACTTATTTCTACCCAGAAAGTATTAATTTATAAAAACAACTTATATTAATTTATAAAACACTTCTGTTCAATTCGATTTGTTCCTTAAGCCTCATCTTAGTAACGGTCTGCTACAGCAGTGGCAAGGTTATAGATATTTCTCTTTTAGTGTGGTTAGCCCACACCTGGAGCACTGTGAGCAGTTCTGGGCACCACACCTTCGGAAGGAAATATTGGCTTTGGAACGAGTTTACCAGAATGATACCCGGACTTCAAGGGTTACATTCCGAGGAGAAATTACACAAATTAAGGTTGTATTCCTGAGAATTTAGAGTGTTAAGCGGTGATCTGATCGAAGTTTTCAGGATATTAAGGGGAACAGATAGGATAGAGAGAAACTATTTCTGCTGGTTGGGGATTCTAGGACTGGGGTGGCGGGGGCGGGGGGGGGGGGGGGGGGCGGGGGCGGGTATAGTCAAAAAATTAGAGCCAGACCTTTCAGGAGTGAAATTAGGAAACACTTGTATACACAATGGGTGGTAGAAGTTTGGAACTCTCTTCTGCAAACGGTAACTGATGCTAGATCTATTGTTAATTTTAAATCTGAGATTGATAACCTTTTGGTAACCAAAGGTATTAAGGGATATGGGCCAAAGGCGGGTATAAGGAGTTAGGTCGCAGATCAGCCATGATCTCATCGAATGGCGGAACAGGCTCAAGGGGCTGAATGGCCTACTCCTGTTCCTATGTTCCTCTGTTACACAATGAATAAAAATGGTCTGAACAATTTTGAGAAACATATTAATGTGAGCACTGATGCCATAATAGCAGAGGTATATTTTCCAAGATTTGTCATGCTACTGCAAGAAAACAGCTACTTACCTAACCACATTTCCATGACTGTATACAGAAAATATAAGGAGCCACTACAAACTGTCTTATTGCGTAAAACAATCAACCAGTCTTTTCGAAAATTTATTTTCTTGAGGCAAATCAAAACATCCAATCAAAATTTCATAAATTGGTGTTGTTGGGTTTTTCCATAACCTGCATCAAGGAACAACGAGGTGTAGCCAAAACTAGAATTCCTGTTTCCAAAATGAATTATCACAGTTCGTAATCCCTCTCTGAATGAAGGATCTCTTCAACACACCTACTGTTTCAATGCCATTAACATTCACACACTGAGGAAAAGCATGCATCTCTTATGACAAGATTTATACACTGCTTATGATATAAAAGCTTGTCACAACAGTTCAGTCGTAACAGAGGAATAAAGAAACGTCTACCAGCCTATAAATGTCAACATCCAGGCTAGACAGATAGATTCCAAGGGGGGAGGGAGGGAAGGAGGGAGAAAGAGAGTTGAGTTTGTTGTAAGAATGTGTTGAGAAACTTCCCCGGAGGAAATCCTCCACACACAAAAGAATCTCCTAATCCTGTAACGGGAACTAATTAAGGCAGCGGGGTCCATGGTCTCACACTTGTAGTGTGATTGCTTTGCATAGGACGTGAAGGAAGGCAGTGTTCAAGTGATTTTCTTTGGATTTGGAGGTTTAATGGAGTTTAAATTGGGGAAACTTTAGTCGGGCTCTACTTGGAATGTGGTAACTGCTGTCATAAGTCTTGCACTATTTTAGCATTGGCATTAACCCATGTAGTGTTCATGGATTAATGTTTTCATTAAAATAGCAAAGGAATTTCATTCAGCTGAGTTTGTTACTAATATCGGGCTCAATTTTGGCTAGGAGTTGCTCCGTTTTTTTTGGAGCAACTTGATTTTTCTGGAGTTTCTTAAAAATCCCCATTTTACACATTCAATTGGCACCAGTGTAAGTGAGTTAGTTAGGATTTTTTAGCTTGTTTTTTTTCTCAAAAGGGGGCATTACCAGCCACCTGCACCAGTTTTGGCCATTTAGGCCACTTTGGCCAGCTAATAGTTACTCCAAATCTACCTAAGCCAGCGCATGTGGCCACTTCAGAAAACCCTTGCGGAGTGTTAAGAAATCAGCGCAGGTAAGTACATCGGAAGCCATTAGGCCTGGGATAGTAGGGGTGGGAGGCCAGCAGAACTTAATGACTTGACTAAAGAATGTGAAGAGGATCAAACAGCTATACAGGACACATATGACAAACTTCACAAAGTTAATTTATTATTAACTACATTAAGCATTCATGGAAGTTTAAACGACAAAAATAAAAGAAGTAAAAGATAGTTGAATTAAATTGCCCTAATCTCACAACTAATTTAAACAACTATTTGTTTGCAATGATTATACTGGGTCAAAATTGAGCCCATATTATCTAAATAAAGTCTACTTCAATAAATAAAATATTCTCTCAGTGTTCCTCCGTCACTTATGTTCTTCTTTCACAATAGCACCAGGTGAATAGGCTTGACAAATGGTTCACAAGAAACAAATTAGATTTATATAATTTTTTCAAAATATCCAAAAGTCCAGGAAAATGACAAGCCATTAAGAAAGTTCAAAAATAGCTACAGTGCATAAAATTTCAAACCTCAGGCTGATCGTACCGGGATGCCACTTGGCCAGGGCTAGGGGCGGGCATCGGGTCCTACACACACAGCGGCTGCAGCATGCACTCGGAGAGGCTGGGAGCGAGGAGCTACTGCACATGCGCGGACACTTCACTGGGCACGTGCAGACGTCCTGGCACTGTTTTCAGCGCAGGACGCTGGCTCCGTCACCGACTCGACTGGTCATGCTGCACGAGGAGAGGCCGGACAGCGAACAAAGTGGGGAGTGATTTTTTCAGTGCATTTATCAACGGAGAAAAGCGGCGCATCTCCGGTACGCTCGCCGAAAAAAGGGGTGGGCCAAATTTGAGCCCATCGTTAGCCAAATTTGAGCCCATCGTTAGGCCAACATCTCCAGCAGTGAAGCACTGACCGCACTTGACCAGCTCCATTGGGCGGGCCACAATGTCCGCATGCCCGACACAAGACTCCCAAAGCGCGCGCTCTACTGGGAACTTCTACACGGCAAGCGAGCCCCAGGTGGCAGAAGAAACGTTTCAAGGACACTCTCAAAGCCTCCTTGATAAAGTGCAACATCCCCACCGACACCTGGGAGTCCCTGGCCAAAGATCGCCTTAAGTGGAGGAAGTGCATCCGGGAGGGCGTTGAGCACCTCGAGTCTCATCGCTGAGAGCATTCAGAAAACAAGCGCAGGCAGCGGAAGGAGCGTGCGGCAAACCAGACTCCCCACCCACACTTTCCTTCAATGACTGCCTGTCCCACCTGTGACAGATACCGTGATTCCCGCCTCAGACTGTTCAGTCACCTGAGAACTCACTTTTAGAGTGGAAGCAAGTCTTCCTCGATTTTGAGGGACTGCCTATGATAGAAACATAGAAAAATAGGTGCAGGAGTAGGCCATTCGGCCCTTCGAGCCTGCACCACCATTCAATAAGATCATGGCTATCTTTCACCTCAGTACCCCATTCCTGCTTTCTCTCCATACCCCTTGATCCCTTTAGCCATAAAGGCCACATCTAAATCTCTCTTGAATATATCCAACGAACTGGCATCAACAACTCTCTGCGGTAGGGAATTCCACAGGTTCACAATTCTCTGAGTGAAGAAGTTTCTCCTCATCTCAGTCCTAAATAGCTTACCCCTTATCCTTAGACTGTATCCTCTGGTTCTGGACTTCCCCAACATCAGGAACATTCTTCCTGCATCTAACCTGTCCAGTCCCGTCAGAATTTTATATGTTTCTATGCGATCCCCTCTCATCCTTCTAAACTCCAGTGAATAAAGGCCCAGTCGATCCAGTCTCTCCTTATATGTCAGACCAGATGATTATGACAGATCGATCTAAGCCCATTGCTTCTTCCTATGCTGTCTACTCTCCACCTGTTGTGGAAATTCAGACAGATAAATTAAGGGAGAAAGGAATAGAAGGTAATGCTGATAGGGTTAGATGAATAGAGGAGGGAGGAGGCTCACATGGAACAGAAACACCAGCATGGACCAGTTGGGCCAAATGGCCGTTTAGTGCGGTCCATTATATGTAATACTTGAACAATGCAACAAAACTGGCCAGGGGGTGGGAGGTGCTCATTAATGCTTGAATTGTTTGCTGGATGAAGTAGGTGGTGGGAAAATCTATCTTTTAGACCATTGGATGTGCCCAGGTTGATGGAGAACAGTCACAAGAGGTCAGATGGATGGGTGGGAGCTTGCTGTGCGAAATTTGGCTGCCGCGTTTGCCTACATTGTACTGGTGACTATACTTCTAAAGTACTTGATTAGCGGTGAAGCATTCTGGGATGTCCTGCAGTCATGGAACGCGCTGTATAAATGCATGTTCTTTCATTCTTTCAAATATCTATTAAATACTTTTCTCATAAACAGCACTTTTAGCCTCACTCGTTAATTCTATTCTACCTAATCTACATTCCCCCTTGCTGCCCATTTAGTTCCTCTGGTTCCATTCGCAATCTGTAAAGCGCTCGGGGACATCATCCTATAAATTCAAGCAGTTGTCCCTTGTTCAAAATGAAGCATGCTGGAATTTTGAAACATTTCAGAAACAAAAGAAATGCACAAAAGTGAATCCTCCATTTGCAGATATTCTTGTCTAAGATTAATGCTTAAAACATGACTGTAATATTGTGTACCATTTTAAGAAAAATATGAACGAGTATGAATTCTGAATCTACAGCTCCCAAAATTCAGTTCTCCTGCAGGCAGCTGCTCCTCAAGGTAAATGAGCTGGATACACTGAGGACGACCACCAGGAGGAACATAACCATTCAGTTCCATCTGATGGCCAGCTCAGTATATCTCGGCTTGGCAGGGTAGATGCTGGGAGGATGTTTCCTCTGGCTGCTGAGTCTAGAACTAAGGCTCACAATTTCAGAATAAGGGCTCAGCCATTTAGGATTGAGATGAGGATACATTTCTTCACTCAGAAACTTGTGAATCTTTGGAATTCTCGACCCCAGAGGACTGTGGATGCTCAGTAGTAGAGTATTGTTTTTAATTCATTCCGGGATGTCGGAGTTGCTGGCAAGGCCAGCATTTATTGCCCATCAGTAATTTCCCTCGAGAAGGTGGTGGTGAGCCGCCTTTTTGAATTGCTGCAGTCCTTGTGGTGAAGGTACTCCCACCGTGTTGTTAGGGAGGGAGTTCCAGGGTTTTGACCCAATGAAGGAACGGTGATATATTTCCAAATCATGATGGTGTATGACTTGGAAGGAAACTTGCAGGTAATGGTGCACCTGCTGCCCTTGTCCTTCTGGATGGTAGAGGTCGCGGGTTTGGGAGGTGCTGCTGAAGAAGCCTTGCCAAGTTGCTGCAGTGCATCTTATACATGGTACACACTGCAGCCACGGTGCACCGGTGGTGGAAGGAGTGAGTGTTGAAGGTGGTGGATGGGGTGCCAATCAAGAGGGCTGCTTTGTCCTGGATGGTGTCGAGCTTCTTGAGTATTGTTGGAGCTGCACTCACCCAGGCAAGTGGAGAGTATTCCATCAATATCTGACTTGTGCCTTGTAGATGGTGGAAAGGCTTTGGGGAGTCGGAAGGTGTGGCACTCATCACAGAATACCCAACCTCTGACCTGCTCTTGCTGCCACACTATTTTATGGTGGTCCAGTTAAGTTTCTGGTCAATGGTGACCCAAGGATGTTAATGGTGGGGGATTCAGCTATGATAATGCCGTTGAATATCATGGGGAGGTGGTTAGACTCGTGCTTGTTAGAAATGCCTGGTACTTGTGTGGCGCGAATGTTACTTGCCACTTATCAGCCCAAGTCTGAAGGTTGTCCAGGTCTTGCTGTATACGGGCATGGACTGCTCCATTTTCTGAGATGCAGCAAATGGAGCTAAACACTGTGCAATCATCAGCGAACAACCCCACTTTCTGACCTTATGATGGAGAGAAGGTCATTGATGAAGCAGCTGAAGATGGTTGGGCCGAGGATACTGTCGAGGAACTCCTGCAGCCATGTCCTTTGGCTGAGATGATTGGCCTCCAACAATCACAACCTTCTTCCTTTGTGCTCGGTATGAGTCCAGCCAGTGCAGAGTTTTCCCCGATTCCTATTGAATTCAATTTTACTAGGGCTCCTTAATGCCGCACTCGGTCAAATGCTGCCTTGATGTCAAGGGCAGTCACTCTCACCTCACCTCTTTTATTCATGTTTTGACTAAGGTTGTAATGAGGTCTGGAGCCGAATGATCCTGGCGGATCCCAAACTGAGCATTGGTGAGCAGGCTATTGGTGAGTAAGTGCCACTTGATAGCACTGTTGATGACACCTTCCATCACTTTACTGATGATTAAGAATAGACTGATGGGGCAGTAATTGGTCGGATTGGTTTTGTCCTGCTTTTTGTGGACAGGATATACCTGGACAGTTTTCCACATTGTCGCCGAGATGCCAGCGTTGTAGCTGTACTCGAACAGCTTGGCTAGAGGCGCGGCTAGTTCTGGGGCACAAGTCTTCAGCACAACACCTGGGATGTTGTTGTCAGGAGCCTAGCCCTTGTTGTATCCAGTGCGCTCAGCCGTTCTTGATATCATCTGACATGAATTGAATTGGCTGAAGACTGTTTTCTGTGATGGTGGAGATGTCATGAGGAGGCCGATATGGATCATCCACTTGGCACTTCTGGCTGAAGATGGTTGCAAACACTTCAGCCTTGTCTTTTGCACTTGCGGGCTGGACGCTACCATCATTGAGGATGGTGATGTTCATGGAGCCTCCTCCTCCCGTTTGTTGTTTATTCAAGTATATTTATGACAGACATCAACAGATTTTTGGGGATACAAAGGGAACCAAGGGATATGGGAGTTGAGGTAAAAGATCAGCCGTGATCTTACTGAATGGAGAAGCAGGCTCGAGAGGCTGAATGGCCTACACCTGCTCCTATTTCTTATGTTCTGGCACATGTATTCTGGAGTTGCACTGGCTGCGAGAACAGTGTGTTGGCAGCCTGGGGCACTAGCAACCCGCATGAAGCGCGATATCAATGCAGCTGTAATCTGGAAACAACTATCGACAGGTATCAGCTAAGATTGGAATTTAATCACACCTCCTGATTACTAGTTGAAAGTACAAAAGTTGTGTTGACTGAGAAAATCCATCGAGTATTTATTTCAACTTGTACCACTCCAAGAGGTACCTAAAACTTTCAACCATGCAACCTGTTACAAGTGTCATCTATCCCATTAATCTAATCTCTAAATTTGGAACATCATTATTTCATTCACCTAATATCTAATTGAAGATCACATTCTCAACAATTCCATCCCAACAAGCATGTCCTGCGGCCAATAGAGCAGGAGCGTGTGAAAACGATTGTTTAACTGTAACAAATATTCCTGTAAGGTCGCTGAACACCTCACCAGTCCTACGTATTAACAGACCAACATTAAGCCAGGAGTTGCCACCCAGGGTACAATCTTTATCCTGTGAACGGCAACGGTTTTAGTATTATTAAAATTTATCCCTGCATCCAAATGAAGGTTGCCTATCAACTAATTACCTGCCGAGACTTGAACTTCAATTTTCCACAGACCACCAACTACAATCTACAACAGCAAAAATAACAATTTGTATTTATATAGCGTCTTTCACATAGTAAAATGTCCCAAGACGCTTCACAGCAGCGTTATAAAACAATATTTGACACATAAGGAGATATTAGGGCAGATGACTAAAAGCTTGGTCAAAGAGGTAGGTTTTAACAAGCACCTTAAAGGGTGAAAGAGATCGAGAAGCAGAGAAGTTTAGGGAGTGAATTCCAGAACTTGGGGCCTTGTTAGCTTAAGGCACGGCCACCAGTGGTGGAGCAGTTCAAATCTGGGATGCTCGAGCAGTACACATATCTCGGAGAGTTCTGGGGCTGGAGAAAATTACAGAGATAAGAAGGGGTGAGGTCTTGGGGGGATTTGAAAACAAAGATGAGAATTTAAAATTTAAGTTGCTTAACCGAAAGCCAATGTAAGTCAGTGAGTGAGCACAGGGGTGATGGTTGAATGAGACTTGGTGCGAGTTATGTCATGGGCAGCAGAATTTTTGATGACCTCAAGTTTACGGAGGGTAGAACGTGGAACGCTGGCCAGGAGTGCGTTGGAATCGTCAAGTCTAGAAATAACAAAGGAAAATTAGGGTTTCTGGAGCAGATGAGCTGAGGCAAGGCTGGGATCTGGCGATGTTACGTAGGTGGAAATAGGCGGTCTTAGTGATGGTGCAGATATGTGGTCGGATGCTCATCTTGGGGTCAAATATGACGTCTGATTCAGCCTCATACAGTTGCTAGGTATAGTCGGTGACTCAGTAACAGAGTTTGTGGCAGGGACTGAAGACAATGGCTTCAGTCTTCCCAATATTTAGTTGGAGGAAATCTCTGCTTATCCAGTACTGGATGTCGGACAAGCAATCTGACAATTTAGAGACGGTGGAGGGGTCGAAGAGGTGGTGGTTAGGTAGAACTGGGTGTAGTTAGCGTGTATGTGGAAACGTACGCTGTGTTTTCAGATGATGTCACCGAGGGGCAGCAAGTAGATGAGAAATAGGAGGGGGCGAAGGATAGATCCTCGGGGGCACCAGAGGTAACGGTGCGGAAGTGGGAGGAGAAGCCGTTGCAGGTGATTCTCTGGCTACAATTAGATAAGAATGGAACCAGGCGAGTGCAGTCACCCCTGCTGATCCCATAAGAGAAAACACATTGTAGAACTTAAGAATCCTGGCCAAAAGAAACAAAAGCCAATCTATCCTTGATGAAACGATTAGATGAAGGAGGGGAAACTTAGACCATCTCCATTGAATTTTGAAATTGATATTAGTGATGGGAGTTTTATTTTGTATAATTTACAAGACAATCTACATGGTGAGCCTGGATTCATTAATAGCAAGTACACAAAATTGTTCAATAAGGGCAACATTTCATCTCACAATTCCAGTATCTACTGTTGGCATGCTAACAACAACACAATAAGAGCTGTAAGTTCTGTATTTCCTAGAGCTATACATTCTTCAGCGTAGATTCATGATATGTACTCTTCCTTATTCATTCTATTGAATGCTCTACAATGTATCCAGAAGATTTTCAAAGCGATAGCTAAGGGATTGTAAATACTCTCCTAGCAGAGATCACTCCGCACTCTTTAAAACCTTTCTACCACCCGACAAGAGATTCCGAATTGTGTCAGTCACAAAGTAAATATGCTATTCCGAATATGGCAAACTGTTTCTCTATTCTCTGACAACTGTCATTATCTTTAACTCTAGGCCAACACAATACCTGTAGCAATGTTTCAATATATGTTCAAATCAGCAGGTTAACACCTCTATTAAAATAGAGGTTTTAAACAAGTGTTGTACTACTTGGCTTTGCAGATTTTAAACAGTGCCCTCTAGTGGAAGACTAATCAAATAAACTTACTTAAAGACAAAAAAAATGGTATTTTTAAAACATGAATGAGAATCCAATATTGTTATCAATAATCTGCCAATGAACGTATCACTTGGAAATATATAGACAACAATATATAGTTCTATCAACAGTAGCTTCCCATTGTAAAATACTACTTCGAGGAGGCTGGCCCAGAATTTGCAGTCTTGGTGAACTGGCAGCATTGGTGTCATTTCGCCTTTGAAACCAACCGCAACTGCATGATTTGGCGCATGAGCAGCCTAACACGGAAATTATGAAGTTGCGGTTTGTCATTCGTGTTGTGTATGGAGAAAGAGTCAGACTGAACCCTGAGCTCAAAGTAAAGTGTGACCTTGGTCTTTTATTGCAGGTCTCCAGAGTGCCTCTCCAACCTGTGAAGCCTCCTTAAATATCTGTGCTCCCAAGGGATTATGGGATCCCTTGGGACTCCGGGGAATGAGCTCTCTGGTGGCTGTAGAGTAAATACAAGTCCACAAATATAACAATTCATTGCTCCTCCACAGTCTGGGCTGAGCTCCCCCCTGAATCAGTGAAATCTCTCAAATCATTGGGCCCAATTTTGGCCAACCCGTTTTTTGGCGTACTTACCCTTTATGCATCGTTTTTGTGCGCTGGAAAAAAAGGGCCCCATCTTGGCCGTTCTGAAGAGTCTGGAGTGCCCTGGTGCGGCGCAGATTAAACAGTGGGGGGCGGAGCTACAGCCCTGCACGAAATCAGTGCCAGCAGCGTCGCGCATGCGCAGTGGCGTCGGGTCCGGTCTGGTGTTCGCACATGCGCAGTAGCGCCGAAACTTGCAGCCGTGTACTGTCTGTGTTGCTGTTCTGTTTGTATGCAAATTAAAATGCCGCGTTCGGTCGCCCCCCCCCCCCCGATATGAAGGCCAGCCAGCAGCTCTCTCTCTCTCCCCTCCTCCCTGCCCCTACCACCAATGCCGCATTCGATCGCTCTGCTTCGCACGCCCCCCCCCCCCCCCCCCGCCCCTAGCCCTGGCTGAAGGGTTTGCGGTGCATACCGAGCCCAGCCAGCGCAGCCCAGCCTCTCCTCCCCCTCCCTTCAGCCTCTCAATGCGTCCATGCCGGCCGCCCCTTTCCCAGGCCGAATGGCCTCCCTTACAGGCCGGCCCGCTGCCTTCCCCAGCCGAATTCAAGTCAAGGTAGGATTTACTACAATTCTTTATTTGTTATTCAGTTCTTTATTTTTAATGAATTATTTAAACTTTTATTTGCAATGTTTGGTGCTTGGGTGCAGGACCTTACTTACCTGAGCCGATTTCTTAATTGCCCGTTCAGTTGATGCAATACTTTAATTATTTACTTCACTTCTTTATTTTTTTATTGAATTGTTATTACTGCTTGTGCTTTGTTTTGTGCTTGATTGTGCTTTAATTGTAGTTACTTGTGCTGATTCCTTAACTGTAAGTAAGGACTTTCTGTGCGGACAAAAGTGGACACATACGCTGCCCTAAGTTACTTTAGTACAACTTTTTTCTGGCCAAATTGGCATAAATGGTGTAAGTGGCTGGGAACGCCCCCTTTTGAAAAAAAAACTGACCGAACAAAAAAACAAACAAAACTCACTTACACTGGCGCAAATTAAATGGCTATATTTGCAACTAAAAAGATACACCAGAAAAATCAAGTTACACCAAAAAAAACAGTGCAACACATGGGAAAATTTGGGCCTATAGAAATGGGCGAAAACTTCAGATCTTCCGCAGTAATTAGTTAAATTCCCCGCTAAGAGTTAGACCCAAAGGGATCAGGTGTAACACAGGTTTTAACAGCATATTTAATGCTTAAAAAAAGGTATGGCCCTAAAAAACTAATTTTAATTTTGTGTAGTCAAATTTAGCGATTTTAATTAAAATTTTAAAGAAACATTTTTTGAAAAAAAGCATTTAAATTTTTTTTTTTTAAAGTTTGTTCATTTTTAGTTCAGGTTTGCCTTTTCCCCATGTGAGAGTCCCAATCTTTGCTTTGCTCTCTAACATTTTAATAAAGTTACACTTCCTTGTTCGCTGTCTGTGAGAATTCTGTGTTTTGATTGGCTGCTTCGACAGCTTGTTGATGTCACAGCAGCTCGCACTTGGGGATCCCCACTATAGTCCGTTGATTTGAATTGCATGTCGGAAAGCCCGAACTTCATTGTGCGAAGCTTACTTCGAGGCCAACGGCGAATGTACTTGCTTTGCTGCTGACCGCAAATTCTGTACCCTAATGTTTAGTTCTCATCTAATTGGATTCAAGTGGATCAAACTGCCATAAAATTTGAGAGAGTTTTGGTGAAAAAGCAATCAGAGCCAACAACGGATAAATACTGTGCAGCTATAGACAAAGTTCTATTGAAGTCAATGACATAACTTCATCAACGTGTACTTAATTTCTAGGCTTAAATCACATCAATAATTACAGTAGCCAAGATTGTACGTGTTTTTTCTCCTCAAAAAACCATAAAAGCTTGTTGAGTGAATCTGAACTACCATATGAAATTTATAATTGACCAGATATATCTGGCTATTTTAGTTCATTCAAAGTTTGTTCATACGATTTAAAATAAGATATTTGCCACATCTTTGCGTCAGATGCATTCAGTGTCTTAATACTAACTCAAGTCTCAAGATGTTGCTGAAATCATGTCATTCATTTTAGATTTTAACTAATATTGATTTTGTTCTCCGTCTCTTTACAAATAGTAAGTGAGTACTCTCCAGTTAAGCGTACAATTTTACACAGTACCAACACTACATAATTAAGGGGAACGAGCTAATTGAAACCATTCAGAATCAAAATGAACTCAACACCGATAAACCCTTTCAGATTTTCATTAATATTTAAGATTAAAAACACACACTCACACAAATAAATCTCTTTGGCTGCCTTTATGGTTCTTTCACCAGGTTTGTGTGGGATTTTGCACCCACCCTGAACAATTCACTGTTTTTTCTAAACCAGTTTAGCCAGTTAATAATATGAAAGCCAGTATGAAAATTTATAGAATCATAGAATAGTACAGAGCAGGAGGTTATTCGGGCCATCGAGTCTGCGCTGGCTCCTTCGAAGAGCAATCCAGTTAGTCCCACTCTCCAGCTCTTTTCCCATAACCCTACAATTCTTTATCCTTCAAGTATTTATCCAATTTCCTTTTGGAGGCTACTATTGAATCTGTATCCTCCAGCCTATCAAGCCGTGCATTCCAAATCCTAATCAGTCGTCGTGTAAAAAAGTTTCCCCTCATGTCGCCTCTGGTTCTTTTGTTCCACATTTTTATTAAAGTTTTAAATTCCTGCTCCCCTCCAGGTTAGAAAGCTCAAAAGTGAACAGTAGAAACTATTTGCACCCACATCAAGCACTCTTGCTGCTGTACAGTTATACAGGGTATTGGTGAGGCCACACCTGGAATACTGCAGGCAGTTTTGGTTTCCATATTTACGAAAGGATATACTTGCTTTAGAGGCAGTTCAGAGAAGGTTCACTCGGTTGATCCCGGGGATGAGGGGGGTTGACTTATGAGGAAAGGTTGAGTAGGTTGGGCCTCTACGCATTGGAATTCAGAAGAATGAGAGGTGATCTTATCGAAACGTGTAAGATTATGAGAGGGCTTGACAAGGTGGATGCAGAGAGGATATTTCCACTGGTGGGGGAGACTAGAACTAGAGGGCATGATCTTAGGATAAGGGGCCACCCATTTAGAACTGAGATGAGGAGAAATTTCTTCTCTCAGAGGGTTGTGAATCTGTGGAATTCGCTACTTCAGAGAGCTGTGTAAGCTGGGACATTAAATAAATTTAAGACAGAAATAGACAGTTTCTTAAATGATAAGTGGATAAGGGGTTGTGGGGAGCGGGCAGGGAAGTGGAGCTGAGTCCATGATCAGATCAGCCATGGTCTTATTGAATGGCGGAGCAGGCTCAAGGGGCCTTATGGCCTACTCCTGCCCCTATTTCTTATGTTCTTATGTACAGGTATATCACAGACAAGAGGAGACGACCCAAATATTAAGCACCAGTGGGATATTTCTATTCTCCAAGCCATCCTGATGCATCTTAAAGCAACTACAAATTTGGTGCTGAACCAAAAACTTTACTGCTTTCTAGTCATGTACTGGATTGACAACTGTACACACATTCCACTTAAGTCTCCTTACAGCAATTGAAAGTCGGGACTGGATTCAACCCCAGGTCCCAAAGATGAAAGGACAATGCACCAACCAAATACATAACTGAGTCCTTAGTTATTTGATTCTGCAAATTTATCAGAATTGAGTTTATCCTATCGATTACATAAATTTGCAGCAAATTATTTCTGTGGATATTCAACAATACAGTGCCAATATATAGTTTGAAAATTGTAAGAACATAAGAAATAAAAACAGAAAATGCTGGAAATACTCAGCGGGTCAGGTAGCATCTGTGGAGAGAGAAACAGAGCTAACATTTCAGGTCGATGACTTTCCGTCAGAAGGACACAAGAAAGATTGGAATGAGAAATAGTCATGCAACCCTATTATAAGCCCACTCCTTCCACAGGTCCTGTACAATCTATTCTATCATGGATTCTAAATCAGTCATTAATCTCTTGCAGGAAAGTTCTGCACAAAATTCCAGCCCGTTTCCCCAAAGGTGCAGAAATATATCCAGAATATTCATCTATTTTGCCCGCTCCACTATTCTAACTGGCCTGCCAGTCCCACAAACAAAATATTCCATCCCGAGGATACAGGATTCGTAGCATTCCCTGGAGTATTTGATCATCTCAGTCTACAACTCCTGATCTTCTTCCTGAGCAGATAACATTCATTTCCCTTTTAAAGGTGTTCATCGGCAGTGTGATTCAAGAAGGCGGCTCACCACCACCTTCTCAAGGGCAATTAGGGATCGGCAATAAATGCCGGCCTTTCCATCGACACTCACATCCAGTGAATGAATAAATACATAATTAACAACGAATAACCAGTCCTCAGCACTCCCAAGAGGTAAAGTGATCCATGTAAGGGCAGGGGTATCCAAGGTATAATCCTCAGACCAGATGCTACCCACGCAGCCTGTGAAGTCCCAGTGACTCACCATGCCATGTCCAGTCCTCAAATAAAGCAGCAAAGTCAAACAGCAGCCCTGCCTCCCCACTACCTCCAAACAGGAATCTTGAAACTCTTTCTCATTTTCATGTCAGCTGTGGCACAGCGGGTGGCACATACACCTCTGAGTCAGAAGGTTGCGGGTTCAAGTCCCACTCTAAGGATTTGAGCACAAAAATCTCGGCTGACACTCCAGTGCAGTGCTGAGGGAGTGCTGCACTGTCGGAGGTGCCGCCTTTTGGATGAGACATTAAACCGAGGTCCCGTCTGCTCTCTCAAGCGGACGTAAAAGATCCCATTGCTCTATTTCGAAGAAGAGCAGGGGAGTTATCCCCAGTGTCCTGGCCAATATTTATCCCTCAATCAACATAACATAAACATATTATCTGGTCATTATCACGTTGCTGTTTGTAGGAGCTTGCTGTGCGCAAATTGGCTGCCATGTTTCCCACATTCCAACAGGAACTACACCCCAAAAGTACTTCATTGGCTGTAAAGCGCTTTGAGACGTCCAGTGGTCATGAAAGATGCTATACAAATGCAAGTCTTTCTTTCTTTCTTTCGTTCGTTCATGTGCTCGACAACATTTCCTTGCCCGGTTCTGGTTTCTATCTTCACCTGAACATCTTTTCCACCATCTTGCATTGTATCCTGAGCCTTACAAAAGATCTGATAAAATTAACTTATAGCCAAGATTACTGACATGACAAATATTATTCAAGGCGACTGCCTATGTTGTTTCTCCCATGTGAAATGGAAAAAAAATCACAGAATTCAATCCCCAAACTGTGCAATAAAAATACAACAGTCCTGAAATTCCTGATCTCCAGCTGTAATATCAGCAGGATATTGGCAAAACTCAAAAGGAATTGTGTAAATGGCTGAAACTGAACATTTACATTGTTTCTCCGGGTCAGCTGTGGCTCAATGTGTACGGTAGGAGAATGGTAGCATAGTGGTTATGTTGCTGGTCTAGTAATCCAGAGGCCTGGACTAACGATTGGGAGACGAGAGTTCAAATCCTACCACGGCAACTGGGGAATTTAAATTAAATTAATTAAATAATGGTGATCATGAAACTATCAATTATTGTAAACATCCATCTGGTCCTTTAGGGAAGAAAATCTGCTGTTCTTATCTGGTCTGGGCTTTATGTGACTTTAGACCCATATGTGGTTGACTCTTAACTGCCCTCTGAAATGGCTAGCAAGCCATTCAGTTATACCAAAGCACTACAAAGAAGTATACTGCAGTGGTTCCAGGCAGCAGCCCACCTCTACCTTCTCAAGGGAAATTGGGCATGGACAGTAAATACTGGCATCCAGCGACGCCAACATTCCATGAACTAATAAAAAAAAGTACTCCCGCCTCTTAGTGAGAAGGTTGTCCCACTCGAGACTTGAGCTCAAAATCTAAGCTGACACTCCGGTGTAGTACTGAGAGTGTGCTGCACTGTCGGAGGTGCCTTCTTCGGAGGAGACGTTAACTTCTGCCCTCCCAGATGAACAAAAAAGATCCCATGGCACAAGAAGAGCAGGGGAGTTAATTGTCATGGCCAATATTTATCCCTCAACAAACATCACGAGCACAGATTACGTTGCTGTATGAGGAAGCTTGCTGTGCACAAAATGGCTGCCACGTTGCCTGAATTACAAGAATGACTACAATTCAAAAGTACTTCACTGGTTCTCAAGCTCTTTGGGACATCCTGAGGTCGTGAAAGGCACCATATAAATACTTTTGTTCTTTCTTTCTTCTTTCTGGGGTTCCACCAATCTCCCACTGAAGTTATGGCAGCAGATCGGGACAATTCCCCCAAGAATTCGGGGCTAATTTGGTTTGCTCAACAACCAACATCAACCTGATAATACATTGTGCATTACATTACATAACACTCTTGATTGTTATACAAATGCGTATGCTCCAACTCAATGTAAGCAATGTCAAAGGACGTGCACATGTTGTTGGAACAAAGGTTCCACAAATCTCATTCTGCTTAAAAATATTCCGTTAGTCCCACACTGTCAAAAATATTTTTCTCCTCAACTCGCGTAATCGCATACAGTTTCCGAGATCTCTGGAGGCGCCAGAAACAACCTTCTCAGTGCTACACGTTTCTGCAAAGGTCGGAGGCCACAACGACAACGTGCACTTATATAAAGGAGTAAAATGGCCCAAGCAGCTTCACGGGAACGCTATCAGACAAAATTTGACACCAAGCCACATAAGGAGAAATTAGGAAAGCTTGATCGACGAGGTAAGTTTTAAGGAGTATCTTAAAGGAGGAGAGTCAGAGAGGCGGAGAGGTCTAGGGAGGGAATTCCAGAGCTTACAGGGTGCCTACTCCAAGCAGCTTGGCTGCCCAGCTGATATATGGAAGCAGCACCTATTCAAATTTGAAATATTGCAAATTATAAAAAAGCAAGTTAAAAGCTGGAGCAGTACATTGAAAATAAGTTATATATTCCAGTTACTATTTTAATTCAAAAAGCATCACTTTGTAAATCTGTATTGGATACAGCTTTATTAATAGGACAATTGCCAGAATTTGGGGTCGGGTTGATGGTGAAATGACAGCGTTCACCGTCATAGGAACATAGGAACAGAAGGAGGCCATTCAGCCCCTTGAGCCTGCTCCAACAATTTAATGAGATCATGGCTGATCTGCGAACTTACACCTGCCTTTGCCCCATATCCCTTAATACCTTTGTTTAACAGAAAGCTGTCAACCTCCGATTTAAAATTAACAATTGATCGAGTATCAATTGCCGTTTGCGGAAGAGAGTTTCAAACTTCTAGCACGCATTGTGTGTAGAAGTGTTTCCTAATTTCACTCCTGAAAGGCCTGACTAATTTTTAGACTTGCGCCCTTGGTTATAGATTCCCCAACTGCCATTTACCTTTGAAACTGACTGCAACTTCGGGATTTGGTGCTTGCCTGAGTCCAGACATCCTGAAGTTGTGGTCCATCACTGACAGCTCCGAAAAATGATGCGCTTTGCCTCTCCCAACCCCCAAACACAGAGCCAGTAATCAGCCAAAGCAGGGAAACATGAAAACTTCAGCTCTTCCGCAGTCTTTATGCTGTTAAATTCCCCACGAAAATTTAGACCCAAATTTTGGGCTGGATTTTCGGCTGTGTGTGCTTTTGCCCGTTTGCGAACGTAATTCGCGGTGGAGCCAAAAATTTACCGCCGGGTTAACGTTAGTACCAGAGCTCGCACCCTTCGCCAAATGAAAGTTCACGAGGAGCGTTAGCGTTAACTCCGGCGGTGCGGCGGAGCCAAAAGTTCCAGCATTGAAAAAATTCGGACGTTCTCCGCATGCGCAATCGTTATTTTTTTTTCCCCCCCACGCTTCTGGTCCGGTTGCAGTACAACCGGGGCTGAATCAGCTATTTTACATTTAGATTTCGATGATGGAGGTTGACGATTCCAGACAGTGTGCCAGGCGATTCAGCCTCGAGGCTAATGAAGCTCTAGTGGGAGTTGTGGAAAGAAGGTGGCAGGAGTTGCATGTTAAGGGTGGATCCAGACCACTGCCATCGATATTTAAAAGGATTTGGAGGGAAATCGCTGAGGAGGTCTCTGCCTCAGACACTGGCACACAGTGCCGAAAGAAGTTTAATGATCTGACAAGGGTCGTTCAAGTGAGTGCAACTTCACTTCATGCACTCCTTCATTACTTCAATTATAAATCTGACACACTATTTGTTCTCAAGCTGTTGGTGCCTCTCAGCACTCTGTGGGTTGCCTCCTAAAATTCATGACACATAGGCAGGCTTAGTTTGGCAGCCTATTTACTATGAATGAGCTTTACATATTAAGATTGCTTTCTGAGATCTCATAAGATTGTTCCCCATTTCGATGTCCTCCTGATGAACCACATGCAACTTCCAAGGCCATTAAACAGAGCACGCTATTACATTCAGACAGTATGGTATAAGTGCTTCGGTGGCTATCTGTGCCCTCTGTAACCATTCCCATCTTTAAAGGCAAAGAAGTCGCATAATAGCTGTGAGCAGGAGCGGACAGCCTCAGACCCTACCACTCACGGACATCGAGGAGAGTGACAGGCCTCATCGGCGTCACTGGTCGGGCAGCTGTCACTGGCAGCACTGTCCCCACTGAGGGTAAGTCCTGCACACTCCCTGGGCTGGGCTGGGGCAATGTCATGCAGTGCCTCTGGACTAGGGTTAGGGCAATGTCTTGCAGTGTCTGTCCGGAAGGCGAGTCGGCAAAGTCAGTCTACTGATAGACAGGAAAATGTGGAACTGGACATGGTGAGAATGTCCAGGGAGAGCATCCAAGTCAGCCGCCAGCCCCGAGATGTCTTGGGTAGGATTCCCGCGAGCATTGACAGTCTGAAAGCGACCATGACGGAAGTAGGGTCGCAGATTGTCAGTGCGAGCCGCAATACCTGCGAGGCCATCAGTGCCCACACGAGGCTGATAGCCTCCAGCAGTGACAGTGGAGTCCTGGAGAGTGTGGCGCGAACCCTTGCAGAATATGGCGCATCACAGGCACAAGCTCCGCTTCAGCTTGGGCTGGTGATGCAGTCCATGCCTACCGCCATACTCTCTGTGGTCCCCACTGTCACACCCAAACCACCTGTGACTGACGACGCCGATGAAGAGGCTAGCCAGTCAGAAGCCGGGCCTTCCACACCACAAGCTGTTCCAGCGCATCCCCAGATAGTGTCTCTATTGTTCCCACAACACAGAAGCGCTCTGGCAGCCTTGATGCACGTCATCTTGGTGCCACTTTAAGTAGGGGCAGCAGGCAAGGGGGGGGAGATGAGGGGAAAGGAGGCATAAAGACTGTGGGAAAAAATAGTGGGGCAGGAATTGATGTTGCTGCGTTATATTGTTGATGCTGGACGCATCGTATGTTTTATGTTACATTATTATGTTACAGATTATGTTAAAGTATCACACTGGATTATGTTATTGATAATGTTGTTTTAATTATCACACTGCTGGATGCAGCTCATTTTATTTATGTCTCACAATAAAGATTATAAAGTTTACAATGTTAAACATATTTTTTGTTCACCTTAACCATTCCTGTGTAGTGTCTCATTTGTAGAATAAGAGGGGGAAATAGTCAACATGGTGGGATAGAGTGGCCAGGCAACGGTCGAACGTGCCGTTCACTATTCAAGCAAGTGTTCGATTACGAGCTGCCGACATAAGGCTTTTACAGCGGCGAAATCTCCACAAGGCCTACCCTGCGGTTGTGGTGGTGGTGGCATGGGTTCCTCACCAGGCTCCTCTTCCTCCTCCTCCTCCTCCTCCTCCCCCCTTTCTCCTGAGCCCCTCATGATGGCTAAGTTGTGTAGCATGCAGCACACCACAATGAACTCAGAGACCTGCTGAGGGGAGTATTGCAGACAGTCTCCAGAGTGGTCCAGGGATCGGAAGCGCTGCTTGAGCACTCCAACTGTCTGTTTGACGATGTTGCGTGTGGCTGCATGGCTCACATTATAGCGATGCTCGGCTTCTGTTTGAGGGTTCCGGACAGGAGTCATGAGCCAGGTGTCAAGGCTGTAACCTTTGTCCCCGAGCATCCAGCTCTGGCCTTGTGGTTGACGCTGGAACACGCATGAGACACTGCTCTCACGCAAGATGAAAACATCATGGATACTCCCTGGATATTGGGCACTAACTGCCATGATGCACTGAGTACGGTCGCAGACAATCTGTACGTTCATGGAGTGGAATCCCTTTCGGATTCAGAAAACCTCTGCATTCTTTAAAGGTGCTCGCAGGGCGATGTACACAGAGTCAAGTGCACCCTGAACCTTGGGGAAGCCAGCAAATTATCCAAAACCTACAGCTCTCTCATTTTGGGAAGTTTATAACGTTCATCATCATAATCATAGGCAGTCCCTCGGAATCAAGGAAGACTTGCTTCCACTCTTAGCATGAGTTCTTAAGTGGCTGTACAGTCCAATACGAGAACCACAGTCTCTGTCACAGGTGGGATAGACAGTGGTTGAAGGAAAGGGTGGGCGGGGAGTCTGGTTTGCCGCACGCTCCTTCCGCTGCCTGCGCTTGATTTCTGCATACTCTCGGCGACGAGACTCGAGGAGCTCAGCGCCCTCCCGGATGCACTTCCTTCACTTTGGCCAGGGACTCCCAGGTGTCAGTGGGGATGTCACACTTTATCAGGGAGGCTTTGAGGGTGTCCTTGTAATGTTTCCACTATTCAGCTTTGGCTCGTTTGCCGTGGACGAGTTCAGAGTTCATTCTGCATGCGTACAGTGCATTAGTCACCTGGCGATTGCAGCAATGTGTAGCGTACCGCAAGACGGAGCATATGTCCCCTGCTGATGTCTGAAAGGAGCCAGAGGCATAGAAGGAAAGTGCAACAGTCACCTTCACCTCGACGGGCAGTGCAGTCCTGTTACCACTGGTAGGCTGTAGGTCTGCCTATAGGAGCTGGTATATCTCTGTGACCAATTCTTTTCGGAAGCGCAGACTTCTAAAGCACCGTGCCTCAGAGAGCTGGAGGTATGAGTGTATTCCCTGTAAACTCATGAGGGGCAAGGCCTCCTCCCCATACGTCTGCGACCTCTTCGATTTCGTTGCAAATGATCAATAAGCCTTCTTCCAGCTTGAAGCCGTATGGCAATAGCAGCCAGAATTACTGGCTCCTGATCTAGCTTGGCACTCATCTTTTAAAATGTCCTTAAATGTCCCTTACAAAACAAACTAGAAACTCACAAACTTCACAATAAAAAGTGTGCAGTAACGCAGTCAGAACTGCGACTTTCTCCTCCGTTTTCAACATGGTGTGCCCGGGGTCCATCTGGTTTTTGCTGGCGGGTTCCCGGACGGACGCTAAATCGGGTGAAATGCTCGAAAGTTCTGCCCGGGGCGCTAGCACAGCGATTCACAACGATTTAAGTCATCCAGACGGTCAAAACAGCGGCGGGACGGTATGTTTTAGTGCTGCCGCAAAACCATTGGCGAAAGTTCCGCCCGGGCGCAAAATGTTGTGCGCCTTGTTTTACGCCCCTAAATTTATTTTTACGCCCCGCCGAGGCGCTAGATGGGACGCAAATCAGCCGAAAATCCAGCCCAAAGGGTTTAGATGTAACTGGGGTTTCAACAAATGTCAAACACATTTTTTAAAGTTTGCCATCGAAATTTCATCTCTATCTGAGAGCCCCAATCTTTGTTTTCTAACATTTTTAAAAAAGTTAAAATATTAAGAACTCACTCACTTAACTTCCTTGTTCACTGTCTGAGAATTCTGCATTTTGATTGGCTGCTCAGAAAGCCTGTTGATGTCACAGCAAGGGAATGCTCACAACAGTGCGTTGACTTGAATTGAAGGTTGGAAAACCCGAAGTTCTCGACACAGCGATCACGAGATCCTTCTGCGAAGCTTACTTCGGGGCCAGCAGGGACACCTTTGCTTGGCCACCGACCGCAAATTCCGGGGTAAATTTGGGCCGTGATTTGTTGGAGCGGGTGATCCCACGGCCTGCCCAGTTAGGGTGACTTTTTCCTGCACCTATTTTTCCCCTCTGGAAGTGTGAGCTGATAACGGGGCAGTGAGGGCGACGGGGCATCTGGGACCTTGGTGAACGACGGGACCAACAGTCTAGCTCCTTAACCGATTGAATGATTGAGAAATAAACAGGGCAAAGACTGAGAAGGAGGGTGAATTAAAGTGGGGGTGAATTAGAGTGGGTGAATCAATGTCAAATCAGGTACTCAAAGCAAAATAAAGGGGGGAATTTTAACCTATAAATAACGGGTGGGTTTGGAGCGTGGGGTAGTTAAATTGTTAAAAATAGAATTCCTGACCTCAACCTGCCTCCAGTTTTAACAGAGCTGGGATGGGAAGCAGAACCGGAGCGGCCAACCAACCCGTCCCCAGGAGGCAGACGTCAATTTAAATATTATAATGAAGCTGGAAGCCTCTTTTTTTAACCTCCATCTTGTTTTTAAATTGCACGTGGCCAGGTTTTACACCATTCGGAAAACCCAACAGTTAATGCAAGGTGGGTACTTGCGTCCAGGAGGTAAGTGGATTTACACCTCCCTCCTGGATCCAGGGTCCCTGCCTAACCTAGCCCCTGCGATCGGAGACCCTCCACCGCCCCACCCAACTAACATCTAATTACCTTCTCCCTCCACCGTTGGTGTCGAAGCCTGCCATGGTCCTCCAGTGGCCAACAATCTTCCCTTCACCCACCCACCGCCCCCCTGCTCCACCCCACTCCATCATCCGGTAAGCCAGCTACGATCACCCTATCACAGCCTCCCACTCCGCCGCCCCCGCCGATCACCCAGCCATGATCCCCTCTCCCCTGATCCTCTGACCAACCATCCCCGCCACCACTGCCCCCACCCTTTTAACAGCCTCAACCGACCCCCGATCCTCTCCCTGACCACCGCCACCCCCCCCAGCCTGGCCCGACCTCCGTTCCTCTGTCCGACCACCCTCCCCCCAACCGATTCTTTTAAAGGCCCGTACCCGCCGCGAATCCTCCCTCCCCGATCTGTGCGGGCTAGTGCCACAGGCCTAGGCTCCCTCTCAAATTGGCTGGCTGCGGGTGGGAAAACCAAGGCCTCGCACGCAAATCAGGCCCTGCCGTTAAAGTTGGCGGGGCCTGTGGGAAACCTGGCCTCCCGTGTTTCCCGCCCGTCTCGAACCTCCACTGCCCCCAAATCCGCCTTCCGCCTTAAAATCCAGACGAAAGAGACGGAAAGAAAGACAGGGAGGAAAAAAAAAGAGACAGAAAGAAAAGAAAGTTAAAAAAAATCCGTGCCACAAGTTACTGGCATGTTAATAATGGCGTGCGTTGTTCAGGCGCCATTAGTTTATCAACAAGTTTTGCCCAATATTACCTGGGGAGGTGAAATGGCCAAGCATTGTTTCATCGCGATGAAGTCATCCATAGATGACGTCACCACAGAATTCAGCATGGTTTAGAAATGAAAAGTTTGCCAGATGGTTGTTCTTTTTAAAGAAAACCTTTAGAATAAAATAAAATCAAGAAGGTACTGTATAAATACTCAGCAGTGGCAATAACTTTCCCGTTCATGTTTCTCATCATGCAAAGTCATCAGATTTGAAACTGGGGTCCATGAAATAATCAGATGTGTCTGGGACCCAGCCACAAGCGCGCTGCCTGTGGAATTCTGTCCGGTAGCTTTCTGTATTTGTTGATTTATTTCAGTTGCCGTGTACGACTCAAAGTTTCTACTGAAATTTGGGTAGCTAACACTGTCTTTTGGAAGTTAAAACAAGTGGTCCCCAGGAGTGTAGGCGTTTGCAAGAGGTCGCACGTAAAAAAAGATTTGAATAACCACTGCACGACGTGTTTAGAACTATAAAATCCTGACAGTTGGCAGTCAGAAAGCAGTTAGCTGAATGGTTCAGATGATGTAATAAGCAAAACTTGAATAGTGTCTGAATATCTGAGCCCCTTGATTTAAATTTCAGCCTATAGCATTCGAATATGGTCTTAATAAAATTAAAACAACGACATTTTAAAAGCAGTTTAGAAACTTCATGGATTGAAAACAGAGACCATGATGATGACTTAATCGCTGTAAAGATGGCTCTTTCTCCAGAGGGTATAAAGAGGAATTTATTTTGCAGTTTTAAAGTAGAATTGTCAGGGAATCAAGAGCCAAAAAAAATCACATAAGAGATAACCTCTGGGAGCCTGCTACAAGACTTCAACATTCTCAAAGTGTTGTGTATCTGTAAAACATGCACTCCCTTTGTTCCGCCGAAGTACCAAGGGATCCCAGCATCCCTCGGGAGCACTGTATATAAGCCTGTTCCTCACCCTGAGTGTCTTAATAAAGACTGAGGCCACTTTTACTTTAACTCCCTGAGTGCAGTCTCATCTGTGTTAGGAACACAATAACTGACGACGAGAATACGAATCCAACGCAAAGATGCAGCAAACTGTGGGCATCCTGGAGAAGTTCTCGGAGGGTGAGGACTGGGAAGCCTATGCCGAACGGCTAGACCAGTACTTTGTAGCGAACGAGCTGGACGGAGAAGGAAGCGCTGCAAAAAGGAGAGCGGTCCTCCTCACGGTCTGCAGGGCACTGACCTACAGTCTCATGAAGAATCTTCTGGCTCCGGTGAAACCCACAGATAAGTCGTATGAGGAGCTGTGTGCACTGGTCTGGGAGCATCTTAACCCGAAGGAGAGCGTGCTGATGGCGAGGTATCGGTTCTACACGTGCCAGCGATCTGAAGGTCAGGAAGTGGCGAGCTACGTCGCCGAGCTAAGGCGACTTGCAGGACAATGTGAGTTTGATGGCTACCTGGAGCAAATGCTCAGATACTTTTTGTACTGGGCATTGGCCACGAGACCATCCTACGAAAACCTTTGACTGTAGAGACACCGACCCTCAGTAAGGCCATTGCGATAGCACAGGCGTTTATGTCCACCAGTGATAACACCAAACAAATCTCTCAGCACACAAGTGCTAGCAATGTTCATAAATTAACTGCAACTATGCGAGCAGAAATGTACAGGGCAGAAACCACGAGTCTGTAACTACCAGCAGGCCTCAGGTGACCCAGATGACTCAAGAGTCTGCAACAAAGGATGAATGCAAGGCAATTCACACCTTGTTGACATTGTGGAGGCTTCCATTCAGCTTATTCATACCGCTTCAAAGGGTATGTTTGCAAGCGCTGTGGAAAAATGGGGCACCTCCAGCGAGCTTGAAGACGAGCTGCAAGCTCTGCAAAACCTGCTAACCACCGCGTGGCAGAGGAAGATCGGTCCATGGTAGATCAAAGCAATTTCGAGCCACAGAGAGAGGAGGCAGATGCTGAAGTACACGGGGTGCACACATTTTCGACGAAATGTCCACCTGTAATGCGAAATGTAAAATTGAATGGCTTACCCATAGCCATGGAACTGGACACTGGCGTGAGCCAATCCATCATGAGTAAAAAGATGTTTGAAAGATTGTGGTGCAACAAGGCACTCATCCCCGTTGAAATGCAAGAGCTAATCAAGCCATTCCAGCAGCGAAAGGACGAGCTGTCCATTCAGGCAGACTGCCTGTTGTGGGGTAACCGCGTAGTGCTACCCAAAAAGGGCAGGGAGACGCTCATCTCGGATCTCCACAGCACACACCCGGGTATAGTATTGATGAAAGCGATAGCCAGATCCCACGTGTGGTGGCCCGGAATCGACTCTGACTTAGAGTCCTGTGTACGGCAATGCAGCGTGTGTGCTCAGTTGAGCAATGCGCCCAAAGAGGCACCACTAAGTTTGTGGTCCTGGCCCTCCAGACCATGGTCGAGGATCCATGTCGACTATGCAGGCCTGTTTCTCGCTAAAATGTTCCTGGTGGTGGTGGATGCTTTTTCAAAATGGATTGATTGTGAAATAATATCGGGAAGCACCGCCACCGCCACTATTGAAAGCCTGAGGGCCATGTTTGCCACCCACGGCCTGCCTGACATACTGGTCAGTGACAACGGGCTATGTTTCACCAGTGCCGAATTTAAAGAATTCATGACCCGCAATGGAATCAAACATATCACCTCGGCCCCGTTTAAACCAGCCTCCAATGGGCAGGCAGAGCAGGCAGTACAAACAATCAAACAAAGCCTTAAACGAGTCACAGAAGGCTCACTCCAAACCCGCTTGTCCCGAGTACTGCTTAGCTACCACACGAGACCCCACTCGCTCACAGGGGTGCCCCCGGCTGAGCTACTCATGAAAAGGACACTTAAAACCAGACTCTTGCTGGTTCACCCCAACCTGCATGATCAGGTAGAGAGCAGGCGGCAGCAACAAAATGTAAACGATGGTCGCGCCACTGTGTCACGGGAAATTGATCTGAATGACCCTGTGTATGTGCGAAACTATGGACATGGTCCCAAGTGGATCGTGGGCACGGTGATAGCTAAAGAAGGGAGTAGGATATTTGTCGTCAAACTAGACAAATGCTTATCAAATGCACATCATTCTTAAGCCCTTCAGCCCAAGATACCGTCGCCTTTCAATAATTTGCAGAAAGCACCTGGACCAAACGAGGCTGCGGTTCACAGACTGTCCTGAACAACCCAAGGCAGACACCACCTTTTTTGAGCCCACAACACACACCCAAAGGATCAACGACACCATCCCGGACCAGGAAATCGAACCCATCACGCTCAACAGCCCAACAAGGCCAGGATCACCCAGCAGCCCTGCAGGGCCAACAACACACCAGCCCAGCAAGGGCACAGACAACACACCAGAACAGACATTTGTACAGAGGCAGTCCACCAGGGAAAGAATGACTCCCGACCGCCTCACCTTGTAAGTAGTTTTCACTTTGACTTTGGTGGGGGGGGGGGGGGGGGGGGGAGGAGTTGTGTATCTGTAAAGCATGCACACCCATGTTCCGCCACCAGGGAGTGCACCCCCTGAAGTCCCAAGGGATCCCAGCATCCCTTGGGAGCACTGTATATAAGCCGGCCCCCCTAAGGCCTGTTCCTCACTCTGGAGTGTCTTAATAAAGACTGAGGTCACTGTTACTTTTACCTCCCTGTGTGTAGTCTCATCTGTGTTAGGAACACAATCCAAAGAGTTTTAGATAATTTCATATACTGCAACAAAGAATTCACAGCATCATCTGGATCCCAGATTGTCAACCTTGAAAACATGCCCAAACTTTTTTCAGAGCTTTCCAAGAGCGTGGGTCGCTGGAGCTCTTACCCTACTGCTGGTGTCACAAGCCATTGCCGTGAAATCAAGGCAGTCACATTTTCTCCATGAAATTCCGACTCGAGTAGAAAGAAGAAAAGGAGCATTCAAGAAATAGGTAAATTCAGGCCATCAACCACCATCACAAACCAAGTAAAATATGCTCTCATTTTTTTTTTTTTTACATAGACCCAGGTGGCTGATGGCACCATCGCTAATGGTGGGGCGAAGGAGTGGGGGATGCGCAAGAGGGCAGAGTTACAGGGACGCAGCGCTCCCAGGGCGTTGTAGAGCTGGAGAAGTGGAGGAGGTGGCTGGGTTGGCGGAGGGGTGGGGGGGGGGGTGGTGGCGAGACCACGAATGGATTGGGACAAGAGGATAGGTTAAATGTTGGTGGACTCGGAGCCAATGTAGGTCAGGAGTACACAGAGGTGATGGGTGAGCAGGACTTGATGCGGGTTAGGATACCCGGCAGCAGAGTTTTGGATGAGCTCAGCTGTATGGAGCGTGGAAGATGGGTGACCGGCGAGGAGAAGAATGGAATAGTCACGTGAGGAGATAACAAAAGCACACATGAACGTTTTAGCAGAAGATGGGCTGAGATGGGGACGGAGATAAAAAGTAGGCAGTCTTTGTGATGGACAGGATACTGCGTCCCAACTTCAGCTCATGGTCAAATGACACATCAAGATTGCAAATAGTCTGCTTCAGCTTGACACAGTGGCCAAGGAGGGGGATGGAATCAGCAGCAGAGTTTGTGGCAGAGACCGAAGACAATGGCTTCAACCTTCCTAATGTTTAATTGCAGGAAATTACAGCTCATCCATGACTGAATGTCAGACAGATACAGTGGGTAGGTCGAGAGAGATGTTAGTGAGGTGGAGTGTTCATGTGGAGCCTGACGTCATGTCTTCATGTCTTTGGATCGTGCCCCATCTACATGCTGCCCATGGTGCCATCATCTGCAGACATGGGGTTAGCTTCCACATGTACGCTGATGACACCCAGCACTACTTCTCCAGCAACTCTGCCGACCCCTGCAATTAAACATTGGGAAGACGAAAGACATGGTCAACGATTCCAATCCCTTCACCAACCAGATGGATCGCAATCTCGGCATCCAATTTGACCCCAAGCTGAGCTAATCCCATATCCTCTCGATCAGGGGTGCCGTATTTGACCCGGTGATGAGCTTCAGACCGCTCCATCACCAAGACTGTCTACTTCCACTTCCGAAACATCGTTCGACTACGCCCCTGCCTCACTCATCTGCTGCTGAAACCCTGATCCATACCTTTGTTACCTCTAGACTTATGGCCAGCCTCCCATTTTACACCCTACGCAAACTTAAACTCATCGAAAAATCAGCTGCCCGTATCCTAACTCTCATCAATTCCCGTTCACCCATCACCCCTGTGTTCGCTGGTCTATATCAGCTCCCGGTCCGGAAACCCTGGAGCGATTAAAATCAGGGATGCGCAAGAGGCCAGAAGTGGAGGAGCGCAGAGATCTCGGAGAGATGTAGGGCTGGAGGCGGTTACAGGGATCAACATCATCATAGGCAGTCCCTCGGAATCGAGGAAGACTTGCTTCCACTCTGAGCATGAGTTCTCAGATGGCTGAACAGTCCAATACGAGAACCACAGTCCCTGTCACAGGTGGGACAGATAGGCGTTGAGGTGAAGGGTGGGCAGGGAGCCTGGTTTGCCGCACGCTCTTTCTGCTGCCTGCGCTTGATTTCTGCATGCTCTCAGCAATGAGACTCGAGGAGCTCAGCGTCCTCCCGGATGCACTTCCTCCAGTTAGGGCGGTCTTTGGCCAGGGACTCCCAGGTGTCAGTGGGGATGTCACACTTTATCAGGGAGGCTTTGAGGGTGTCCTTTTAACGTTTCCTCTGCCCGCCTTTGGCTTGTTTGCCATGGACGAGTTCAGAGCAAGGATAGGATGCATTTAAAAAATACAAACAATAATTCTGGCCTCATTAACTGTGTATTACTACTGTTTTGACTGGTGCAATGTGTACCAAGAGACCACTGCGGTCATCGATCTTCTCCATTCAAAGTTTCCAACAGTGAATAGCTCCTCAAAAACAGAACCACAGCAATACTATTATGTAAAAATGAACACATGGAAAAACTTAAAGTGCTCACCCAGGTTTTAGTCCCAACTTCCTTTTCAGCTTCGCCAATATGGTCAACCACATTGAAGTTGCTCTTGCCTGCCAGCACAGCAACCAAATCACAAGCACAACTGGCGAGTCCTGCATAAGATACATCATACAAGATGGATTTTTTTTAATGAGATGAAGCGTTAGTAGCTGAAACAAGTGTCAATTTTGGCTCAATGGTCACTGTCCCAGAGTTAGAAGGTTGTGGGTGCAAGCTCCACTATGGAACACATAATCTCGGCCGATAATTGAGTGCAACTCAGAGGGATTGTTGCATTGTGTGAAGAGCCCAAGACACTATTTGAAGAGGAGAAGTGGCCCTCGCCAGGTCCAAGATCACCCAAACCTCTGTCATTGAATTACAGTATGCGGACAACGTCTGCGTCTGCGCACATTCTGAGGCTGAACTCCAGGATATAGTCGATGTATTCACCGAGGCATATGAAAGCATGGGCCTTACGCTAAACATCTGTATGACAAAGGTCCTCCACCAGCCTGTCCTTGCCGCACAGCACTGCCCTCCAGTCATCAAGATTCACGGTGCGGCCCTTGACAACATGGACCACTTGCCATACCTCGGGAGCCTCTTGTCAACAAAGGCAGGCATTGATGCAGAGATTTAACATCGCCTCCAGTGTGCCAGTGCAGCCTTCGGTTGCCTGAGGAAAAGTGTGTTCCAAGACCAGGCCCTCAAACCTACCACCAAGCTCATGGTCTACAGGGCTGTAGTAAAACCCGCCTTCCTGTGAGGATCACAGGCATGGACGATGTACAGAAGACACATCAAGTGGCTGGAGATATATCACCAACGATGTCTCCGCAAGATCCTGCAAATCCCCTGGGAGGACAGGCGCACCAACATAAATGTCCTCGCCCAGGCTAACATCCCCAGCATTGAGGCACTAACCACACTAGATCAGCTCCGCTGGGCATGCCACATAGTTCGCATGCCAGACACAAGACTCCCTAAGCAATTGCTCTACGCGGAGCTCCTTCATGGCAAACAAGCCAAAGGTGGGCAACGGAAACATTACAAGGACACCCTCAAAGCCTCCCTGGTGAAGTCCGACATCTCTACTGACACCTGGGAGACCCTGGCTGAAGACCGCCCTAGGTGGAGAAAGTGCATCCGGGAAGGCGTTGAGCTCTTCGAATCTCAACGCCGCGAGCGTGAAAAGGTCAGGCGCAGGCAGCGGAAGGAACATGTGTAAATCAGTGCCAACCGCCCCCCCCCCTTCCCCCGATGAATATCTGTCCCACCTGTGACAGAGACTGTAATTCCCGTATTGGACTGTTCAGCCACCAAAGGACTCACTTTAGGAGTGGAAGCATATCTTCCTCGATTCCGAGGGACTGCCTATGATGATGATGCTGGATCTCCTGTGCTTTCTCCACCCACCATCTATCAGCCGCCTGTAGAGCTGCTTTGCTGCTCTCGGGTTGTGTTGCTGCTTTAAGTTCAGAAATGCCTTGAGCTTGCGGCTCATTAGGTCCAAGTTGATCTCATCAAACACCCTGGTGTTTCCTGGTCGAGTGACCAAGCGTCTCTTCGCAGGCGCTGGTTATGGAGGCCTTGAGAGCAGACCAGGCGCTGTGGGCATTCTGCGTCTCGAGGTCATCTCGGGTCGCCATGTTGGTAGTGAGGCGCTGGCTGTATAGGGCTCTCTTAGCTGGGTCCTTGAGCGCTCCGGCATTGATTTTTCTGCGGCATTGTTTCTGTTGCCGTCGCTGCTTTGGGGTATATTGATGTTAATGATGGAGCGGATTAGGCGGTGGTCCATCGAGCAGTCGTCGGCTATTGTCATGGCGCGGGTGTTGCGCATGTCTTTGCGGTCCCTCGCTTGGACGACGACATAGTCAAGCAGATGCCAGTGCTTGGAGCACTTATCTATCAACCTCCAAAAACGGATTCACTGGTCATTCATTCATTCATTTTCTGTCTTTGGTAGCAGAGCTCCCACAATGGTGCAAGGGGATTCCAGGATTCTGGCTCGCCGTTAATGAAGGAATGGGCAGTATGTGTTCAAGTGAGGATGGGGAAAACTTGAACATGATGGTATTCTATGATCTTACTGCTTTTGTCAGTGGCAGTAGAGGTTGAGGGGGTTGGAAGATACTCATGAGGTAAACTTGGTGAGTTGCTGCAGTGCATCCTGCAGATTGTACATTTTGCACACATGTGCAGTGGTGGAGGGATGGACATCGAGTCCAGTGGCATGTGCGCCAATTGTGTAGATTGCTTTGTCCTGGATTGTATCGAGCTTCTGAGTGTTGCTGCAGCTGTACCCATCCAGGTGAATGCAGAGTATGCCATCAGATTCCTGACTTGAGCCTACTGGATGATGGAGAAGCTTTGTGGAATCAAGAGTACCCAATCTCTCCCCTGCTCTTGTAGCCATGGTGTTGATACGATTGCTCCGGTTAAGTTTCTGATTAATGGTTAATCCCAGGATGTTGATTGTTAGGCAGATTGCTGATCGTTGTGCCACTGCAGGTCACGAGAAGCCTCTTCTTGTTGGATATGCTCATTGCCTGACACTTGTATGGTGCAAATAAGAACATAAGAAATAGGAACAGGAGTAGGCCATACAGCCCCTCGAGCCTGCTCCGCCATTCAATATCATGTCCTCAGGTCCACTTCCCTGCTCACTTCCCATAACCCCTTATCCCCTTATCGTTTAAGAAACTGTCTTAAATTTATTCAATGCCCCAGCTTCCACAGCTCTCTGAGGCAGTAAATTCCACAGATTTACAACCCTCAGAAGAAATTTCTTTTCATCTCAGTTTTAAATGGGCAGCCCCTTATTCTAAGATCATGCCCTCTAATTCTAGTCTTCCCATTCAGTGGAAACATCCTCTCTGCATCCACTTTGTCAAGCCCCCTCATAATCTTATACGTTTCGATAAGATCACCTCTCATTCTTCTGAATTCCAATGAGTAGAGGCCCAACCTACTCAACCTTTCCTCAAAAGTCAACCCCCCTCATCCCCGGAATCAAACTAGTGAACCTTCTCTGAACTGCCTCCAAAGCAAGTATATCCTTTCGTAAATATGGAAACCAAACTGCACGCAGTATTCCAGGTGTGGCCTCACCAATACCTTATATAGCTGTAGCAAGACTTCCCTGCTTTTATACTCCATCCCCTTTACAATAAAGGGCAAGATACCATTGGTCTTCTTGATCACTTGCTGTCCCTGCATACTATCCTTTTATGTTCCATGCACAAATGTCACTTGCCATTTGTCGGTCTAAGCCTGAATATTGCTCAGGTCCTTCTGGAGGCTGGCATGGGCTGCTTCATTATCTCAGCAGTTGTGGATAGAGAGAACACTATCAAAATATGAGCGAACTGCCCCACTCCTGACCTTACCATGGAAGGGTTACTGATGAAGCAGCTGAAGATGGTTGGTCTGAGGAACTCTTAGTGGTGTCATGGGGCTGCAAGGATTGTCCTTCAATAAGCACAACCCCCTTCCTTTGTGTCAGATATGAATCCAGCTACTGGAGAGTTTATTCCTTGATCCATATTGACCTCAGTTTTACTGGGGCTCCTGCATGCCATATTCAGTTGAATGCTTTATTGATGCCTCACCAGGGTATGATTAAGGAGTGGTTACAGTGCTGGTATTAGTAACCAGAAACTAGAAAGGACCTGAAGAGGGAGTGTGTCTGTGAGGAAGTGTGTGTGTGAGAGTGTGTGTGTGTGTGTGTGTGTGTGTGTGTCAGGCCCATGCAGCAGAGACTGGTCTCCAATCATTGGATCTCCTTGCTATTGGACCTTGGTCTGTCAAGCTCGTGTGGTGGCTGGTTTGCAACAGCCACCTCACATTAAAAGAATTCACACAGGGGCATCGTCCACCATTTAAAATGAAGTTCGGGACCTGGCCTGCATTGGTCTCATCAGACCTGGCCTGCATTGGAACTCAGTTTAGTAGAAGCAAGTCTTCCTCGACTCCGGAGGACTGCCTAAGGAAGGACGAGTAACCCCAAGGTCACGAGTTCAAACTGCACCAAGGCAAGTTGTGCAAAGGGTTATCATCAAGAAAAATGAGAGTCAAAGCTCCTGAATTGTCTAAAAAAAAATCTGATTCACTTCTGTCTTCCAGGGAAGGGAGACTTCCACCCCATACTTGTCTGGCCTGTACATGACTCCAGTCTCACTCACATATGATTGCTTCTTAATGTCTTCCGAAGTGTCCCAATAAGGCACTAAATTGTAAAACAATTGCTAAAATTATTTACCACCTGCACTAATAGTGCAATAATCTGATAACTTACTCAATTTACTCCATTTAAAAATTCTCATCCTTGTTTTCAAATCCCTCCATGACCTTGCCCCTCCCTATCTCTGTAACCTCTTCAAATCAGCCATGATCTTATTGAATGGCAGAGCAGACTCGAGGGGCCAAATGGCCCACTCCTACTCCTATTTCTTATGTTCTTATGTTCCACCCTCCGAGATATCTGGACTCCCCCAATTCTGGCCTCTTGTGCACCCCTGATTTTCTTCGCTCCACCATTGGCGGCTGTGCCTTTAGCTGCCTAGGCCCTAAATTCTGGAATTCCTTCACTCAGCTTCTCTACCCTTCTTTAAGATGCATCTTAAAACTTACCTCTTTGACCAAGCTTTTGGTCATCTGCCCTAATATCTCAAGTGGCTCGGCATCAAATTTTGTCCGGTAGCGCTCTTGTGAAATGCCTTTGGATGTTTTACTATGTTAAAGGTGCTATATAAATGCAAGTTGCTGTTGTTGTTAAACAGCTCTTTAAACTGAACTGGAATGATATACAGGCAAGTTTATTACTTGTGTATGGTTTCAAGTTCATTTATCATTTCAATATGGTACTGCATCAGGACACCTGTTGTAGCCTCTACTTAACTGCTAAGAATACGGAATTCATGGTTGAAGATATTGCCAGTTAAACAGTGAATCTTCATCCCCTCAAAAGGTTACTCCTATCAATTTTGAACAATCTATTAAATCACTGGTTAGTGCAGCACATTCGTGAGTGTCTCTTAATTGCTGAAAAATGTTTCACGGTATAAATGGAGGAGCCTGTACAAATTTAATCCCGAGCATGGATGAGCGCAAAGCTAAAGAGCACCTAATATGGGATATTAGTTTGCACTGAACATTTTGCTGGGTCACACTGTTTGCACGGAGCACTGCAATTGCGATCAGCCATCAACCCATTCTCAACCACAACTGAAACCTGCCAGGTGTCCCCCATCTCAGGAGAGTTCCTCTCAGTTTTCTTTGACCATCTAACAGGAACATATGATTCCATCCCCGCTAATCATCTGCAGGAGAATTTTGAACTCTTGGCAATGCAAAGATCCTCTAAATGAGGCTTCTAATTTGCTAATGACATCCAAAGCCAGAAACTTATCTCTCTGTAAATCTTCCATTTTTTAAAAACTTTTTCTCTGTCTCTCCAAACTGCAGGGAAAGTCTAGAATGTCGCAGAATATTTTCCCACACCTCACTGTGCCAAACTATATACAAAGTCTACGTATGTCATCAACTACACATTATATGAACTTAATAAAATGAGTTTATTTTCCTTGAAAGAAAATTGTTTTCATTCATCAAAAGGCACAAACACATACGATCTGCATCCCTTGCGTTGCCTGGAGGCACAGGAATGATCACTTTTTCGGCACTCTGATACTTCCCCCTTAGCCAAATATTCTTGCATTCTTGTTCAATCACTTGGCCTCCCCGCGGACGAAACAGTTCGACTACTTCTCCCACTTGAGTAAACAGATAGAGTGGGCTGTCACAGCTTGCACAACATAATATTTCTAAACTCAGAGGTGGTAGAAATGATTAAACACTCCCTGTGTGCCACGACACACATGGCTGCCTTGCCATTTTCATCATAATTCAGGAAGCTAAATACAATCTGTCCCTGCACTTGAGACGTGCGTAAATTCATCAGCTTGAAAATAAATACTCGCAGAAGTGTTAAAAACAAAGCTGTAAACACAACAACCTTTTTAACAGAAAAGAATACGATGCAACGATTCCCATGTTCAGTTTAATTAATGACAATATCAAACTATTCTCAAAAATACAAAAGTAAGTACATCTGCCAGCATTACATAACGTATGGTCTAGTGGCATGTCTGGACTTCTGAAAATACTCAGATGTGAGCAACAACATTTACAGTTCATTTCGCAATCTTTAACACCATCCTAAGATGTACATTAGCCATGAGCGTTTGGGCCACATATTCATGATCAGACACAAGACATGATCTCTCGAAAGACTTTTCCAATATAAATTTTTAAATGCCAGCTGACCCGAGAGTTCAAAGTTCTGCCAGTCAAAACCAGATTGATGCTTTCCAAAGTTTTAAAAACTAAAGTAGGTGATGAAAATGTGAAACATGAGAAATCTTAAGAGGATGCATAACATCAATAAGTATAGCAATTGTCCATGTATTGCTTTTATAGGAAGCACGCATTGCTGCAATGATTTTAACTCGTGCACCAACCTTCCCTTTGCTTTGACTCCATAACCAAATTTGGCCTCAACAAAGCCTTTGATGGCCCTGCAACATACCCTAGCCATTCATTAATCCAGCTAATTTAACAATACTCGTGATCACTGATCATGCACTTAAAAAAGAAAGACTTGTATTTATATAGCGCCTTTCACAACCACCGGATGTCCTAAAGCGCTTTACAGCCAATGAAGTACTTTTTGAAGTGTCGTCACTGTTGTAATGTAGGAAACGTGGCAGCCAAATTGAACACATCAAGCTCCAACAAAAAGCAATATAATGATCAGATAATCTGTTTTAGTTGATTGAGGGATAAATATTGACCAGGACTCCCCTGCTCGTCATCAAAATAGTGCCACAAGATTTTTTACATCCACCTCAGAGAGTAGGCAGGGCCTCGGTTTTAAGGTCTCATCCGAAAGATGGCACCTCCAACAGAGCAGCACTCCCTCAGTGCTGTGGGTGTGTCAGTCTACATTTTTGTGCTCAAGTCTCTTGAATGGGACTTGAACCCACAACCTTCTGACTCAGAGCAGAGGGTGCTATCCACTGAGCCACAGCTGACACTTAAGAATTCACAGTTCTGCTCTCATGTTTAAGGCCATTTGTGACTTTTCTATTGGAGTCATTGTGAGAAACCTTCAACTTCATCGGGACATTAAATATGATGGCAGTGGATTGGCTGACTTATATGCAGCCAGCCCAATTTACCTTTCCATCGCAATCAATGGTAAGGAAAATCGGGTGCGGTGCGCAACGTGGTGGATCCGTTACTGCCAGTTGAAAGTTCCGCCCATAATTTTCACTACAATCTGGCACTAAATTAACTATGTAAATCCAGAACTAAGGCTTACACCCCCTTCACTTCACTCCAGTGTCAGGTCAGGTATAAGAATAAAAGTATTTATTAATTGATTCTCTGTATGTATAAATGTTGAAGATGTAGATTGTACGGAAAGGCCTGTTTGTGTTGAAACAGAACGGAAGCCCACAGGTTGCCAGCATGAGCTGAGTTTTGAAACAAAAGAAACAAAATGAAAGCCCCCACAGGTTGCCGCATGGGTTGTGTGTATTGGAAAGGCATTTAATCTAATCAAGAGATGGCTGAGCCAGACCAGACAGCCACAAGTGTGAGGAGAGCAAATAAGGAGCTGCCCTGGAACCAAAGTCCAATCGGGAGGTTTTCTGAGGCCAATGGACTTGAGGAATATAAAAAATGCAAGCCAGGAACTTTTCTCTCCTCTTTTCTCTCCCTGGGCACACGGCAAAAGACCTCCAGTTGAAGACCAGCAAATCAGCAAACCGTGTGTCCAAACCAGCCAGCAAAAGGGATGGAAAGTATATCACTCATTATTATATCATTGTAGCTCTGTTTGAACATAATTGATAACTGTTAGTAATGTGCATGTGTGTGTGGCTTTTTAAGATAACTGATCACTGCTGCTAATGTGCATGTGTGTATGATTTTAATAAACCCTTCCAATTGTTTTGAATGAATTGTCTCACTGTCAAATATAAGCCCAGAGAGATTCAGAAATCTTACACAGATCCTGATTCAAGGATTTAGGTTTGCTTATACCATCTCTGTAGTGTTGGTGTACAGCAATTTGGCTTTGTACTGATGCTACAAGTGCAGTGTAAAGGCAACGCTAAGTTTCCATACTGAGTCTTAGTATTGAGTGGGTAGACTATAAATACAAACATCCAGCATCTAAGCTGTAACTTCAGATTTGAGATGCTTGACGACAATGACAGCAGAAATTAGAAAATTTCCTTTGGACAGCACAAAGTAAACTGTTCTACTCACTCAATCATATTGTGCCAACAACAAATTCCATGTCAATAATTAGCAAATACTTCTTCATATCCTTGAATTTTTAATCATTAATTATCATCCTGACCAACACAAAAATTCACCAACAAAATTTTAAGTAAACTTGTGTGGTGCATTAAAGGAATTCTGACATGAATACCCCCCATCAATAGTACTGAAACACTTTCAAGAAGGACTTTGAATATCGATGTCTTTGCCCTCTTGATGATAAATTGCCCCATTTATGGTCCAGAGCCAGTGGGAAGATGGCTGGAAGTAAAAGACTAATCACTGGATGAAGCTGTTGAGCCTTTGGCAGAGCCAGGATAATCCTTCAATTGACCACAAAACTGAAATAAACCTCACCACCTCAAGAATGTCCAACCTGTCCTGTGCTTGAGTTGTGAACACAGTTAATTGTCACCCAAATACTTTTTGCCATTCTGCTTGGATTTCCAGGTTTTCTCAGGGATGAATGCACTGTTCAAACTGGGATTGTTTTGTTAAGCAGTACAACAATTTTAGGAATTGCAGCCAAGTTGAAATACATAATAACCAAATTCACAATGTACACACAAATCACAATGTGGCTTTTTACTACATGGATCCTATCAGATTGAAATGACAAGTAACACCCTGAGGACGTCCTAAAGCACTTAACAGCTAAAGAGGTACTTTTGAAATATAGTCACTGTTGTAATGTAGGTTATGCGTAGAAAGAGCAATATACAAGAAAGTCTCTCGGCTTTGATAAACATTTCGACAGGATATTAAATTATTCTGCCTACTCACAACATTTTGAAGAAGACAAGTTTAATGTAAGTAACATCCTCGGATTTTAAATAATGAATGATTACTTTAGTATGCTACACGCACAGCTGAAAGCACCTAAAATGGAGGAAATATATCTGGATTCAAATGAAAAGTGCAACAATTGTTTGGTTGATGAGAAGTCAATTTACCTCTGTGGTGGTGCCAATATCAGCTGATGGACTACAAGTGCTGGCATCTGGTGGTGCTGTACTGACACTACTTCTTACTGGTGACCCCGGCATCGGTCCCAAGATAGATTCTGGATGGCTAGAGGATTGCCGCAATATGCCTTTCTTCTGTATTTTGTCCCAGGCATTGTTCATGCTGTGTGTCAGCTCGTGCAGTAATTGTACCTGTTAAAAGAGGGGGGAAAAAAACAAGATCGGTTTCAGAGAATTATGCAGGCATTTGCAACGATAGTTCTGCAGCGGGCTATCTGCTTAACCTTCAACTTTGATGCCCCAGTCCGCAGTAAAACCTTTACTCTCTCGCATCACTGTTGTTTCTCCTGGCATGGCCCCCGATTTCTTTCCCTCAGGTCTTAGGGAGTCAGACTTAAACTAGGGCAACACTGGTAGACCACCTCAAATGTTATCAGGGCTCACACTCCTCTGCCAAAACCAGCTAGTACTCCATGGTCACCTGCAGAGAAAACACAACCCAACAGATTTTTTTTTCCCTAACATCAACTGTCTATTTAATCCCCTTTCCCCCACTTACCCCATTCACCTCCCCCACTTACTCCATTCACCTCCAACAACGTGCAAGGAGCTCAAGGATTTTTGTCACCAAGATTGAGACCATTCGTAGAAACATAGAAAATAGGTGCAGGAGTAGGCCATTCGGCTCTTCAAGCCTGCACCACCATTCAATATAATCATGGCTGATCATGCAACTTCAGTACCCCATTCCTGCTTTCTCTCCATACCCCTTGATCCCTTTAGCCGTAAGGGCCACATCTAACTCCCTTTTGAATATATCTAACGAACTGGTCTCAACAACTTTCTGTGGTAAAGAATTCCACAGGTTCACAATTCTCTGAGTGAAGAAGTTTCTCCTCATCTCGGTCCTAAATGGCTTACCCCTTATCCTTAGACCCCTGGTTCTGGACTTCCCCAACATCGGGAACAGTCTTCCTTCATCTAACCTGTCAATCCCGTCAGAATTTTATATGTTTCTATTAGATTCCCTCTCATTCTTCTAAATTCCAGTGAATATAAGCCTAGTCGATCCAGTCTTTCTTCATATGTCAATCTGCCATCCCGGGAATCAGTCTGGTGAACCTTCAATAGCAAGAACGTCCTTCCTCAGATTAGGAGACTAAAATATTCAAGGTGTGGCCTCACCACGGCCCTGCAGCAAGACCTCCCTGCTCCTATTCGTCCATCTCATTGCCTATTGCTTCTCCCTTTTCCCCCATGTCCACCAAGCCAAACTTCCACCCATGCTCCCAATCCTGCCCGAGCCCCAGAACCTGTGTCTTTTGCCCAGCTTCTCAGTCACCTTCCCTCATGCCCACTCTGAGCTCATCTGAGACCTACCTTAATGCTCCCCTCGACCCCCATCTCCACTAAATTGCTGACCAGCTAACTTTTCTTTCCGGTCCCCATGCCATGCTCGTTGACATTGTTCTGGTTCCCTCTCCTAAGGTACTGCCAAACTCCACCCCCCCACCCCCACTTTTAAAACAGCTGCCATGGAAAAGATGTGGTGTCAGAGGCCCAGCTCGGGGTTGAATTCGATACCAAAGATATAATTCTGGCCCACCACACCCACTGCTTCAAACAAAAAAAAACCCTCAGCCTCTGTCCTTGCAAACTATCACCCCATCTTCAATCCCTCTTTCCTCTGCAAAGTCCTTGAACTTGAACTTCCAAATCCATGACCACTTTCCCAAAACTCCATGCTTGAATTATTCCAATCAGCTTTTCACTCCTGCTACATCACCAAAATGGCCATGATCAAAGTCATAAATGATATCCTCTGTAACTGTGATTGAGGTTTATTTTCCCTCCTCGTCCCTCCCTGACCATTCTGTCACTTTTGACAGTCGGCCACACCATCCTCCTCCAGCGCCTCTCCTCTGTTTATCATCACAGTGTCAATTTCCACACTGATGACGCCGAGCTCTACCTTTCCACCAACTCTTGTGACCCTCCACTGCCTGACCAGCATCCAGCCTTGGATGAGGTACAATTGTATCCAGCTAAACATATGGATGACTGAGACATCGTCTTCATCCCCGCCCATAAATGTGAATTTATACCGTGCCTTTAACATAGTAACTCGATTCAGCTGAAACACTCAAACATGTCTTTGTCACTGCTAATCCGAATTTCCATGAGGAATTCCCTAATCTCCCACCATAACTTAAGCAGGAATCACGGGAGTGAGAGCGTAAAGGGCCATTTATGCTGCTTCTCCAGGGCTTCCATCTGAAGCCACCACAGTCACGATGGGAAATCAGAAGAACCAGTGCAGAACTTCCAGGCGGAGTTCATACAAAGTTTCACGGTTCAGATTAGGCTCCTCTATCCTGCATGCTGGAAAATGATAATTGATGGAGAAAATAATCACAACCAAAATTATTACATTTTTAAAAATTCATTCACAGGAGTGGGCGTCGCTGGCAAATCCAGCATTTATTGCCCATCCCTAAGTGCCCTCGAGAAGGTGGTGGTGAACTTCTGCAGTCTGTAGGGTGAAGGTACTCTTATTGTGCTGTTAGGGAGGGAGTTCCAGAATTTTGACTCAGTGACGATGAAGGAACAGTGATAAATTTCCAAGTCAGGATAGCATGTGATTAGGAGGGGAATTGGAGGTGGTGGTGTTCCCATGCGCCTGCTGCCCTTGTACTTCTATCTGGTAGAGGTCATGGGTTTGGGAGCTGCTGTCAAAGAAGCCTTGGCAAGTTACTGCAGTGCATCTTGTAGATGGTACACACTTCAGCCATGGTACGCCGGTGGTAGAGGGAGTGAATGTTTAAGGTGGTGGATGGGGTGCCAATCAAGTGGGCTGCTTTGTCCTGGATGGTGTCAAGCTACTTGAGTGTTGTTGGAGCTGCACTCATCCAGGCAAGTGGAGAGTATTTCAGAACAGTCCTGACTTGTGCCTTGTAGATAGTGGAAAGGATTTGGGGAGTCAGGAGGTGAGACACTCGCCGCGGAATACTCAGCCTATGACCTGCTCTTGTAGCCACAGTATTTATGTGGCTGGTCCAGTTAAGTTTCTGGTCATTGGTGATCCCCCAGGATGTTGATGTTGGGGGAGTTGGCAATGGCAATGCCGTTGAATGTCAAGGGGCGATGGTTAGACACTCTCTGGTTGGAGATAGTCATTGCCTGGCACTTGTGGGCGCGAATGTTACTTGCCATTTATCAATCCAAGCCTGAATGTCGTCCAGGTCTTGCTGCTTGTGGGCATGGACTGCTTCATTATCTGAGGAGTTACAAATGGAACTGAACTGAACACTGTACAATCACCTCAAAGGGAGCAGCGTACGGCAGCCCGGCCCGGAAATTGGCGTGGTCCTGGCCTGCAAGACCATCAGCAGGCAGGGACCATTACATGGAGCAATGTGCGGTGGCATGCCACTGCAGGAAGCATCGCGTGCTGCTGCAGGACGGCGACGGCTGACTGCAATGCAGGCAGGTACAGCAGGAGTGGCGAGGTCGGGGCAAAGGAGCGGCAAGAGTTCATAGAGGGATGTCATTGGGGCCCAGGAGAGGCGTGAGTTTGGGACTCAGAAGAGGCGAGGGCCCAGGGGCAGCACGGGCCAGCCCACACTGCGATATGTGTGCGCACTAGGTCCGAGCAGCAGAGCTGGTCTCCAGTCGTCTTGGTTAATCCTGGTCACTGGACCAAGACCTAGCTCTTTCAAGCCCGTGTGGTGGCTGGTTTGCAACGGCCACCACACATTAAAAAAATCCACGCACAGACATCTTCCCTCTTTCAAGGTGTAGTTCGGGACCTGGAATATTAGGTCCTTCATTGAAACACCTGTGAACTCATTCCTTTTTGGCGTGGAAGGAGGCCATTTCGGCCCATCGTGTCCGTGCCAGCCGACAAAGAGCCGCATGACCCTCGGTCAGCAGACCTGAAGGTTACATATAAACCTATGAACAATGAAGGAAAGGCAAAGAGCACCCAGCCCAACCAGGCCGCCCCACATAACTGCGACGCCCCTTACACTAACACATTCTACATTCTACCCCAACCGGAGCCATGTGATCTCCTGAGAGAAGCAAAAAACAGATAAAAACCCAGGCCAATTGGGGGAAAAAAATCTGGGAAAATTCCTCCGCGACCCATCCAGGCGATCAAAACTAGTCCAGGAGATTACCCTGGTCGTATTCGATTCCCTGCAGTACTTACCATCGTATCTGCACCAGCCAACAAAAGGTTATCCAGTCTAATCCCAATTACCAGCTCCAGGTCCGTAACCATTGCCCATCCAAGCACCTTTTAAAAGTGGTGAGGGTTTCTGCATCCATCACTCTTCCAGGCAGAGTTCCAGACCCTCACAACCCTCTGGTGAAGAAGCTACCCCTCAAATCCCCTCTGAACCTGCCACCAACTATCTTAAAACTATGCCCCCTCGTAACTGACCCTTCCACTAATGGAAATAGGTCCTTGCTATCCACTATATCCAGGCCCCACAAAATTTTGTACACCTCAATGAGGTCTCCTCTCAACCTCCTCTGTTCCAATGATGATATGATGACCTCTGAAATTCAGCTCTTTTGTCCATGTTTTGACCAACGCTATAATGAGTTCTGGTGTCGAGTCGTCCTGGCAGAATTCAAACTGAGCATCAGTGAGCAGGTTATTGATGAAGAAGTGCCACTTGATAGCACTGTTGACGACACCTTCCATCACTTTGCTGATGATTGAGAGTACACTGATCAGGCTGGACTGGATTTGTCCTCTTTTTTTTTGAGGACAGGCCATACCTGGGCAGTTTTCCACATTGTCAGGTAGATGCCAGTGCTGTAGCTGCACTGGAATAGCTTGGCTAGAGCCTCAGCTAGTTCTGGAGCACAAGTCTTCAGCACGACAGCCAGGATATTGTCAAGGCCCATAGCCTTTGCTGTATCCAGTGCACTCAGCCATTTCTCGATATCACGTGGACTGAATTGAATTCGCCGAAGGCTAGCTTCTGTGATGGTGGGGACCTCAGAAGGAGGCTGAGATGGATAATCCACTCAGCGCTTCTGGTTGAAAATGGTTGCAAATGCTTCAGATTGTCTTTTGCACTCGCATGCTGGGCTCTACCATCATTGAGGATGAGGATGTTCATCGAACCTCCTCCTCTCTTCAGCTGTTTAATGGTCCACCAACATTCACGACTGGATATGGCAGAACTGCAGAGCTTTGATCTAATCTATTAGTTGAGGGATCGCTTAGCTCTGTCTATAGCATGCTGCTTTCGTTGTTTAGATTGCATGTAGTCCTGTGTTGCAGCTTTCCCAGCTTGGCACCTCATTATTAGGTACATCTGGTGTTGCTCCTGGCATGCTCTAATGTGCTCCTACTTACATAAGAACAAAAGAAATGGGAGCAGGAGTAAGCCAAACAGCCCCTCGAGCCTGCTCCGCCATTTAATACGATCATGGCTAATCCGATCATGGACTCAGGTCCACTTCCCTGCCCACTCCCCATAACCCCTTATTCCCTTATCGTTTAAGAAACTGTTTATTTCAGTCTTAAATTTATTCAATGTCCCAGCTTCCACAGCTCTCTGAGGCAGCGAATTCCACAGATTTACAACCCTCAGAAGAAATTTCTCCTCATCTCAGTTATGAATGGGCAGCCCCTTATTCTAAGATCATGCCCTCTAGTTATAGTCTTCCCTATCAGTGGAAACATTCTCTCTGCATCCACCTTGTCAAGTCCCCTCATAATCTTATACGTTTCAAAAAGATCACCTCTTATTCTTCTGAATTTCAGTGAGTAGAGGCCTAACCTACTCAACCTTTCCTCATAAGTCAACCCCCTCATCTCCGGGATCAACCTAATGAACCATCTCTGAACTGCCTCCAAAGCAAATATATCCTTTCGTAAATATGGATACCAAAACGGCACGCAGTATTCCAGGTGTAGCCTCACCAATATCCTGTATAACTGTAGCGCAAGACTTCCCTGCTTTTATCCTCCAACCCCTTTGCAATAAAAGGCCAAAATTCCATTAGCCTTCCTCATCACTTGCTGTACCTGCATACTAACCTTTGGTGTTTCATGCACAAGTACCCCCAGGTCCCGCTGTACTGCAGCACTTTGCAATCTTTCTCTATTTCAATAATAACTTACTCTTTGATTTTTTTTCTGCCCAAGTGTGTGACCTCACACATTCCTCCCTTATACTCCATCTGCCAAATTTTTGCCTGCTCACTTAGCCTGTCCATGTTCTTTTGCAGATTTTTTTGTGTCCTCCTCGCACATTGCTTTTCCTCCCATTTTTGTATCGTCAGCAAACTTGGCTACTTTACACTTGGTCCCTTCTTCCAATATAGATTGTAAATAGTTGGAATCCGAGCACTGATCCCTGCAGCACCCCACTAGTTACTGATTGCCAACCCGAGAATGAATCATTTATTCAGACTCTCTGTTTTCTGTTAATTAGCCAATCCTCTATCCATGCTAATATATTACCCCCAACCCCGTGAACTTTTATCTTGTGCAGTAACCTTTTGAATTGAACCAGGGTTGGTTGCCTCACTTGATGTTAATGGTAGAGAGAGGGATATGCCAGGCCATGAGGTTACAGATTGTGGTGGAATACAATTCTGCTGCAGCTGATGGACCACATTGCCTCATGGATGCCCAGATTTGAGCTGCTAGATCTGTTCTGAATCTAGCCCATTAGCATGGTGGTAGTGCCACACAACACGATTGGAGGGTGTCCTCAGTGTGAAGACGGGACTTCATCTTTACAAGGACTGTGTGGTGGTCACTGCTACCAATACGGTCATGGACAGATGCATCTGCGGCAGGTAGATTGGTCAGAATGAGGTCCAGTAGGTTTTTCCCTCGCCACCTGCTGCAGGCCCAGTCTGACAGAAATGTCCTTCAGGACTTGGCCAACTCAGTCCGTAGTGGTGCTACCGAGCAACTCTTGGTGATGGACATCCAGAGTACATTCTGTGCCCTTGCTACCCTCACTGCTTCTTCCAAGTGGTGTTCAACATGGAGGAGTACTGATTCATCAGCTGAGTAATCAGCAGCAGGTTTCCTTGCCTAAGCTTGAGCTGATGCCATGAGACTTCATGGGGTCTGGAGTCAATGTTGAGGACTCCCAGGGCCACTCCCTCCCTCCACTGTATACCACTGTGCCACCACCTCTGGTGGATCTGTCCTGCCAAGTGGGACAGGGCATACCCAGGGATGGTGTTGGAGGATTCTGGGACATTGGCTGCAAGGTATGATTCTATGAGTGTGTCTATGTCAGGCTGTTGCTCGACTAGTCTGTGGTACAGTTCTCTCAATTTTGGCACAAGTCTCTCGATGTTAGTGAGGAGGACTTTGCAGGGTCAACTGGGCTGGGCGAGCCATTGTCGTGTCCGAAGCCAGTGCCGAGGTCGATGCCAGGTGGTCTGTCCGGTTTTAAAAACATAAGTAATAGGAGCAAGAGTAGGCCATTTGGCCCCTCGAGCCTGCTCCGCCATTCAATAAGATCATGGCTGATCTGATCATGGATTCAGCTCCACTTTCCTGCCCGCTCCCCATAACCCCTTATTCCCTTATCGCTCAAAAATCTGTCTATCTCCACCTTAAATTCAATGACCCGCCCTCCACAGCTCTCTGGGGCAGAGAATTCCATAGATTTACAACCCTCAGAAGAAATTTCTACTCATCTCAGTTTTAAATGGGCAGCCCCTTATTCTGAGAAGATATTCCCAGTTTTAGTTTTCCCTATGAGTGGAAATATCCTCTCTGCATCCACCTTGTCCCCTCATTATCTTATATGCTTCGATAAGATCACCTCTCATTCTTCTGAACTCCAATGTGAATAGGCCGAACCTACTCAACCTAACTTCTTAAGTCAACACCCTCATCTCCGGAATCAACTAAGTGTACCTTCTCTGAACAGCCTCCAAAGCAAGTACATCCTTCCTTAAATACTGAGACCAAAGACCTAGGTGTGGCCTCACCAATACCCTGTGCAGTTGTTGCAGGACTTTCCTGCTTTTATACTCTATCCCCCTTCCAATAAAGGCCAACATTCCATTTGCCTTCAAAGCGCTGGAGAAGTACCACCAGCGCTGCCTCCGCAAGATCCTGCAAATCCAGTGGGAGGAGGATAGACGCACCAACGTCAGTGTTCTTGATCAAGCCAACAACCCCGCATTGAAGCACTGATTTTGTGTGTCCTCCTCACAATTTGCTTTCCCACCCATCTTTGTTTCATCAGCAAACATGGCTACATTACACTCGGTTCCTTCATCCAAGTCATTATTTGGATTGTAAATAGTTGAGGCCCCAGCACTGATCCCTGCGGCACCCACTAGTTACTGTTTGTCAACCAGAAAATTACCCATTTATTCCAACTCTCTTTTGTGTTAGTTAGCAATTCCTTTATCCATGCGAATATATTACTCCCAACCCCATGAACTTTTATCTTGTGCAATAACCTTTTATGTGGCACCTTATCAAATGTCTTCTGGAAATCCAAATACACCACATCCACTGGTTCCCCTGACCCACTCTGCTCGTTACATCCGCAAAGACCTCCAGCAAATTTGTCAAACATGATTTCCCTTTCATAAAACCATGCTGACTCTGCTTGATCAAACGATGCTTTTCCAAATGTCCTGCTACGGCTTCCTTAATAATGGACTCCAGCATTTTCCCAATGACAGAGGTTAGGCTAACTGGTCTATTGTTTCCTGCTTTCTGTCTGCCTCCTTTTTTTTTTAAATAGAGGTGTTACATTTGCAGTTTTCCAATCGCTGGGATATCAACAGAATTCAGGGAATTTTGGTAATTATTCATTATGGTTTCTTGTAGCGGTTTGTTAGTCTGAGCGGCTTGCTCAGCCATTTCGGAGAGAAGTTAAGAGTCAACCACATTGCTGTGGGTCTGGAGTCACATACAGGCCAGACCAGGTTAGGCCAGCAGATTTCCTTCCCGAAAGGACATTAGATATTGTATACATTGTATGTATTAAATTCACGAATCCAATACTGTTCACGTATACTTTCAGCAATGAAGTAGATAGCGTCAAAATCCGGCATCTGCATAAGGTCCAGATAGTAAGAAGAAATCCTTATGAAGACATTTACACCACAGTTGTGATGGTGAAGTCAAGAATAAACTGAGACTTCAACAATCCACAGAGTTAAGATGCAGATCAACCATGATCTAATTGAATGGTGCAACAGGCTCAAGGAGCTCCTTTCTTCCAGTTCTGATGAAAGATCATCGACCTGAAACGTTAACTCTGTTTCTCTCTCCACAGATGCTGCCTGACCTGCTGAGTATTTCCAGCATTTTCTCTTTTTATTTCAAGGAGCTACTCCTGTTCCTAACACACTAGTATAAAAATAATTTTTTTAAATTGCTGAAACCTTTTTGCAATGAAAGAAAGTTCCAATATCACAATTCTCACTAATTGCGTGATGAAATAGGGCAACAGTGAGGCCAAGCACAGTAACTTTAGGCCCGAACTTGAAACTTCTGAACCCCGATAATGAATCAAATAACAATTCAAAAGTATTGTGGTATCTTTGCTTCAGATTGTGAACATAATTTAAAAAGGGCAACACATTTTGCAACAAAACAATTATCTTCAGTCTGTGTTGTGAAGCTAAACTGGAAATGATTTTAAAAATAATAATAAAAAAATCAATTGGTGCAGAAAGATATTAAGCACTTTATGATTAGTGGTTAATTTGTAACATATTCCACGACTTCTTACAGGTGATAAAATGAATAGAATAGTATGCAGTTTTTTTTACACCAAGAGGATTATCATCAACAACTTGAGATTTATTTCGAGCTTTTAAGGTAATAAAAGTGACCCAAGGTCCTTCATCGGAGTATAATCCTTTTTGAAAATGATTTAACAAATCATTTTATTGTAACATTATCACAATCAGACAGCACAGGAGGCCACTTTGCCCATCGAACCTGTGCCGGCAGGCGCTTTGTAAGAATATTCAATGAGTCCCACTCCTATGCTTTTTTCCCCATATCCCTACAAATTTGTCCTTTTCAAGTATTTATCCAATTCCATTTTGAAAGTTACTCCTGAATCAGGTTCCACCACCCTTTCAGGTCGTGCATTCAAGATCATCATAACTCGCTGCTTACACTTTTCCCCTCATCTCTCCTCTGATTCATTTGCAAATTATCTTAAATCGGTGTCCCTTGGTTACTGGCCTGCCTGCCAGTGGAAACAGTTTCTCCTTATTTATTGTATTAAAACCCTTCATAATTGTGAACACCTCTAATAAATCTCTCCTTAGCCTTCTTTGCTCTAAGGAAATAAATCCCAGCTTCTCTAGTCTCTCCACACACATGAAGTCCCGGGTATTGTACTCCAACGCACGCCTGGATGGCCTCCCACATTCTACACTAGGTAAATTTGAGGTTATCCAAATCTCGGCAGCCCATGTCCTAACTCGCACCAAGTCTCGATCACCATCACCCTTGTGCTCGCTGACCTGCATTGGTTCCTGGTTCAGCAACGTCTCGATTTCAAAATTCTCATCCTTGTTTACAAATGCCTCCATGGCCTTGCTCCTCTGTAATTTCTTTCAGCCTCACAACACTATGAGATGTTTGCGCTCCACAAATTCTGCCCTCTTGAGCATCCCTGATTATAACTGCTCAACCATTGGTGGTCGTGCCTTCAGCTGCCTGGGCCCGAAGCTCTGGAACGCCCTCCCGAAACCTTTCCATTTCTCTACCTCCCTTTCCTCCTTTAAGCTTCCTACCTTTTTTATCAAGTTTTTGGTCATCTGCCGTAATTACTTCTTGTGTGGCTCGATGTCAAATTTATTTGTTTTGTCTTATAACACTACTGTGAAGCGCCTTGGGACATCTTGCTACGTTAAAGGCGCTATATAAATAAAAGTTGTTGTATTATTCACAGAGGCGTTATTCTCTTAAATTCCACATGAAATTAAAATCCAAAATCCCATTCTACTTAGTTGCTTCAGCTGCCACTAAAAAATGTGAATTTCTGTATGTATTATGGCAATTGAACAGTTACAGAAATAATTTAGAATCATAGAATGTTAGGGCACAGAAATAGGCCATCTGGTCCATCAGCTCTGTGCCAACATTTTTCTCCATATGAGGCACCTAGTCTAATCCAAATCTCCTGCTCGGTCCACATTTATATTGCTTAGTGCTGCTACTTCTTCGAACAAAACCAAAGGAATCCCATATTCCATGGGATAAACGAGTTGCACTAGAAACACACACACAGCTGTGCACCATACTAAACATTTTAATTTAAAAATAAAATCTAGTGCTTTTGAAAATGTTCAGCCTCGAGGGAGATCAAGACTGTGAAGTTTGCCTCTCATGTGGGTTACACAGATGCAGAATTTCATGTTGTCACTCCAGTTCTGAGGGTTAGCTAAACTCTGCTTTAGGAATTTTTAAACAATCTTTCATGATTTTATAAATAGAGAGTTATTAAAAGATGTTGCTGGAACTGTTGCTCTCCCAGGCTAGTGTGTCTTTCTCCCTCTTGTTTCTTCCTTAAAACTCATCTCTTCTGCTGTGCCGACAGTTCTCATCTCCTCCTGCCCATCTCTATGGCTCATCTTGCTCCCCTTACTGTAAAGTGTCAGCTGCGGCTCAGTGGGTAGCAGTCAGATAATTGTGGGTTCAAAGTCCCACTCTAAAGACATGACATGCCAGACACGAGACTCCCAAAGCAAGTGCTCTACTCGGAACTCCTTCACGGCAAACGAGCCAAAGGTGGGCAGAGGAAACGTTACAGGGACACCCTCAAAGCCTCCCTGATAAAGTGTGCAACATCCCCACTGATACCTGGGGGTCCCTGGCCAAAGACCACCCTAAGTGGAGGAAGTGCATCCAGGAGGACGCTGAGCACAGAGTCTCATCGCCGAGAGCATGCAGAAATCAAGCGCAGGCAGCGGAAAGAGCGTGCGGCAAACCAGTCCCACCCACCCTTTCCCTCAACGACTATCTGCCCCATCTGTGACAGGGACTGTGGTTCTTGTATTGGACTGTTCAGCCACCTGAGGACTCATGTTAAGTGTGGAAGCAAGTCTTCCTCGATTCCGAGGAATTGCCTATGATTGATTGATGAAGACTTGAGCATGAAAATCTAGGCTGACACTCTAGTGCAGTGCTGACGGAGTGCCGCACTGTTGGAGGTGTCGTATTTCGAATGAGATGTTAAACCGAGTTCAACTGCTTGCTCTCTCCAGTGGACGTAAAAGATTCTCTGGCACTATTTCGAAGAAGAGCAAGGGGCATTATCCCCGGTGTCCTGGGCCAATATTTATCCCTCAACCAACTTCACTAAAACAGATTTCGATCAACATCACGATTATCTGATTATTATCACAGTGACAACACTTCAAAAAGTACTTTATTGACTGTAAAGCGGTGATCATGAAAGACAGTATATAAATGCAAGAATTTCTTTCTCTGAAAAGTTCTTTCACATCAATGACAGAAGCAAGTCAATGTATGTTGAATTCAATAAACCGTAAACGTAAACCAAAGCTGAGGTTTCTCTCAATAATTCTGGACGACTGACTAACATAGAAAACATAAAAACATAGAAAATAGGTGCAGGAGTAGGCCATTCAATAAGATCATGGTTGATCATTCCCTCAGTACCCCTTTCCTGCTTTCTCTCCATACCCCTTGATCCCCTTAGCCTTAAGGGCCATATCTAAACTTCCTCTTGAATATATCCAATGGACTGGCATCAATAACCCCATGCGGCAGGGAATTCCATAGGTTAACAACTTTCTGAGTGAAGAAGTTTCTCCTCATCTCAGTCCTAAATGGCCTACCCCTTATCCTTAGACTATGTCCCCTGGTTCTGGACTTCCCCAACATCGGGAACATTCTTTCCGCATCTAACCTGTCCAGTCCCGTCAGAATCTTATACGTTTCTATGAGATCCCCTCTCATCCTTCGAAACTCCAGTGAATAAAGGCCCAGTTGATCCAGTCTCTCCTCATTTGACAGTCCAGCCATCCCTGGAATCAGTGGTGAACCTTCGCTGCATTCCCTCAATAGCAAGAATGTCCTTCCTCAGATTAGGAGACCAAAACTGTACACAATATTCCAGGTGAGGCCTCAATAAGGAAGACCTCCCTGCTCCTATACTCAAATCCCCTAGATATGAAGGCCAACATACCATTTGCCTTCTTTATCGCCTGCTGTACCTGCATGCCCACTTTCAGTGACTGATGAACCATGACACCCAGGTCTCATTGCACCTCCCCTTTTCCTAATCTGCCACCATCCAGATAATATTGTGCCTTCGTGTTTTTGCCCCCAAAATTTATAACTTCACATTTATCCACATTATACTGCATCTGCCATGCATTTGCCCACTCACCTAACCTGTCCAAGTCACCCTGCAGCCTCTTAGCGTCCTTCTCACAGCTCACACCGCCACCCAGTTTAGTGTCATCCGCAAACTCGGAGATATTACACTCAATTCCTTCATCTAAATCGTCAAGTCATCAAACTTCAAATAAACTTTTTCTTACACATGCCCATACACAGTGATTTCTGCTCAGAACGTGGACAACTTTCTTTCCTAGGATTGATAATTTTTTAGTAATGGCAAAGCCAGTTTTTTTCCATTCTGATTATGTTTCCAGTTTAATGACAGTATTGCTGAAAGAAATGAGATGCTGCACTGGAAAAAGCGCACACAAGAACAGATCAGTGATAAAGAACAATCTTGCCCGTCATATGGCAAGATGAAAGTTAAAAAAAAAAAGTGTTTTCAAATGAACAATAATTCTTAATACATTCTCAAAATAAATCTCGCAAACTGACACAAGTCTGTTGCCAATTAAAAAGATTTCAACTCCAAGCCGCTTCAAAATAAAAGCACTGATTTAATTACTGTCATCTTACACAACTTCAAAATGTTCTCACACAAACTTACTGCCTCAAACACTATTCTGACCACTATTCTTGAAATTTACAAATACTTCCTACCATGTTTGCTGTACCACTTTTTCGCTATCATGGCCAACATCTCATGAAAGGACATCGACCTGAAATGTTAATTCTGTTTCTCTCTCCACTGATGCTGCCTGACCTGCTAAATATTTCTGTTTTTATTTAATACTAAAGATGTTACCCCCATATTCTTCAACCTAATCACAATCTTCTTATTCTATCACAAAATCAAAATACTGCGGATGCTGGAAATCTGAAAAAGAAACAGCAAATGCTGGAAGTACTCAGCAGGTCAGGCAGCATCTGTGAGGAGAGAAACAGAGTTCACGTTTCAGATCGATGACATTCTGACAAAGTGTTCTGACAAGGGTCACCGACCTGAAACATTAACTCCCTTTCTCTCTCCACAGATGCTGCCTGACCTGCTGAGAGTTCCAGCATTTGCTGTTTTTACTTCTTATTCTATTCCTGGTCATTAAGCATCAGACCGGTGAAATGATTCAAGATCCACTTCACGATACTCTCATCTGAAGATAGTGGTTATCAATCTGTAAAAGTCCTTTATCCAGTGTGGTTTGTGGCCGACATAGTTACGGTTAGAGGACTGGATTTTAAACTGGAATTCCAAGTATTTCAATTTTTTTTTTAGAACTTCTCTGATCAAAACCAAATTTAAGTTTTATAAAACCAGCTACAGTTCATCATCAAAATAAAGAGTGTAAGGGGATAAAAAATTGTCACTAAAGTGGATACTGAAGAAAGTGAATTGATCTGACACACGGTCCCGATTGTATGTAAAGCACGCTCATACCACTAGCTTGAATAAGTTTTAAGAAGGGGAGGCTACGCAGCAAAGCTTGATGGTTAATGAACCACCCGTTGTATTAACCTTAGTACAGACTCATGGAAACTTACATATTCAGTGCAGAACAAGCACAGTAAAATGTTTGGGAATATAGATTATAGCAGCATGGAAACTTTTTCACCCAGAGAGTGGGGAACCTGTGGAATTCTTTACCACAGAAAGTTGTGGAGTCGAGTTCGTTGGATATATTCAAGAGGGAGTTACCCCTGCAGCTAAGGGGATCAGGGGGTATGGGGAGAAAGCGGAAGTGGGGTACTGAAGTTGCATGATCAGCTATGATCATATTAAATGGTGGTGCAGGCTCGAAGGGCCGAATGGCCTGCTCCTGCACCTATTTTCTATGTTTCTCGGATGGTATTGACTGGTAGTTTTGACTAGAGTTCTTGGGAGAGGGATAAGGAGGCACCACCCTGGGAAACAAGGTTAATCAACACATCAGGAGGGACTGAGGCAAAGTGACACCACTGAACAACACATTCCAGAAGGGTGACATGTGATGAGAGATGGACAGGTGGGAAAGAACCACTCAGCCAGTCTGATAAAGGTCAACAAATCAATGTAACTTCGCTGATAGCAGTCGGCCAATCAGTGGTTTTTGTAGGAGGGTCGCACACCTCGAAAAACTGTATAATTGTAATTGTAAAATCTCTGATCGGAGAAGGGTTCATCGGAACATGCTTGAATTAAAAACAGTTAAACTAAGTTTCGTCTGAGTGATTCCATGGTCGCTATAGGAGAGGGCAGGTGTTGATTCTTTATATCTGGGAGTCCACCTTCAGAAAGAGGTCTTCTTTTTACCCCAAGAGAAACACGGAGATAGAATTTTCATGAGCGTTCACCCAATTTCCCGCTGTTACTTCAACAGAAGATCGGCAGAAACTCCAGAGAAACAATTTCTCTGGAAAGAGGCCACTTGGCCTATCGTGCCTGTGCCGGTTCTTTGGAAGAGCTATCCAATGAGTCCCACTCCCCTGCTCTTTCGCCATAGCCCTGCATTTTTTCCCCTTTAAGTATTTATCCAATTACATTTTGAAAGTGACTATTGAATCTGCTTCCACCACCCTTTCAGGCAGTGAATTTCAGATTCGCTGTGGAAATTCTACTCCATGATTCTTTCTGCAATCTACTATCCCTAAACCTTTCAAAAACTCCAATGAGATGTAAGCCGAACCCGTTAAAGTGGGTTGAACTATTGTCAGTCAACAGAAACCTACAGAAAAACTGTTGTGTCTGTAAGCACTCTAGTAATGACTCCACGAGGTGAGGTATTGTATTTGAACTGTGGTGACCTTAGTCCATTTATTACAGCTCCTGAATGAGGGTACAGCATGGTGAGCTCCCTTTTATACCTGGTTACCTGTAGTGTACAGGAGTATGTGGCCCCCCTGTCCTCCTTTGAAGGCTGAAGTGTCTCCCTGCTGCCCTTCAGCGGTAGTGGGAGTCTGGTCATCCCAGGTCCTGTTGGGAAGGCTGGTGGGTGCTCGCCTCTTGCTCCCGGCACTGGCTCTGGTGGCCAGAGAGATAGAGCCGATCTGAGTGGTGGTGCCTTTGCCGTCCGCTGATCACTGGCCCTGCAGTGGGTATGCTCCGTGTGTGTGGCCACGCTCCCTGGGCCATCACATTGGTCCCGGAGGCGCAGGCTACATGATTGGGTAGCTCGCTGGACCTGGGTGCTTCCGACGGGAGTTGCCCTTGGTTTTGTCGGCATACATGTAGAACCCGGCATCGCACTTCATTTCTTCATTTGCTGTTATTATACATTGGCTCCAACCGCAATTGCCCGACTCGACACGGTTCGTTACATTTACATACTTGCATTTGTCAATTACATATTTTCCATGTGTATTAGCGGCATCGCTGTAAAAAGTTACATTTACATACTTGCATTTGTCAATTACATCTTTTACATGTGTATTACCGGCATCACTGTACAAAGAGTGGAACTGTTCCTTTAATTTCGATGGGTTGCCGGTCTCCTTTAAGAGAGCCTTGCAATCTTTACCCCAATCCGGTTCGCTGTTCGGCATCACGTGTTGCTCCCTCAACGCTGCCCCTCATGGTCTGGCCGTCGCCATCTTTACTTCAGGTGCTTCACCTCGTGGTGCGGGCGCCATCTTCTTTCTCTCCACGAGGTAGGCTGCGGTGATCCTTTTCTCCCCAGGTTCTGCCACGGAAGCAGGGAAATTATCTTCTGCGTCGATTTTCTTCCTCCGGAGTCCTGCCACTGGAGCCTGGAAGGTAAGGTCGGGTCGTTAGGGCTGGATCATCTCGCTGTTGGGTTGAACGGTCTTGGCGTCTCCACGCAGTCGAGTTGGGCGGTTGGTTTTTCAGATGTTGTGCTGGATCCAATTTTGGGGCCGTGAAGGACGTCGATTGCTGGGGCCTGGAGGTTTTCCCAGCTCCAACGGATTTGGTTCATCCATCTTCTTCCTAGCAGCGTTGGACCATCACCAGCAACGATCCACAAAGGTAACTTGTGCATTGCACCGCCATGGGACACCTGGACATCCACGCTGCCAACGACTGGGATGGTGTCGTTTGTGTCGGTGAGCAGCTTCACTTGGATCGGGATCAGTTTAGGTCGTTCGATTGCATTGTCCCAGAGTTTCTCAAAGGCCGCCTGATTCATCAGCGATTGGCTCGTCCCTGTGTCCACCTCCATTGAGACTGGAACACCGTTGATTTCAACTTCCATTTTCAACGGAGAGCTCTCGGTGGAGCAGGTAAACATTCCGTACACCTCTTCGTGGGGCTGAGCTGCCTCATGGACTCTCTTCATCATCGATGGAATCCGGATGATTAGCCAACTCTTCAGCGACTTGGTGAGTAAAATTTCTCTTGCACAGTCACTGTAGGTGGCCCTTCGTGTTACAGCCTTTATAAGTATAGTCTTTGTAGCGGCACTGGTGAGCCCTGTGATTTCCTCCACAGTGCCAGCATGGGGTTGGCCGGTTAGCCCATTGTGGCGGACTCAGGGTTGCGGGACTCGGGGTTCTGTTCTCTCTGCTCTGAGAGACTAGTTGCAGCACCTTGCCTCTAAAAGGCGGCAGTCGGTTCACAGTACTTGCCGGGTTAGAGTGCTGGGGGTGAGTCATCCATTTGGAATCTCAGGCCGAGGCCATGAACACTTGGCTCACGTTAATTGCCTTCTGTAGGGTGACTGTGGTGTCCGCAGAAAGCAGCCTATGGAGAAGGCCCTCGTGGCCGATTCCAATATCGAAGATGTCCCTCAGCACTTCGCTGAGGTGGTCGCCAAAAATCACACGGTGCAGCCAATCGTGTGAGGTCTGCAGCATATTTTGTGATTTCTTGGCCTTCGGGCCACCGGTGTGTGTAGAACCGGTGTCTGGCTGTGAGGATGCTCGCTTTAGGTTTGAGCTGTTCCTAAATGGGGTAGGCCATTTAGGACTGAGATGAGGAGAAACTTCTTCACTCAGAGAGTTGTTAACCTGTGGAATTCCCTGCCATAGAGAGTTGTTGATGCCAGTTCATTGGATATATTCAAGAGAGAGTTAGATATGGCCCTTATGGCTAAGAGGATCATGGGGTATGCAGAGAAAGCAGAAAAGGGTACTGAGGGAATGATCAGCCATGATCTTATTGAATGGCGGTGCAGGGTCAAAGGGCCGAATGGCCTACTCCTGCACCTATTTTCGATGTTTCTATGTATCATTGTTACGAGCTACGCTTATGTTTTGGTTGTTGTCTTCTCTGGGGCTAGCAAGTCCCTGATGAGACCATAGACGGTGGGTCCACAAATTCTGAGCAGGATAGCTCTGCGCTTATCAGCCAACGAGGTCGGTGTGTCTCCCGCCAGGTCGTTCACAATAAAGAAGTGTTCTCGCCTTTCCACAAAGGCCTCCCAATCTTCCCCATCGGCGAATTGTTGAAAGTTGCCAAGGTTAGCCATTTTTCGCATGGAAATTCGTAATCTCGTCGTCAGTTGTTGTGTCTGTAAGCACTCTAGTAATGGCTCCAAGAGGTAAGGTATTGTACTTGAACTATGGTGACCTTAGTCCATTTATTACAGCTCCTGAGTGAGGGTACAGCATGGTGAGCTCCCTTTTATAACTGTTTACCTGTCGTGTACAGGTAACCTTTCGGTCTCCACCAGTTGCACCCTCTGGTGGTACAAGCATAATGTATATAGTGTGAAGATACATCCAGCAGTGTATTCCATAAGCCTCTATTTCAAACTATCAAGTTAATCCTCAACTTCAACTCACATTTTCTTTTGCTTAATCCCTTGTTTCTCCTGTACCAGGATCCACATTATGAACACAATTTACAAATAAAAAAAGACTTAGATCATGTCTTTAATCCTTTTGCTTAACCGCTCCATATCTCAACAATCTGAAAATCATCGCTATTGTAACGGTGAGAATGTTTTCCATTTCTGACACCAATTATACTTGTGCCTTTTCGGAGGCCTGCTGCCAATGTTATGTGGACCCACACCCAATTCCAGGAACTAGGTTGATGCCTGCCAAAATAGTTTCATTCTGGACACTCAAGAGCTGACAGGAAAAGGAGACTTTTATCCTCAGGACAGTTGTAACTCACTGTATCACATGGTTCCCCCACCCCCCACTCCAACAGTTAAAGGTTAAAATGAATCTCAATTGCTTTGTTATACGATGGTATCGAACCAATGTCCCTTGATCAGTCTCAAAATATTACAGAACCTTGCATTAGAATGATTTCCAAACAGGTTGTCTATTAACTTTCATCAGAACTTAATAATCGTAACAAGTGGTTTGAAACGGGGAAGATTAGTGATCACTTTACACTGTAAATCGTAGCAAGTTACAATTCTGAGGCAACTCGTACATTTTACAACTCCACTGTAAAAGACGTACTACAGCAACCTGTCTACTTCAAGAGGCTTTTGTAGGTTCTCAAACACCCAACAGTTCGCCAAACTGTACTTTCCTTCAATTATTTCTGGATGTTCAAAAGATGGCAATGGTTTAAAGCAAGTCTTTAAGATAAAGATAAAGAAATAAAAATTTACCAAAGTAATCTGCATTATCTTAAACTCTACGCAGAACATTATGGTACATGTTTGAACAAAAAATTGGGTCTTCAAGGCTTTTGGACCATCAAGTCCTTCTCAATCAGTTCTTACCTATGTAATCATTGTACAGCTCACCACCCTGACAAACCATAAACCATCAAATCAGATACGTGATTTATTTAAAAACAAAATTGTACTGTTTTCTCATTCTTGAATAAGGGGTAAACCATCTAGGACCGAGATGAGGAGAAACTTCTTCATTCAGAGAATTGTGAACCTGTGGAATTCTCTACCACAGAAAGTTGTTGAGTCCAGTTCGCTGGATATATTCAAAAGGGAGTTAGATGTGGCCTTTACGGCTAAAGGGATCAGGGGGTATGGAGAGAAGACAGGAGTGGGGTACTGAAATTGAATGATCAGCCATGATCACATTGAATGGTGGTGCAGGCTCGAAGGGCCGAATGGCCTGCTCCTGCACCTATTTTCTCTGTTTCTATGTTTTCAATGCATTATTTTAACAAGTACTCCAGAAATTAAGAAAACAAAAGGCTTCGGTTTAACATTTAATTAAGCACACAAGATAGTTGGAAATGTAGAGAATTGAGTATTCTGTAACCACTCTTAGTAAACCAATTAAGAAGCTGAAAAGGAGAAGCACAACTTGCAACCAGCCCTGTTTGAAAACATTTATATTATGTGCGCAAATTTTTTTTTACTGCTTTCAAAAAAGTGAGTGAAAAATGGGAAACACAGCCTGTGTGGTTTTTTAAACTGTATTATAAAAACACTAATGGTCACAGTAAATCACTTACTCCATGCTGTATAACCATTAATGTTGGACAAAGTTTTAGTCAATAGTTTGGTTGTTACTGAATTTGTAATACCTTCTCCATAAATATTTCTTAATAGTACAAATTACTTTGTTTTATCACACTCCATAATTTATTTGAACAAACTATCTATTTTTGTGGACCTACACAGGCTATATATAAAGCAATAAACATGTATAACACAGTGCCATGTGAAGTTTCAGGAAATGCCATTATATTGAAAGGCCTTTATAGGGGCTAGCTATTAACTGTTGTAGACTTACAAAAAAAATAAGCCTCCCTTACATTCTCCCTTCCCTTCATTTTCTTCTAAAAAGCATTACAGTAGTAGTGATATTTAGCATTATATTCTATATGTTGGAATTGTAGTAGTTTATGGTTTGGGATTGTTTCCGATGCAGGGGGGAGGAACATAGGAACAGGAGGAGGCCATTTAACCACTCGTGCCTGTTCCGCCATTCAATCAAGGCTGATCTGCGACCTAACTCCCTATACACACCTTTGGCTTACAAAAATCTATCAATCTCAGCTTTAAAATTAACAGCTGATCCAGCAATAACTGCCATTTACAGAAGAGAGTTCCAAACTGCTGCCATCCTTTGTATGTAGAAGTGTTTCCTAATTTCACTCCTGAAAGGTCTGACTCTAATTTTTAGTCTATGCTCCCTAGTCCTAGACTCTCTAACCAGCAGAAATAGTTTCTCTCTATCTACCTCATCTGTTCCCCATAATATCTTGCAAACTTCGATCAAATCACCCCTTAACTGTCTAAATTCTAGGGCGTACAACCCTAATTTGTGTAATCTCTCCTCATAATTTAATCCTTGGAGTCCAGGTATCATTCTGTTAAACCTACAATGCACTCCCACCAAGACCAATATATCCTTCCTAAAGTGTGGTGCCCAGAATTGTTTACAGTACTCCAAGTGTGGTCTAACAAGGGCTTTGTATAACTGAAGCATGGCTTCTAACCCCTTGTATTCAAGTCCTCTAAATGTAAAGGACACAGTGGTGATTTTTCTGATTATTCACCAAGCCGCAAGGTTAGTGCTGTGGGTGAGAAAATAAAACAACACCAACAAAACATATAGTTAGTTACCTTTTCCAGGATTTCATTGCTCAGCATTTTATGTGAGCATGCAGAAATCAAGAGCAGGCAGCGGAAAGAGCATGCGGCAAACCAGTCCCACCCACCCTTTCCCTCAACGACTATCTGTCCCACCTGTGACAGAGACTGTGGTTCTCGTATTGGACTGTTCAGCCACCTGAGAACTCACTTTTAGAGTGGAAGCAAGTCTTCCTCGATTCCGAGGGACTGCGTCTGATGATGATGATTTTATGTGGTGCTTTCTCTTACTTCATGATTCCTTCCTTTCATTAACTTCTAAAGCTAATAATCAAAGCAACTGCAACCAGAAATCCTTTGGCTCCTGTTACACAGTCTACTTCTCTCAATTTAAAGTTTTATTATTAAAATTATCTGTTAATTTAATTATTTTTTTTTAAAAGCTGAACTCGGGTCGATTTTGACTGCCTTCGCCTGGCGTTAACTGGGCGTTAACAACCTCATAATGTGATTGGTATACCTACCGCTCGGTTAAGACCGGCGATGCACCCAGCTCCATTTTAAAAGTGTCCAAAGCACCCGACCATTTCAGGCGACAGACCCCTAGGACAATTGTCATTTTAGGTCAGAACAGGTTGACGCCTGCGCAGCAACTACTTCCGCGGGCGATGGAAACAAAGAGACACGCTAAAGGCAAGTGGCGACTCATTTCTGTGGGAGTCCCAGAAGAGCAGGAGTGCAAACATAAACTGAGCTGCTGCCACTCAGACCCACCCGTCCCACAGAGGAGAGATGAGGAGATTATTATTTTACGCAGCGAGTTGTTACGATCTAGAACTTACTGCCTGAAAGGATGATGGAAGCAGATTCAATATTAACTTGCAAAAGGGATAAATACATAAAGGGGGAAAACAAACTGCAGGGCTATGGGGAAAGAGCAGGGGAGTGTGAGTAATTGGATAGTTCTTTCAAAGAGCCGGCACAGACATGATGGGGCGAGTGGCCTCCTTCTGTATTGTGTCATTCCACGATTAAAGATAATCCTCATTTGCAGTGGAACATTTATGAATTTTTTTAAAATTCGCTCAAAAGTTAGGTAACAACTTCTGCGGCATTTAGAGCAGCTGCATAAAGTCTATTTTTTCCACTGGTGGTAAGGGCAAGGACAAGATCAGGGTTCTCTAATTGCTCGGGGAGTAGAGGAGGAAAAAGTTGCAAAGGTTAAGAAAATACACATTTTTTTTATTCGTTCATGGGATGTGGGCGTCGCTGGCAGGGTCAGCATTTATTGTCCATCCATAATTGCCTTCGAGAAAGTAGTGCTGTGCCGCCTTCTTGAATACAACTGAGAGGTTATTTCAGAGGGGCAGTTAAGAGTCAACCACATTGCTGTGGGTCTGGAGTCACATATAGGCCAGACCGGGTAAGGACTGCAGATTTCCTTCCCTAAAGGACATTAGTGAACCAGATGGGTTTTAATAGCAATCTGGTAGTTTCATGGTCACCATTCACATACTAGCGTTTTATTCCAGATTTATTTAATTGAATTTGGTCAAAATCCCAGCTGCTGTGCTGGAATTTGAACTCATTAGCCCAGACCTCTGGATGACTAGTCCAGTGGTAATTACCACAATGCTACCATACGCATATATTTATGCAACTTCTGTTGATGCAATCTGAGTTATGGCAATGAGAGAGAGAAAGTGGGTAACTTCCCAAGCTAAAGCATTCTAATCAACTAAAAGTCAGCAAGGAATAAGTACAATAGATTACATTTTGAATCAAATATTCTGAGCTGAACTACAGCTTAAGCTTAGTACAACTGCACAATATTGTGAATGCAATTTGATAACCTCAATCATCTAATTCCTGTTATTCATTATTTTAAACCCAACTATTAGCTAATATTTAGAAATAAGAAAACTATTTTTCTTTTCGACCACATACTTAATTATTCAGGAAATGAGCTCAACGCCCGATGCCATCATCCAGAATCAGAGTCCATAATGTGTCGCACATTGTTGTTCATGAAATCAGAGAGAAGCAATAAGTAAGGGAAATTCCTAACATACTCTGCAATTGCCTGAATAATTCCAGCTATCTGTTACACTGCACCAGAACTGAATGTGCTGGGGACTATATTGTTTAACCATTTCACTGTGGAATACGTAAACTTTGAGGGCTGGAAATTCGTCTCGGGCGGTGGCACAAAGTGGGTGGTATCAGATCGGCCGCACGTTACATTCAGCATCTGATATTCAGTCCATTGCAGTCAATGGAACTGAATGCCAGGCGCTGCATATACCAGGCAGCTGATCCGATACTGTCCATTTTGCGCCACCGCCTGCAATGTATGCACCTGTGAGTATGCTCACAGGTTTGTAGAATTGTTGCACCGTTTAATGTTCAAAAGTTTAGTTCAACTTTCGCTGTCTCCAGGCCAGATCCAAGACCACCCCAACCTCTGTCATCAAGCTACAGTACACGGACGACGTCTGCGTCTGCGCACATAGAGGCTGAACTCCAGGACATAGTCGACGTATTTACTGAGGCGTAAGAAAGAATGGGCCTTCTGCTAAACATCCGTAAGACAAAGGTCCTCCACCAGCCTGTCCTCACCGTACAGCACTGCCCCCAAGTCATCAAGATCCACGGCGCGGCCCTGGACACCGTGGACCATTTCCCATATCTCGGGAGCCTCCTATCAACAAGAGCAGGCATCAACGGCAAGATCCAACGCCGTCTCCAGAGCGCCAGTGCAGCCTTTGGCCGCCTGACGAAAAGAATGTTTGAAGACCAGGCCCTCAAAACTGCCACCAAGCTCATGGTCTACAGGGCTGTAGTAATATCTGCCCTCCTGTATGGCTCAGAGACATGGACCATGTACAGTAGACAACTCAAGTTGCTGAAGAAATATCACCAACAATGTCTCCGCAAGATCCTACAAATCCCCTGGGAGGACAGGCGCACCAACATCAGCGTCCTCATTCAGGCTAACATCCCCAGCATTGAAGCACTGACCACACTCGATCAGCTCTGCTGGGCAGGCCACATAGTTTGTATGCCAGACACAAGACTCCCAAAACAAGTGCTCTATTCGAATCTCCTTCACGGCAAATAAGCCAAAGGTGGGCAGCGGAAACGCTACAAGGACACCCTCAAAGCCTCCCTGATAAAGTGCGACAACCCCACTGACACTTGGGAGTCCCTGGCCCAAGACCGCCCTAAGTGGAGGAAGTGCATCCGAAAGGGCGCTGAGCACCTCGAGTCTCAACGCCGAGAACATGGAGAAATCAAGCGCAGGCAGCGGAAAGATCGTGCGGCAAACCAGTTCCATCCACCCCTTCCCTCAACGACTATCTGTCCCACCCGTGAGAGTCTGTGGCTCTCGTATTGGACTGTTCAGCCACCAAAGAACTCATTTCTGGAGTGGAAGCAAGTCTTTCTCGATTCCGAGGCACTGCCTATGATGATGATGATAATGTTCAAAAGTATTATTTGTTAATTTGTCCTGTGCCCCTTTAATAAGAGGGCACTTGGCTATATTAAAATAGTTGTAGAGCTGTTGCATTGTGAGTGGCTTAGCCAGTCATGTGATGTTCACAAGACTCAAAACCCCAGTCAATTGAGTCTAGATCATCCACGATGAGGTATGCAGTTGTTAACCTAGTGGATGAACTGGTAATGTGTAGATTTGTTAATAAACCAACTAGTTCTTCATAGCAATGTGTTGCTATGAATTCTTAAGCGAAGAACCCATGAAGCAAATACATTGCACAAGGCTTTAATGCTTTGTTAACAAGTGAGAGGCATTAAAATTTCTGTTGGTCCACTAGAGTGATCATACACAATTGGATTGCTTTAGTTTAGCTCCAAAATTCCAGAGCATCACTACACATGTGCACCATCTTTTATTGGGTTCCAAGATCCAGAAGAACTGGAGTATACCAAGCTTATTTCTCGGACTAATAGAAGATGCAGCAGTATGTATAGAATATACAACACTGTATTGGTCCACTGTTTTCTGCAATCAACAGAATGCAATCTCACAGGCTTGGATAGATCTTCGAGGCAATACAGTGGGAGCTGTTTCACATTAAGTAGTTCTACGCCGGAATTATCATGCCTTGAACATATGAAATAACAAGGTGCTTAATACAGTGTCTACAACATCCTAATTCAACTATCGTGTAGATGAATGGAACGCAACATTACGATGTGAGAGTATTTTCCAGTAAATGAAAACTGTTCACAGATCGTACCCCATGTTGGCTCCAGTCACAAAGAAACATGATGCTGAGCTCAAAGCTCTGTCAGGCATCAATAGTTATCAAGCAGACATCTTGGTCAAATCTTGCATTTGGAGTGTTTCTTCAATTAACATTATTCACAAGGGATTTATTTTTTTTTTTAGCTTTAATGCTTTATAATTATGACCGATTGAAGATTGGTGTTAAAAAAGTTATATGTTTCCCACGTGAAAACAAGGGGAGGGTTGCATGGGTTGGGGAATCAGTGTTGCCGCACTTATTTACATACTCCCTTTTATTTGTTATCCAGCTACTTAAATTACTGTTTCTTTGGCAAAGTTTTGCATTCACCAGTGCTGGAAAAATGGAATACTTTTCTTTTTTGGTCACTAAGTTTATGCACCATGAAGTGCCCTGACAATGTGCCTTGATCCCAGCATCAGAACAGCATCCCCTCTGCTACACTAGTGTGATTTTTTTCTTACTTTCTGTATCGCATCCTGGTTACCTCACTGCGTTATTTCATCATCATCAACAACAACAACTTGTATTTATATCGCACCTTTAACATAGTAAAACGTCCAAAGGCGCTTCACAAAAGTGATTATCAAACAAAATTTAACACCCGAGTCACATATGGAGATACGGGGCAGATGACCCAAAGCTTGGTCAAAAAGGTAGGTTTTAAGGAGCGTCTTAAAGAAGGTGAGAGAGGTAGAGAGACGCAGAGGTTTAGGGAGGGAATTCCAGTGGTTAAGGCCGCCAACGGTTGGGTGATTAAATTAAGGGATGTACTAAAGCGTTCTAACACAGCCTGGACAGGTGAAAGGTCAGTGTCAAATCTGGCAAATTTAATTGAAAAAAATCATTGTTATGTTTACCCTGACCACTTTCCATTAAATATATAGGTATTGGTTGTCCTCATTCTTTGAAGCCTCCATAGTTGTCATTGAAAAATAGAGGGAGGGTGGGGGGGTGAGGGAAGAGAGAGGGAGCGAGAGGGGAGGGGAAGAAAGATTATCCAAATTAATTCTCCAAATTGGGTCTGTACTATAGATTGACCTTCACTGCAATGAGATTGTTCGAAATCATTTTACTGAAAACTGAAAAAAGCAAAGGAAGCTTTCCATCGCTCGGGCGAGCAGCATGGAGTGGTCCTGAATCACCCCGAATGGTGAAACGTAGGCCCAGAATTTCCTGGTGCTGGGCATCTCGTGACGTGCCCCGTTGGTTAAATGTTTTCCCCACCCTTCAGATGGAAGAGTTTTTTGCACCAGAAATTGCTGGAAATGTGAGGTAAATGGGGCATCTGTGACCTTAGTTTTACTACATTAAGGTGCTATATAAATAAAAGTTATTATTATTATTTAGTGAATGACAGGACCGGAGGTCGATCTCCTTAACGAATTAGATTTAAGGATTGAGAAAGAAACAGGAAAATCAGATACATAAATAGGATGAATTAGAATCAAATTAGGTTCAGAAAGATAAATAAAGACAGTGAAAGAAAGCTTGGATTCAGAGAGAGAAAATAAGTGACAGAAAGGGAAAAGTAAAAACACATTTTTTTTTGTATAAAATTTTAAAAATCTCAAAAAAAACAAAAACAATTTACTACCTGCAGGAATGAGACTCCAATTTTTCCCTTTCAATTGTTCCCTTTCTGGATTGGAGCGGTTGAGTGACATTGCAGGAACATAAATCTCGTCAGTAAAAGGGTCCTTATGCTGTAAAATACCTGACTTAGCTTTCTGCAGTGAGTTTAATTCGTAACGAGTGCACAAATGCAGCAATTTCTTGAAACTCACGCAAAGAATGAAGGCGAAATCCCGTTTTCATGAGGCTAATGGCAGGCCAGCAGCTTGTGGCAATTTACAACTCACCAGGTATCCCTTCCTCGCCACAAATTGCTAAGTTATTTACACACTAATAATGGCATGCGCCATTAAACTCACAGTTATTTTTCCAAAAAATTGCCATTTTATTGGGCAACTTCCTATTTGACACTCAATCCAAAAGAAACATAGGGGTCAAGTTTCGGCTTGAGTTGCTCCTGTTTTTTTTTTTAAAAAGAGTAACTGATTTAGAATGGAGTATCCTAGAAATTGCAATTCTCGGCATTTAGTTTGCTCCAGTCATGTCAGTTAGAACAGTTTCATTTTGGAACAGATTTTTTTTTTTCAAAAGGAGGCGTGTCCGTCCACTTACGCCTGTTTTGAAAGTTTAGGCAGTGAAAACTTATTCCAAACTAACTTAGAATGGAGTAAGTATAGATTTTTGTATGCTCAGAAAAACCTTGTCTACACTTAGAAAATCAGGTGTGAGGAAGAGAGATGGGAGGGGGTGGTGGAGAGAAGTTTACAAACATGAAACACATCACTTTTACAAATAAAGAGCCATCATCAATAATACGTGATAAATAATTCAATCAACCAACCAATAAATCAATCAGAAAAAATTAAAAATTAAAATTTTTTTTAAATCAATAAATAAAAAAATTACATTTCTACTCACCGACGGCAGCACCGGGGAGCCCTCCAACAGCGTGCTGGGACGGGACGGGCCCCCCCCGCAGTGTCTCTCTCTCTCTCTTTCTGTCTGTCAGTGTCTATGTGTTTCTGACAGCGAGGGGGGGGGGGTAGGGGGAGGGGGAGGGAGGGAGAGGAGAGTGGCGGGAAGGAGGGGGAGAGGGGAGGGAGGGAGGGAGGGGACAGGGAGGGAGGGAGGGGAGAGGGAGGGGAGGGAGAGAGGGGAAGAGGAGAGGGAGGGAGGGGAGGAGGAGAGGAGGAGAGGGAGGGAGGGGAGGAGGAGAGGGAGGGAGGGGAGGAGGAGAGGGAGGGAGGGGAGGGAGAGGGAGAGAGGGGAAGAGGAGAGGGAGGGAGGGGAGGAGGAGAGGAGGAGAGGGAGGGAGGGGAGGAGGAGAGGAGGAGAGGGAGGGAGGGGAGGAGGAGAGGGAGGGAGGGGAGGAGGAGAGGGAGGGAGGGGAGAGGGAGAGGAGAGGGAGGGAACTGAACGGGCCAGGCCGACGAGAAGAAGCCGGGCTGACTTCGGGTGGGGCCCGCCCCCAGCAAGCTGCCAGGTGGGCAGGCCCCACCGAAGGAAGAAGGAGCAGACCGGACCTGAAGGGGGTGGGGGGGGGGAGGGGGGAACCGGAGCGGAGCGGGAGCTGGGGGGAAGCGGCAGGCAGCGGAGCGGGAGCTGGGAGAGCAGATGGTAACAGAGCGGGAGCAGGGGGAGCGGATGGCAGCGGAGCGGGAGCTGGATGGGTGGCGGGGGGGGGGGGGGGCGGATGGCAGCGGATGGCAGCGGAGCGGGAGCTGGCGGGGGTTGGAGGCGTGAGAGAGCCAGAGGGAGCATGAGCTGAACGGGGGGGGGGGGGGGGGGGGGAGCCGGAGCCACAGCCAGAGCAGGAACCCGAGGAGGGAGGTCCGATCTTCGCCACCCCAGTGAGCCCATTCGGCCAGGGCTAGGGGTGTCGTGCTTCGGGCCCTTCCCACACAGTTTCGGGCGCCTGGAGCTACTGCACATGTGCGCACACTGTAGCGCGCATGTGCAGAGGTCCCGGCACTGTTTTCAGCGCAGGGAGCTGGCTCCGCCTCCCCACAGCTCGTGCTGCGCAGCGCCAAAGGCCTGGATCGACCCGAGGGAGTGGAGAATACCGAGGTAAGTTTTCGGCACAGTTTTGAGTGCGGAAATCAGGCGTGGGTCGCGGGGCTGCACCGTTCTAGGCGCAGCCCGAAACTTGACCCCATAGCTACTAAACTTGATCATCACCAGCTTTGAGCATTCCGACATACACAATGGGAACTGAACGAGTAATTTGACTAGATATACTGAGCACAGCAAGACAGCAAACTTTCAATGTACTCTATTTTACCAAAAGCTTCCGTAATATGAGCAGTTAAGTGAACCATTTAGTGCTGAAACTGTGCAAATTCCCTTGAATTAGTAGAAGCTTCAGGGACAGATGAAAATCCAAAGTTATTTAAAGTTGACTTGGTAAGAGTACTGTGATGCTACAATCGAGTGCAGATACATTTTCAATTACAAAATTAACATTTAGAGGTTAGCCAAGTTTTTAAACGCTGTCAGGGTCTTGGAAGAGAGAACTGTGCGACATCAGATTTGATGCACGGTTGTTCTTCATGTTAAAAGATGCCTCAGATTTTGTTTTTTATCATGTCATGTAACATGTAAAAAAAACAAGAATGCCGTTTTAATTAATTACATCACCCGAGATTCTAATGGCAAAAGATTCAGAATTTAAAATATGCTTATGAGTTCTGAAAATATAGCCGAATAAAATTAAAATCCCTTGCATTTATTTTACACAGCAAATTTGCAACAAAGGAAATGATCGAAAGTGTTCAAAAATAATTTTCAATACGTTCCACTAATCTCGGAAACAGTCTAAAACACTCCATTATTTAGTGTGTCTTGTGGCAGAATGCAACATAGTGTCCTCAGATTTTTACAATTAAAATCAATGCAAAGGGATTTTTTTTTGGAGATAACAAAGAATTTCAGGTTTGGCAGAAGATTTCCACCACTGTCTGGAATGCGCTCGATTAATGAGAACTTAAGTCCACATTATTTAAATCTGAAATCTCTTTAATGTTGCAGCCCACATCTATAAACATATTGTGTGAAGTTTTGATAAACTCTTGAACAAGCAGCTCCAGTGGACACTTTCAAAGCTGCTGCACATTAATTCTGCTACATAATACTTTTTGAAACTGCACATCTGCAACTGATTTTACTCCATCAGTTTTAAGATGCACTTTAGACTGCAGTTACTAAATTTTTTTTGGAAGAGTCTAAATTACAAAAAAAACTTGAGAGCACATCAAAGCGGTCAACTAATCTTTCTCCCCGATCTTGGTCACCAAACTCAATAGAGAGAGCTAAGATGTTTAATGGAAGAAGGATTCTCCTATAAAAGTACAGGACAAATTAACTTAAAGCCAGTCGTTTCTCATTTTCCCCACAATAAATCAATTAGCTGCACCAACACCAACCTGAGGGTTCGAGCATTTTATCTCCAGAGACTCCAGGTCCACGTGGAGACAGACGACAAATGAATGTCTGGTTTCGGGGCCACAGGCTTGCAGCCTGTGCGAAGTGACGGCCAGAGTCGACGTACAGCCCAAGGGTTCCACGAGGTTACATGCCTTCAGCTGTCCGAGCAGAGTATACACGCTGAACTGGCCGAGGCTGATAGTCCAGGGGAAAGCATCACCTGAGAAATAAGAGGGAAAAAAAGATGTTGATCTATTAAGTAATCATTTCAAGAAGTGTTCCCCACGCCGCCTCATACTTACCAGATTATTTCCACAATAATGCATAGCAGACAGATATCATTTAAAATGCAGCTTTAACAGCACAGATCACAGACAAAGTGTACAAGATAAACATTTGCTATTCCGAATATTGCCAGCTCTTTGAATAGCTCTTTCAAAGAGCTGGCACAGACACAATGGGCCGAATGGCCTTCTTCATTGCTGTATGATTCTGAGATGCATGTGTTACTTTCCTCTAAAATAAGTGGCACACTCTCATCTTTTAAGATTTCTCATTTTTTCGTGCAGCTTATTCTTGGCAATCCTGTGAGAAGCAGTATATTTCCAGACCGGCGACAATGGTGGTACGAAACCAGCTGGAAGAAGGTCTGATCGTGCACCAGGAAACAACTCCCTCACATTTCCCTTCCTGATTTTGTAGCTGAGCACCTGTGCTCCACCTGATGCCTCTCCAAAGTGGGAGACCAGATATGAAAATGAGTATGTGGGGGAAGCACAGGTCCCAAACCATGTTCTCGTGCTTCATGGTGTAACAGCCTGCTCTTGCAATGTGCTGTGCCATGATACAATTCTCTGTAAGGGAAGAAAGAAGAAGGAAGATGGAGGAGAAGGAAGGAAAAGGAAGAAGAGGAGGAAGAAAGTAGTAACAACAACTGTACAGGTATTTATATAGCGCCTTTAACATAGTGAAACATCCCAAGGAAGGGAGGGGAGGAGAGGAAGGAAGGAAAGGGAGGAAGTGAGGGGGGGGGGTTGGAGGAGGGAGGAAGGGAGGGGAGAGAGGGGGAGAAGGGAGGGATGGGAGAGAGGGGGAGAAGGGAGGGAGGGGAGAGAGGGGGAGAAGGGGAGAAGGGAGGGAGGAGAGAGAGGGGGAGAAGGGAGGGAGGGGAGAGAGGGGGAGAAGGGAGGGAGGGGAGAGAGGGGGAGAAGGGAGGGAGGGGAGAGAGGGGGAGAAGGGAGGGAGGGGAGAGAGGGGGAGAAGGGAGGGAGGGGAGAGAGGGGGAGAAGGGAGGGAGGGGAGAGAGGGGGAGAAGGGAGGGAGGGGAGAGAGGGGGAGAAGGGAGGGAGGGGAGAGAGGGGAGAAGGGAGGGGAGAGAGGGGAGAAGGGAGGGGAGAGAGGGGAGAGAGGGGAGAGAGGGGAAGAAGGGAGGGAGGGGAAGAAGGGAGGGAGGGGAAGAAGGGAGGGAGGGGAAGAAGGGAGGGAGGGGAAGAAGGGAGGGAGGGGAAGAAGGGAGGGAGGGGAAGGGGAGGGGAGGAAGGGAGGGAGGGGAGGAAGGGAGGGAGGGGAGGAAGGGAGGGAGGGGAGGGGGGGAGGGAAGGAAGGGGAGGGGAGGAAGGGGAGAGAGAGTGGGGAGGAGAGGGAGGAAGGGAAGGAAGGGAAGGGAAGGGAAGGGAGGGAAGGGAAGGGAAGGGAGGGAAGGAAGGGAGGGGAAGGGAAGAAGACTTGCATTTGTATAGCACCTTTCATGACTTCAGGAAATCCCAAAGCACTTTACACTTCAAAAAGTAATTCATTGGCTGTCGTCACAATTGTAATGTTGGAAGATTTTTTAAATGTAGGTAATAATTTAATTAAAGGAGCTACTATTATCTATGAACACATCTGAGATTTCACGAAGTGCTTAAAAATCCCACAATGTTCCTAATACGGACAAAATGCACCACACTGCATTTGTTTTACAAGTTAAAGCATCAGTTAGAAACAAAGCAGTCAAAGGACTGAATGGGTTTGACTACATCCAGCATGATGTTTACGGAAATTTCACTAATTTAAGGTAGGAAGAGTCGAACTGCAGTCATTACATTGAAACCAAGGAGGGAGGAACAACAACAACACCAACTTGCACTTATATAGCACCTTTAACATAGAAAGACATCCCAAGTGCTTCAGAGACTTTTAAGAAAAAAATGGATGGCAAGCCAAAGAAGGAAATATGACGAGAGGTGGCCAAAACCTTTGTCGAAGATATATTGTTTGAAGAGGGTCAAACTAAAAGAGGGAGGCAAGAGGCAGAGTCGTTTAGGGAAGGGATTCCAGAGCACAGTTTTCGGCGACTCTAGGCACAGTTGCTTGCATTGGGGCAAAGGGAGGAGGGATGCACAAGAGGCCGGAGGCAAAGAAAGAGATTTGGGGAGGGCTAAACCCTGGGGAAATGTAAACGAGAAGAGAATTTTAAATTGGAGTCAGGTGGGACCGGAACCAATTTAGATCAGCAAGAATTGGAGGGGTGCGAGCAGGATTTGGTGATGGATATGTTACAGGCAGCAAAGCCTTAGATAAGCTGATGTTTTCATAGTGTGAAGGATGGGACGGCAGCCAGAAGAGCATTTTTGTACGACAATACATTAGGCAGTATCAGGATACTCCGTCCAGCTTGGATAAAGGGATTGTTAACAACACAAACATGACTTGGAAATTACAGAGAAAGCATTATATTTTATTATAGGGAAGAATAAGTGCCCCAACAGTTCACTGGATGTCAAGTGTGATCAATTATGTCTCTATTGCCCATTTCAGGTGAAGACAGGTGTCTCGGAGCACTCTGCAGCACAGCAGACAATAAGTGGACATCGGGACAAGGATAAGAAGAGGCAAAAGCACAAATCAAAGAGGAGGCTCCTTGGGAGGCTTTTAAATGCAGAGTGGAAGGTGACAAGGCAGAGAAGCTGAACCGGGAAGTTCCTAAAAGGTGGACGCATAGCAGCTCAAGGAACAGCCACCAATGGTGGAGAAAGGAATAGCAATAAGGCTGGTGTTGGGGCAGTAGACGGTGAACATAACATACAAACATAAGAAATAGGAGCAGGAGTAGGCCATATGGCTCCCTGAGCCTGCTCTGCTATTCAATAAGATCAAGGCTGTTCCAATCTTGGCCTCAACTCCACTTTCCTGCTTATTCCCCATAACCCTCGACTCCCCGAAGGTTCAGGAGGGGGCATCACAAAATTGCTCTACAATGACAGAAATTCTAATGCAGGGGAAAAACCTGAAATTGCCCGTAGGCTGAGCGGCCCCCGGCCTGCGAGCACCATCGGAGCAGGCCGGGGAGCGGAAGCAACAGCGTGGCGGCATACCACTCCAGGGAGCAGCACGTGCTGGAGCAGGAGAGCAACGAAGAGGGACGTCACCAAGATCCAGGTGATTGGAGCATGAGCAGGAGCGGCGAGAGATTGCAGAGGGACGTGATTGGGGCCCAGGAGAGGCATGAGTTTGGGGCCAGGGGGCCAGGGGCCCAGGGGCAGCACAGGCCAGCCCACACTGTGATATATGTGCGCACTCGGTCCATGCAGCAGAGCTGGTCTCCAGCCGTCTTGGTTAATCCTTGCCACTGGACCAAGACCTAGCTCTGTCAAGCCCGTGTGGTGGCTGGTGTTCAAGATTTAGTTCGGGACCTGGAATATTAGGTCCTTCATTGAAACACCTGTGAACTCATCCCTTTTTGGCTTGGAAGCAAGTCATCCTCGCTTCGAACACCTGCCTATGACTGATAACTGAGTTGTTATTCCTTCCATGGCCTTATCGCTCTCTTGTCTCCTCCAGCCATAAATCCCTTTTCAGGGTAGATGCTGAGAGGATGTTTCCCCTCGTGGGGGAATCTAGAACTAGGAGGCATAATTTCTTCTCTGAGGGTCGTGAATCTTTGGAATTCTCTACCCCAGAGAGCTGTGGAGTCTGGGTCATTGAATATATTCAAGGCCGAGAGAGGCACATTCTTGAACGATCATCATCATAGATACCGATGCGTGGATTTTTTAAACGTGTGGTGACCGTTGCACACGTTGCACAGGAGAGGCGTGAGTCTGGGGCCCTCACCTCTTCTGGGCCTCAGACTCACACCTCTCCTGGGCCCCAGTCGACAAACTCTTGCCACTCCTTCGCCCCTCCTGCTTGCCTGCTCACACTGCAATCAGCAACCTGACGAGCAATTATATAGCATCTAGCAATTATACAACAACTAGCAATTATATAATGTAAAGAAACATTCCAAGGCACTTAAAAAAAAAATAGGTACAAGGAAAATGGATATTGAGGCAGAAAGAGAGAAATTAGGAGGGGTACGGAGAATCAAATTCTTAACTGTGTGGATCTAATGGAGTTTGGCAAAAATAGGAGTGATGGAGATCATATGATAAACGCTACATGTGGTGTAGTACTTAGAGATAGAGACCAGGAAAATTCCTGGTCTCTGCTGAATCAACTCCCAACTAGAGGTTTAATGAACAAGTGCAATTGGTCTCTGTGTAAGCAGCTCTATAGATAAAGGGGGTTGTGGTAAAGGAAGCCAATGTTCCTCCTCCTGATTTGCTGGCCAGTATGAGCAGCAGTAACGGTTTTTCAATTAGCCTCAGTAATGATAGAACAGGTGGGCAGTAAAAATCAACGAGACCCCCCCATGCTTGACCACTCTCCAGTGACCCTGCTAAAAGGTGTATGTATGAGGAAAATCTGGAACTGTCTTTACCCCCCCCCCAAAAGTTGTTTAAACTGGGGGGGGGTCAAATGACAATTTCAAGACTGAGATTAATAGATTTTAGTTAGGCAAGAGTATCAAGAGAGATGGAACCAAGGTGGGTAAATGCAATTAAGATAGATAGACCATGATCTAACTGAATGGTTCATCAGGCTCGAGGGGCTGAATGGCCGACTCCTAGAACATAACATAAGAAATAGGAGCAGGAGTAAGCCATGCGGTCCCTCGAGCCTGCTCCGCCATTCAATAAGATGATGGCTGATCTTCGACCTCAACTCCACTTCCCCGCCCGATCCCCAAAGTTCCTCGATTCTCCATGAGTCCAAAAATTTATCTAACTCATTCTTTAATATACTCAACGGCTCAGCATCCACAGCCCTCTGGGGTAGAGATTTCCAAAGATTCACAACCCTCTGAGTGAAGAAATTTCTCCTCATCTCAGTCTCGAATGGTCGACCCCTTCTCCTGAGTCTATGCTCCCGAGTTCTAGACTCTCCAGCCAGGGGAAACAACCTCGCACAGCATCAACCCTGTCAATCCCCCTCAGAATCGTATAAGTTTCTATGTTAGTATATTTATGACAAGAAATGATTGTGAAACACAGAAGTAATAGGTGGAGACTCCCGACAGTTACACAACCTTTAGAAGACGGAATAAAGGAGACAATGTAAAGCACGGTATTATACGTATATAGCCTTGTTCATGCAGCAGTCTTCAGTAACCACAACTGCTGCACAAATTCCAGCAGATTACTTTTATGGTGTGGTAAGGTTGGACATTAGCACATTTGTTTTTATCAAACATCTCTTGGGTATTATTTCACATTTCTTTGTTTCGGGGCCAATTAAATTTGTAATCTGCAATTAATTTCCAACATAGCACAATAATTAAATCACAAAATTATTTGGGGAATAAAGCATGATATCTATCAATAATCTTGGACATGTTAATTAAATGGCATTTTGCCTGTCTTTAGTAATACCAGAAGGAAAGGCCTTTGGGAGCCATTAAAGATATTTTTTCTCATAAGTTCAACATTTATATCACCTATTATACATGGCAAGCTAAATACACATTTCAAAATGCTTTGATTGAACTAAGAAAACACAATTTTTAAAATATTATATTTAACAAATGTGATGGACCAGATCTTGCTGGAATGGTGTACCTCGCGCGTGTGCCGTTAGTTAAGACTTTATTCTGCACCCTTCAGCTCAAAAATCTTCTGCACCCTAAATTCCGAGAAGTTAGGGAAGCCAAGAAGTTATGCTAAACCTATATAAAACACGAGTTCCGCCCCAGCTGGAATATTATAGAATCATACAATCATAGAATGGTTACAGCACGGAAGAACGCCATTCAGCCTGTCGAGCCCGTGCCGACTCTCAGCCAGTCCCAATCCCCCGCCCTTTCCCCGTAGCCCTGTAATTTGTTTTCCTTCAGATACTTATCCAACTCCCTTTTAAAAGATAAAATTGAGTCTTCCTCCACCACCCTTTCGGCAGTACATTCTAGATCTTCACCACTCACTGTGCAAAAATGTTTTTTCTTACGTTGCCTTTGGTTCTTTTGCCAATCACCTTAAATCTGTGTCCTCTGATTCTCGACCCTTCCGCCAATGGGGGCAGTTTTTCTCTGTCTACCCTGTCCAGACCCCTCATGATTTTGAACACCTCTATCAAATCTCCTCTCAATCTTCTCTGCTCCAAGGAGAACCACCCCAGCTTCTCTAGTCTACCAACGTAACTGAAGTCCCTCATTCCTGGAATCATTCTTGTAAATCTTTTCTGCACATTCTCCAAGGCCTTCACATCCTTCCTAAAGTGCGGTGCCCAGAATTGGATACAATACTGCAGTTAAGGCCGAACCAGTGCTTTTTACATGTTCATCATAATTTCCAACTTTTGAAGCCCAGGATCCCATAATCCTTTTTAACTGTTTTCACAACTGGCCCTGTGACCTTCAACGATTTATGCACACATATCCCCCAGGTCTCTCTGTGCATTTTGTGTCCAATTCTAGGTATCACACTTCAGGAAAGATATGAAAGCTTTGGAGAGGGTGCAGATGAGATTTACAGGGTTGAAGAGATTGGATAAGCTGGGGTTCTTCTCCGTAGAGCACAGAAGGTTAAGTGGAGATTTGTTAGTGTTTAAAGTCATAAAGGGTTCAGATAGATTGAATAAAGAGAAACTGAGGGGACACAGATATAGGGTGATTGGCAAAACAACCAGAGGTTACATGAGAAAAAACTTTTTTACGCAACGGTTGTTAAGGATTTGGAATGTGCTGCCTGATAGGGCGATGGATACAGATTCATAATAGAACATTATTGGCCTAACATTGCCCAGGCCGTTTCTTCAGCACGCTGACCTGAAGCGCGGCAACTTTGCGCGCTGGAAAGGGCGCCAAAAAAAAGGGGCCCCATCCTGGCCACTCTTCAGAGTCCCCGGAGTCGTAGCGTGGTGTGCAATTGAAGGGGAGGGGGCGGAGCAACAGATCAGCGCAGAAAGCACTGCCGGCATCTGCGTGCATGCTCAGTGAGAGCTGCGCGCATGCTCCTGCCCTCCCAGCGCGTCCTGTGGACTGTGAGCAGGACCCGAGCATGGTGGAGAGAGGTGTACCGATGGATGTGGTGTATTTAGATTTCCAAAAGGCATTCGATAAGGTGCCCACAAAAGGTTACTGCAGAAGATAAAGGTACGCGGAGTCAGAGGAAATGTATTAGCATGGATCGAGAATTGGCTGGCTAACAGAAAGCAGAGAGTCGGGATAAATGGGTCCTTTTCGGGTTGGAAATCGGTGGTTAGTGGTATGCCACAGGGATCGGTGCTGGGACCACAACTGTTTACAATATACATAGATGACCTGGAAGAGGGGACAGAGTGTAGTGTAACAAAATTTGCAGATGACACAAAAATTAGTGGGAAAGCGGGTTGTGTAGAGGACACAGAGAGGCTGCAAAGAGATTTAGATAGGTTAAGCGAATAGGCTAAGGTTTGGCAGATGGAATACAATGTCGGAAAGTGTGAGGTCATCCACCTTGGGGAAAAAAAAAACAGTAAAAAGGAATATTATTTGAATGGGGAGAAATTACAACATGCTGCGGTGCAGAGGGACCTGGGGGTCCTTGTGCATGAATCCCAAAAAGTTAGTTGCAGGTGCAGCAGGTAATCAGGAAGGCAAATGGAATGTTGGCCTTCATTGCGAGAGGAATGGAGTACAAAAGCAGGGAGGTCCTGCTGCAACTGTACAGGGTATTGGTGAGACCGCACCTGGAGTACTGCGTGCCGTTTTGGTCACCTTACTTAAGGAAGGATATACTAGCTTTGGAGGGGGTACAGAGACGATTCACTATGCTGATTCCGGAGATGAGGGGGTTACCTTATGATGATAGATTGAGTAGACTGGGTCTTTACTCGTTGGAGTTCAGAAGGATGAGAGGTGATCTTATAGAAACATTTAAAATAATGAAAGGAATAGACAAGATAGAGGCAGAGAGGTTGTTTCCACTGATTGGGGAGACTAGAACTAGGGGGCACAGCCTCAAAATACGGGGGAGCCAATTTAAGACCGAGTTGAGAAGGAATTTCTTCTCCCAGAGGGGTGTGGAATCTGTGGAATTCTCTGCCCAAGGAAGCAGTTAAGGTTAGCTCATTCAAGTCACAGATAGATAGATTTTTAACCAATAAGGCAATTAAGGGTTATGGGGAGCGGGCGGGTAAGTGGAGCTGAGTCCACGGCCAGATCAGCCATAATCTTGTTGAATGACGGAGCAGGCTCAAGGGGCCAGATGGCCTACTCCTGTTCCTAATTCAGATGTATGCTCTTATGTTCTTCTGTTCCCGGGCGAGGTAGCACTTCAATTCCATTTCTTATTGAGTGGTTGTGTGTGCTTGAGAGTTTTGATTGGGGAGGGGGGGGGGGGGGAAGAGGAGAGTTTTGGGGTGGGAAGAGGGAGGGGAGAGGAGGAGAGATGGGGGTGGGGGGGGGGGGAGAGAAAGAGTGTATTGGGCGGGGAGCAGGAATGTTTTTTTTGGGAGGGGGCGAGGAGGGGAGAGGAGGAGAGTTGCCGGGGGGGGGGAGGAGGAGAGAAAGAGTGTATGGGGCAGGTGTGGGGGGGGGGGGGGGAAGGGGGGAGAAAGAGTATTTTGTATACCAGCATCTCTCTCTCTCTGGCTACCCCCCACCCACCGGCGACATCTCGGACAGCAGCTCGTATTTCTCCGGTAGGATTAACTTCATTTTTACATTTTTATTAGTATTTTTTAATTGTTTGAGCTTTCCTTTGCAATGTTTGGTGCTTGGTTCTTGAGGTCCACTCCAGTTCCCTTCCCTCCCCTATCCCTGCCCTAATGTCTGCCAAATGTGCATTGCTTTTTCTTCACTGCCCGCAAGGTTTTTCCAGAGCTGCCCACATACGCTGACCAAAGTAGATTTGGAGTAAGTTTTTGCTGGCCAAAGGGGCATAAATGGCCAAAACTGGCATAAGTGTCTGGGAACGCCCCCTTTTGAAAAAAAAAACTGACCTAAAAAAAAATCGTACCTGTACTCTGGAGCAAATTTGGAGGTGGGGGGGGGGGGGCGGAAATGGCATTTTTTAAACTTACGCCAGAAAAAACTTAATCCGAAAAAATTGATGAAAGTCATGGCCACAGTTGTCGAGGGCCGCGTCGTGGATCTTGAAGCCTGGGGAGTAGTGCTATGCGGCAAGGACAGGCAGGTGGAGGATCTTTGTCTTACGGATGTTTAGCATAAGGTCTATGCTTTCATATGCATCAGTAAATACATTGACTATATACTGGAGTTCAGCTTCAGAATGTGCGCAGACGCAGGAGTCGGCCGCGTACTGTAGCTCAACGACAGAGGTTAGGGTGATCTTGGACCTGGCCTGGAGGCGGCGTAGGTTAAACAGCTTCCCACTGATTCTGTAGTTTTGTTTCACTCCTGCAGGGAGCTTGTTGACTGCGAGGTGGAGCATGGCAGCGAGGAAGATTGAGAAGAGGGTTGGAGCGCTGACTCAACCCTGTTTGACCCCGGTCCGGACGTGGATTGGGTCTGTAATGGATCCGTTGGAAAGGATCACGGCCTGCATGTCGCCGTGGAGCAGGCGAAGGATGTTGACAAACTTTTGGGGGCATCCGAAACGGAGGAGGACGCTCCATAGACCCTCGCGGTTGACAGTATCAAAGGCCTTTGTAAGGTCCCATTATCTTACTGAGTATCACCTCCTTAGTAGTTTGAGGAGTGGTGCAAAAGGGAGGGATTCAAATTCCTGGGACACTGGAACTGGTTCTGGGGGAGGTGGGACCAGTACGAACCGGACAGTCTGCACCTGGGCAGGACCAGAACCTCGAGGGAGTGTTTGCCAATGCTGTTGGGGAGGAGTTAAACTAACATGGCAGGGGGATGGGAACCAATGCAGGGAGACAGAGGGAAATCGAATGGAGGCAGAAGCAAAAGATAGAAAGGAAAATAGTAAAAGTGGAGGGCAGAGAAACCCAAGGCAAAAAACAAAAAAGGCCACATTACAGCAAAATTCTAAAGGGGCAAAGTATGTTCAAAAGACAAGCCTGAAGGCTCTGTGCCTCAATGTGAGGAGCATTCGGAATAAGGTGGACGAATTAACTGCGCAGACAGCAGTTAACGGATATGATGTAATTGGCATCACGGAGACATGGCTCCAGGGTGACCAAGTCTGGGAACTCAACATCCAGGTGTATTCAACATTTAGGAAGGATAGGCAGAGAAGAAAAGGAGGCGGGGTGGCATTGCTGGTTAAAGAGAAAATTAATGCAACAGTAAGGAGGGACATTAGCCTGGATGATGTGGAATCGGTATGGGTGGAGCTACGGAATACCAAAGGACAGAAAACGCTAGTGGGAGTTGTGTACAGACCAGCAAACAGTAGTAGTGAGGTTGGGGACAGACAGCATCAAACAAGAAATTAGGGATGTGTGCAATAAAGGTACAGCAGTTATCATGGGCGACTTTAATCTACATATTGATTGGGCTAACCAAACTGGTAGCAATGCGGTGGAGGAGGATTTCCTGGAGTGTATTAGGGATGGTTTTCTAGACCAATATGTCGAGGAACCAACTAGAGAGCTAGCCATCCTAGACTGGATGATGTGTAATGAGAAGGGATTAAATGGCAATCTTGTTGTGCGAGGCCCCTTGGGGAAGAGTGACCATAATATGGTAGAATTCTTTATTAAGACGGAGAGTGACACAGGTAATTCGGAAACTAGGATCCTGAACTTAAGGAAAGGTAACTTTGACGGTATGAGAGGTGAATTGGCTCGAATAGATTGGCAAAGGATACTTAAAGGGTTGACGGTGGATAAGCAATGGCAAACATTTAAAGATCACATGGATGAACTTCAGCAATTGTACATCCCTTCTGGAGTAAAAATAAAACGGGGAAGGTGGCTCAACCGCTGCTAACAAGGGAAATTAAGGATAAGTGTTAAAACCAAGGAAGAGGCATATAAATTGGCTAGAAAAAGCAACAAACCTGAGGACTGGGAGAAATTTAGAATTCAACAGAGGAGGACTAAGGGTTTAATTAAGAGGGGGAAAATAGAATGCGAGAGGAAGCTTGCAAGGAACATAAAAACTGACTGCAAAAGCTTCTATAAATATGTGGAGAGAAAAAGATTAGTGAAGACAAACGTAGGTCCCTTGCAGTTGGATTCAGGTGAGTTTATAATGGGGAACAAAGAAATGGTAGACTAATTGAACAAATACTTCGGTTCTGTCTTCACGAAGGAAGACACAAATAACCTTCCGAATGTACTAGGGGATCAGTTCCTATGGACTGGAGGGTAGCTAATGTAACACCACTTTTTTTAAAAAAGGAGGGAGAGAGAAAACGGGTAATTATAGACCGGTTAGCCTGACATCAGTAGTGGGGAAAATGTTGGAATCAATCATTAAGAATGAAATAGCAGCGCATTTGGAAAGCAGTGACAGGATCGGACCAAGTCAGCATGGATTTCTGAAAGGGAAAGCATGCTTGACAAATCTTCTGGAATTTTTTGAGGATGTAACTAGCAGAGTGGACAAGGGAGAACCAGTGGATGTGATGTATTTGACTTTCAAAAGGCTTTTGACAAGGTCCCGCACAAGAGATTGGTATGCAAAATGAAAGCGCATGGTATTGGGGGTAATGTACTGACGTGGATAGAGAACTGGTTGGCAGACAGGAAGCAGAGAGTCGGGATAAATGGGTCCTTTTCAGAATGGCAGGCAGTGACTAGTGGAGCCGCAGGGCTCAGTGCTGGGACCCCAGCTCTTTACAATATACATTAACGATTTAGATGAAGGAATTGAGTGTAATATCTCCAAGTTTGCAGATGACACTAAACTGGGTGGCGCTGTGAGCTGTGAGGAGGACGCTAAGAGGCTGCAGGGTGACTTGGACAGGTTAGGTGAGTGGGCAAATGTATAGCTGATGCAGTATAATGTGGATAAATGTGAGGTTATCCATTTTGGGGGCAAAAACACGAAGGCAGAATATTATCTGAATGGTGGCAGATTAGGAAAAGGGGAGGTGCAACGAGACCTGGGTGTCATGGTTCATCAGTCATTGAAAGTTGGCATGCAGATACAGCAGGCGGTGAAAGCGGCAAATGGTATGTTGGCTTTCATAACTAGGGGATTTGAGTAGAGGAGCAGGGAGGTCTTACTGCAGTTGTACAGGGCCTTAGTGAGCCTCACCTGGAATATTGTGTTCAGTTTTGGTCTCCTAATCTGAGGAAGGACGTTCTTGCTATTGAGGGAGTGCAGCGAAGGTTCACCAGACTGCTTCCAGGGATGGCTGGACTGTCATATGAGAAGAGACTGGATCAACTGGGCCTTTATTCACTGGAGTTTAGAAGGATGAGAGGGGATCTCATAGAAACGTATAAGATTCTGACGGGACTGGACAGGTTAGATGTGGGAAGAATGTTCCCAATGTTGGGGAAGTCCAGAACCAGGGAACATAGTCTTAGGATAAGGCGTAGGCCATTTAGGACTGAGATGTGGAGAAACTTCTTCACTCTGAGAGTTGTTAATCTGTGGAATTCCCTGCTGCAGAGAGTTGTTGATGCCAACTCATTGGATATATTCAAGAGGGAGTTAGATATGGCCCTTACGGCTAAGGGGATCAAGGGGTATGAAAAGAAAGCAGGAAAGGGGTACTGAGGGAATGATCAGCCATGATCTTATTGAATAGCGGTGCAGGCTCGAAGGGCCAAATGGCCGACTCCTGAACCGATTTTCTATTTTTCTATGTTTCTATGTGATTGTATTCAGTTCCTTCCCTGCTATAGTCCCTTGTATTGTTGGGATATTGTTAGTGTCCTCTACCGTAAAGACTGATACAAAATATTTGTTCAGAGTTTCTGCCATCTCCATGTTCCCCATCACTAATTCCCCAGTCTCGTCCTCTAAGGGACCAACATTTACTTTAGCCAATCTTTTCATTTTTATATACCTATCGAAACTCATGCTATCTGTCTTTATATTTTGGGCTAGTTTACTTTCATACTCTATCTTCCCTTTCTTATTTATTTTTTTAGTCATTCTTTGCTAGCTTTTAAAAGCTTCCCAGTCTCCCCGATTCCAGTCTATACAACCCAGTCAGAATTTTATATGTTTCAATGAGGTCCCCTCTCATTCTTCTAAACTCTAGTGAATACAGGCCTAGTCGACCCAATCTCTCCTCATACGACAGTCCTGCCATCCCAGGAATCAGTCTGGTGAACCTTCACTGCACTCCCTTCTATGGCAAGTATATCCTTTCTTGGGTAAGGAGACCAAAACTGCGCACAATACTCCAGGAACGGTCTCACCAAGGCCCTGTATAACTACAGTAAGACATCCTTGCTCCTGTACTCAAATCCTCTTGCAATGAAGCCCAACATACCATTTGCCTTCCTAACTGCTTGCTGCACCTTCAATGATTGGTGTACAAGGACATCCAGGTTCCTCTGTACATCGACACTTCCCAAGCCAAAACCATTTAAATAATACTTTGTCCTTATGTTTTTCCTACAAAATTGGATAACTTCACATTTATCCACGTTATACTGCATCTGCCATGTGCTTGCCCACTCACTCAACCTATCTAAATCGCCTTGCAGCGACTTTGCATCCTCCTCACAACTCACAATCCCACCTAGTTTTGTGTCGTCAGCAAACTTGGAAATATTACATTTGGTTCCCTCATCCAAATCATTTATACATAGTGTGAATAGCTGGGGCCCAAGCACTAATCCCTGTGGTACCCCACTAGTTACTGCCCGCCACCCTGAAATAGACCAGTTTACTCCTACTCTCTGTTTCCTGTCAGTTAACCAATTTTCAATCCATGCCAATACATTATCCCCAATCCTATGTGCTTTAATTATGCACACTACCCTCTTATGTGGCACTTTATCAAAGGCCTTCTGAAAATCCAAATACATTACATCCACTGGTTCTCTCTTATCTATTCTTTCAGTTACATCCTCAAAATACTCCAGTAGGTTTGTCAAACATGATTTTCCTTTCATAAATCCATGTTGACTTTGTTTAATCCCATTGATATTATCTAAGTGTGCCGTTATCACATCCTTTATAATAGATTCTAGCATTTTCCCTACTGCTGATATTAGGCTAACCAGTCTGCAGTTCCCCGTTTTCTCTCTCCCTTCTTTTTTAAATAGTGGAGTTTCATTTGCGACCCTGCAATCTGCAGGAACTGTTCATAATCTATAAAATTTTGGAAGATGACAACCAATGCATCTACTATTTCCATGGCTACCTCTTTTAATACTCTGGGATGCAGATCATCAGGCCCTGGGGATTTGTTGGCCTTCAGTCCCATTAGTTTCTCCAACACTATTTTCTTACTAATAATAATTTCCTTTAATTCCTCTTGCTCACTAGACCCTAGCATTTCTGGGACGTTATTTGTGTCCTCTTCCGTGAAGACAGAACCAAAGTATTTATTTAATTGTTCTGCCATTTCCTTGTTCCCCATTACAAATTCTCCCATTTCTGTCTGTAAAGGACCTACATTTGTCTTCATTAATCATTTTCTTTTTACGTACTTGTAGAAACTTTGGCAGTCGTTTTTTATGTTCCTTGCAAGTTTACTCTCATACTCTGCTTTTCCCCTCTTTATCAATCTCTTGGTCCTTTTTTGCTGAATTCTAAACTGCTCCCAATCCTCAGGCTTGCTACTTTTTCTGGAAACTTTGTATAACTCCTCTTTGGATCTAGTACTATCCTTAATTTCTTTTGTTAGCCATGGTTGGGCCACTTTTCCTTTTGTGTTTTTACGCCAGAAAGGGATGTATAACTGTTGCAATTCATGCATTCGTTCCTTAAATGTTAGCCATTGCCTAACCACCGTCATGCCTTTTAATGAATCTTCCCAATCTATCCTAGCCAATTCATTCCTCATACCTTTGTAGTTTCCTTTGTTTAGATTTAGATTCGGATTGGACTACTTCACTTTCCATCTTAATAAAGAATTCAATCATGCTATGGTCACTCTTCCCTAAAGGACCCCGCACAACAAGACTGTTAATTAACCCCTTCTCATTGCACAATACCCAATCTCGGATAGCCTGTTCCCTAGTCGGCATCTCAACATACTGGTCTAAAAAAACCATCTTGTACACACTCCAGGAATTCATCTTCCACAGTATTGGACAGTCTATATGTCGATTAAAGTCACCTAGGATTACTGTAGTACCCTTGCTACATATAGTCTATTTTTAGATTAAAGTCCCCCATGATTACTGTATTACCCTTGTTACATGTACCTCTAAGTTCCTGATTTATACTTTGCCCGACATACAATTACTGTTTGGGGGCCTATAAACAACTCCCACCAATGTTTTCTGCCCCTTATTGATTCTTAGTTCCACCCAAACTAATTCTACATCTTGATTTTTGGAGCCAAGATCCTTTCTCTCTACTGTCTTTATCCCAACCTTTATTATTAGGGCTACTCCTCCGTCTTTTCCAATTTGCCTATCCCTTCTAAAAGTTAAGTATCCTGGAATATTTAGTTCCCAACCTTGATCACTTTGCAACCACGTCTCCGTAATGGCTGTAAGATCAAACCTATTAATTTCCATCTGCGCTATTAATTCATCTATTTTGTCGTGAATGCTTTGCGCATTCTGATATAGTGACATTAGCTTTGACTTTTTTCTATTTTTCCTTGACGTCACCTTAGTCACTGATGCCCTATTACCTTTGTTACTCTCTCTGGCCCTTCCTGACCCACGCTGCTTATTTTTGCTCAAAACTCTACTCTGCTCTTGAGCCATGACATTCCTCTTGCTGCTTTTCAAGTTATTCTTTCTTGAATCCTCCCACCCACCCTTCATTAGTTTAGAGCCCTATCTACTTATTAAAAAATGTCTCTTCATCTCCCCTCAGGTTCATTTGCCAATTATCTTAAATCTGTTATTAAAATATTATGGCTTGTGGAATATAATTAGCTGCTCAGGTATGTATCCTGCTGGATGTTGAGTAACAACAGAAATTAATCTGCTCTCCACTTTATTAGTATGACAAATGGTTCACAGTACATTCTGCCTTAAGTACAACATACGACCTGAGTAATGTTTTAGCATACACATGCCTATCCCAACAGATTTTCCCAACTTTCATGACCACCACCAGTTCAGGTATAGGTTATTTTAACAGAGGTAATGACCGCTTTTCCCACCATCTCTCGTCATCAACATCGGCAGTCCCTTGGAATTGAGGAAGATTTGCTTCCACTCTTAAAATTAGTCCTTAGGTGATTGAACAGTCCAATACGAGAGCCACAGTCCCTGTCACAGTTGGGACAGATAGTTGTTGAGGGAAAGGGAGGGTGGGACTGGTTTGCCGCATGCTCTTTCCGCTGCCTGCACTTGCTTTCTGCATGCTCTCAGCGATGAGATTAGAGGTGCTCAGCGCCCTCCCGGATGCACTTCCTCCACTTAGGGCGGTCTTTGGCCAGGGCCTCCCAGGTGTCAGTGGGGATGTTGCACTTTATCAGGGAGGCTTTGAAAGTGTCTTTGTAACGTTTCCTCTGCCCACTTTTGGCTCGCTTGCCGTGAAGGAGTTCTGAGTAGAGCACTTGCTTTGGGAGTCTCATGTCTGGCATGTGAACAATGTGGCCTGCCCAGCAGAGCTGATCAAGTGTGGTCAGTGCTTTGATGCTGGGGATGTTGGCCTGGTCAAGGACGCTAATGTTAGTGCGTCTGTCCTCCCAGGGGACTTATAGGATCTTACGAAGAAATCGTTGGTGGTATTTCTCCAGCGACTTGAAGTGTCTACTGTACATGGTCCACATCTCTGAGCCATACAGGAGGGCAGGTTTTACTACAGCCCTGTAGACCATGAGCTTGGTGCCAGTTTTGAGGGTCTGGTCTTCAAACAATCTTTTCCTCAGTCGGCCGAAGGCTGCACTGGTGCACTGGAGACGGTGCTGAATCTCGTCGTCTGCACAGATGCTGACTGGCCTATTGTACGTTTCCAGCTGAAGTATTTATTCTGCCAAGGTAAGGTGCTCTACCCAACAGCTCAGCTGAAAGCCGACATAGTTCACCAAATTATACTGGCGCAGTTAAATGTTCGGAATTTATGGAACGCAGACTGCCACAACAGGACTGTGCAAAGAAAGCACATACAGTGATGTTAAGACATTATTGCAGCCAATCATAACTCATGACATAATGTCAACTTGACGGGTGTTGGTACCACTCTTGTATCTGGACCAGAAAGCCTGCGCGAGACCAGAACTTATAATCCAGGCTGAAAACCCAGTGCAAGAGAGAGACAGACTGCTGAGACATTAAATTGAAGTCATGCCAGTCCATTCTGATGGCTCAGGTAGATGCTAAAGATCCCTGGACACCATGCAAGAGAGAGCATGGGGATCTCCGAGAGCCTGAGCAAACATTTTTCGTTTCAAACAATACCAGCAAAAAACACTTACATCTAACCCGAATAGTAAAATCAGTCCTCCATTATCTCAAATTAATCCACGTCATTTTGTGAGAGACTGTAAATTAAAAAGTCATCCAACTGTATTGACTTTTACCTTATACCTATGACTTTAAAGAAATCTTCCAACACTATGTACAATTTTCAGAGTCGTGTGGGAATTTTTCTCCTACTATAATTTTTTCCACAAATCTAAGTGAAAACAACTACTGTGCAGTTAAAAAGTAGCTTGCTCTTTGTCCAAAAATCTAAAATGTTTTTATAGCTTTTAGTCTTTGTTAATATAAACTGCTTTGCTTTCTGTCTATGCTCAGTATATAAAAATTAATTCTGGATTTTGTTCAATGCCTACAAAACTTACTTCCAAAAACAATTTTTGAAATTCACTGGTACAGCACTCCTCCTGCTTATCTCCGCTCCGCAAAAATGGAATGGAGCCTTTAAATCCATAAAGTTAATCTCATCTACAGCTTCAATCTACTCTAACTCAAACAAGCAATCAGGTTGCAGCCTATTTAAAACATTCTCAGACAGAAAACTAAACAACTTACTTGCTTTTAAACTGTTGGTAAGGCATAGTAAAGACGTTTTACTGCAGATTTATAGTGCGTTGTTAATACATCACAAAGGTCAGAAAATTCTAAAAATATGAAAAATCTGAAGCTTCAAATAATGTTATGTATTTGTCAAATACAAACAAAAACCTGTGGTGTCCGAGATGACCTGTACTTTCTTTCTGATTGGCAAGCGAGTACCTTTTAGCCAAAATTCAAAATATTACTCCAAAAAGAATACGTTTTTTTGTTTACACCGTGGATGACAAATTGAGATAAGCAAAATTAAATTGCCAATTAAACTAATTTAAACACTTGCAACATTTCCCATTTATAACAGTGAACCTAGAAACCAAGATCTTCTAAATAAAACCACATTTATATACAGGAACCTTGACTTATTTTTTGCAGGCAGCCTGCAGCATGGAGCGTAAAAGTACATGAAGTGTTAGTGATTATGGGTTACTTGACAAGTGTAGAATCTTTCTTTAGTTTAGGTCTTGACAAACCACAAATGACAGGTGATTTGCAGCTACAATGCCAATCGACATTCGGAATTCTGTCCCAACGTGAGCACATTATTCCACATGTCACAGAAAGCTGATTTGATCTTGCATGTACCCATGTATTATTGCGTTTCAAAGAAAAGAATACATTTTCAACATTTCACAGTGGTGAGAAAAATACTCAGTGGGGCATTTAAAAAGAGAAAAAGCTTCCATTTTCATGAGCAAATCCCAAACAAAAGGGCTTATAACCACGTAGTGACTGTATTATATCATTTTCTTTGGACACAAATCAGAAAGAGAGATTACAGTGATGTTAAGACATTATGGCAGCCAATCATAACTCATGACGTAATGTCAACTTGATGCATTTGGTACCACTCTCGCATGTGGATCAGAAAGCCAGCACCCAGACCAGAATTTATAATCTCGGCTGAAACCCCAGTGTAATAGTCAGAGACTGCTGAGACATTAAATCATGCCTGTCCATTCTGGTGGCTCAGGTGGATGTTAAAGATCTCAGAACACCATGCAAAGAGAGTGCATGGGGTTCTCGGAATGCCTAGTAATCATAAGAACATAAGAACATAAGAATTAGGAACAGGAGTAGACCATCTAGCCCCTCGAGCCTGCTCCGCCATTCAACAAGATCATGGCTGATCTGGTCGTGGACTCAGCTCCACTTACCCGCCCTCTCCCCGTAACCCTTAATTCCCTTATTGCTTAAAAATCTATCTATCTTTGACTTGAAAACATTCAATGAGCCAGCCTCAACTGCTTCCTTGGGCAGAGAATTCCCCAGATTCACAACCCTCTGGGAGAAGACATTTTTTCTCAACTCGGTTTTAAATTGGCTCCTCCGTATTTTGAGGCTGTGCCCCCTAGTTCTAGTCTCCCCCACCAATAGAAACAACCTCTCTGCCTCTATCTTGTCTATCCCTTTCATGATTTTAAATGTTTCTATAAGATCACCCCTCATCCTTCTGAACTCCAAGGAGTAAAGACCCAGTCTACTCAATCTATCATCATAAGTTAACCCCCTCATTTCTCGAATCAGCCTAGTGAATCGTCTCTGTACCCCTTCCAAAGCTAGTATATCCTTCCTTAAGTAAGGTGACCAAAACTGCACGCAGTACTCCAGGTGCGGCCTTACCAATACCTTATACAGTTGCAGCAACACCTCCCTGCTTTTGTACTCCATCCCTTTCGCAATGAAGGCCAACATTCCATTTGCCTTCCTGATTACCTGCTGCACCTGCAAACTAACCTTTTGGGATTCATGCACAAGAGTTTCATGCACAAGGACCCCCAGGTCCCTCTGCATCACAGCATGTTGTAATTTCTCCCCATTCAAATAATATTCCCTTTTACTGTTTTTTTTTCCCCAAGGTGGATGACCTCACACTTTCAGACATTGTATTCCATCTGCCAAACCTTAACCCATTCGCTTAACCTATCTAAATCTCCTTGTAGCCTCTCTGAGTCCTCTACACAACCCGCTTTCCCACGAATCTTAGTATCATCTGCAAATTTTGTTGCACTACACTCTGTCCCCTCCTCTAGGTCATCTATGTATATTGTAAACAGTTGTGGTCCCAGCACTGATCCCTGTGGCACACCACTAACCACCGACCTCCAACCAGAAAAGAACCCATTTATCCCGACTCTCTGCTTTCTGTTCGCCAGCCAATTCTCTATCCATGCTAATACATTTCCTCTGACTCCGCGTACCGTTATCTTCTGCAGTAACCTTTTGTGTGGCACCTTATCGAATGCCTTTTGGAAATCTAAATACACCACATCCATCGGTACACCTCTATCCACCATGCTCGTTATATCCTCAAAGAATTCCAGTAAGTTAGTTAAACATGATTTCCCTTTCATGAATCAATGCTGCGTCTGCTTGATTGCACTATTCCTATCCAGATGTCCCGCTATTTCTTCCTTAATGATAGTTTCAAGCATTTTCCCCACTACAGATGTTAAACTAACCGGCCTATAGTTACCTGCCTTTTGCCTGCCCCCTTTTTTAAACAGAGGCGTTCCATTAGCTGCTCTCCAATCCGCTAATACCTCCCCAGAGTCCAGAGAATTTTGGTAGATTATAACAAATGCATCTGCTATAACTTCCGCCATCTCTTTTAATACCCTGGGATGCATTTCATCAGGACCAGGGGACTTGTCTACCTTCAATCCCCTTAGTCTGTCCAGCACTACCTCCCTAGTGATAGTGATCATCTCAAGGTCCTCCCTTCCCACATTCCTATGACCATCAATTTTTGGCATGGTTTTTGTGTCTTCCACTGTGAAGACCGAAGCAAAATAATTGTTTAAGGTCTCAGCCATTTCCACATTTCCCATTATTAAATCCCCTTTTTCATCTTCTAAGGGACCAACATTTACTTTCGTCACTCTTTTCCGTTTTATATATCTGTAAAAGCTTTTACTATCCGTTTTTATGTTTTGCGCAAGTTTACCTTCGTAATCTATCTTCCCTTTCTTTATTGCTTTTTTAGTCATTCTTTGCTGTTGCTTAAAATCTTCCCAATCCTCTAGTTTCCCACTAACCTTGGCCACCTTATACGCATTGGTCTTTGATTTGATACTTTCCTTTATTTCCTTGGTTATCCACGGCTGATTATCTCTTCTCTTGCCGCCCTTCTTTTTCACTGGAATATATTTTTGTTGCGCATTATGAAAGAGCTCCTTAAAAGTCCTCCACTGTTCCTCAATTGTGCCACCGTTTAGTCCTTGTTTCCAGTCTACTTTAGCCAACTCTGCCCTCATCCCACTGTAGTCCCCTTTGTTTAAGAATAGTATTTTCGTTTCTGACACAACTTCCTCATCCTCAATCTGTATTACAAATTCAACCATATTGTGATCACTCATTCCGAGAGGATCTTTTACGAGGAGATCGTTTATTTTTCCTGTCTCGTTACACAGGACCAGATCCAAAATGGCTTGCTCCCTTGTAGGCTCTGTTACATACTGTTCTAAGAAACAATCCCGTATGCATTCTATGAATTCCTCCTCCAGGCTACTCCCTGCGATTTGATTTGACCGATCGATATGTAGGTTAAAATCCCCCATAACTACTGCCGTTCCTTTTTCGCATGCCTCCATTATTCCCTTGATTATTGCCCGCCCCACCATGAAGTTATTATTTGGGGGCTTATAAACTACGCCCACCAGTGACTTTTTCCCCTTACTATCTCTAATCTCCACCCACAATGATTCAACATTTTGTTCATTGGAGCCAATATCGTCTCTCACAACTGCCCTGATATCATCCCTTATTAAGAGAGCTACCCCACCTCCCTTCCCTTCCTGCCTATCTTTCCGAATCGTCAGATACCCCTGTACGTTTAATTACCAGTCCTGGCCACCTTGCAATCATGTCTCTGTAATGGCCACCAAATCATACCCATTTGTAATGATTTGTGCCGTCAACTCATTTACTTTATTTCTAATGCTGCGTGCATTTAGGTAGAGTGTTTTCATCCTAGTTTTTAAAACCATGATTTTTAGTTTTTAACCCCTCCTGCAGCCCTTTTATATTCAGTGGCCCTTTTTGTTTCTTGCCTTTGGTTTCTCTGCCCTCCACTTTTACTCATCTCTTTTCTGTCTTTTGTTTTTGTCTCCTTTTTGTTTCCCTCTGTCTCCCTGTATTGGTTCCCATCCCCCTGCCATATTAGTTTAACTCCTCACCAACAGCACTAGCAAACACTCCCCCTAGGACACTGGTTCCGTTCCTGCCCAAGTGCAGACCGTCCGGTTTGTACTGGTCCCACCTCCCCCAGAACCTGTTCCAATGCCCCACGAATTTGAATCCCTCCCTGCTGCACCACTGCTCAAGCCACGTATTCATCTGTGCTATCCTGCGATTCCGACTCTGACTAGCACGTGGCACTGGTAGCAATCCCGAGATTACTACTTTTGAGGTCCTAATTTTTAATTTAACTCCTAGCTCCTTAAATTCGTCTCGTAGGACCTTATCCCTTTTTTTAACCTATGTCGTTGGTACCAATGTGCACCACGACAACTGGCTGTTCTCCCTCCCTTTTCAGAATGTCCTGCACTCACTCGGAGACATCCTTGACCCTTGCACCAGGGAGGCAACATACCATCAATCATTCTTCTCTTCAAACAATACCAGCAAAAAACAGATTATTCCTCTCATTGCTGGGACAAAAAATGGCTGCTACATTTGTCCACATCACAATTACTTCAAAAAACGTAATTACTGGTTGAAAATGGTAGATGCGTTTGCTGATGTAATAAAACCTGCTACCAGATTACCTGGTCGTTATCTCATTGCTGTTTGTGGAAGCTTGCTGTATGCAAATTGACCAATGAGTTTCCTACATTACAACTGTGACTACACTTCAAAAGTACTTAATTGGCTATAAAGTGCTTTGGGACGTCTTGAGGTTGTGAAAGGTGCTATATAAATGCAAGTTCTTTCTTTATATCAGGGCTGTGATATCTTAAATACAGCGACAAACTTGAAGAGATTTTGGTGAGAGGAGTGGGAATTGAACCCACAATCTTCCGACTCAGGCGAGAGTGTTACCCACGGAGCCATGGGCTGACACACTGAGTTGCGGCTCTTCCTGGGCCCCAAAATAGAAGAGTAAAAGACTTAGCTTGAATGGCCTCTTGCTTTCAATCCTCTTCTCACTTGACTTTTACCTGGCAAGAAAGCCACAACAGGTTCCCTGTGCATGTCAAGTGTTAAAATTGTGGCTGGGACCAGATTACGTTACTGGGTCCCAATCTACATATTTAACGAAGGACCCGGCCAGATTCAGGCATGTGCGTTTGTCGCCTGCGCAGAAGAGCAGGTGAAATTCAAGGGCGGCGGGATCCAGGCAAGGAATTGGCGGCGAAGTCACCTGGTCAATTTTAACCTGCCCACCCATCCACTCGGTTAAAATTGACCCAACTGCACTGAGCATGTGCTGCGCCATTTTCAAGTAAGCGGATTGATTTGCGGCAAAAATCAGTTACATGGTTAGCTCCGGCCAATCAAGCGAGAAAAGCCACATCAAAGAAAACAAGAAACTAGCCATCAAAGACAGACAGACTTGCATTTATATAGCACCTCTCACGACCACCGGACGTCCCAAAGTGCTTTACAGCCAATGAAGTACTTACAGTAGATTTCCTTCCCTAAAAGACACTGGTGAACCAGATGGGTTTTTACCAGTAGCTTCATGGTCACAATTACTGATACTGTAATGTAAGAAACACAGCAGCCAATTTGCACGTAGTAAGCTCCCACAAACAGCCAAATAATAATGACCAGATAATCTGTTTTAGTGATGTTGATTGAGGGATAAATATTGGCCAGGACACCAGGGATAACTCCCCTGCTCTTCTTCAAAATAGTGGCCATAGGATCTTTTACGTCCTCGAGAGAGAGAGAGAGAGAGAGAGAGAGAGAGAGAGAGAGAGAGAGAGAGAGAGAGAGAGAGAGAGAGAGAGAGTAGATGGGGCCTCGGTTTAACAGCTTTTCCGAAAAACGGCGCCTCCAACAGTGTAGTATTCCCTCAGAACTGCACTGCAGTGTCAGACCATATTTCTGTGCTCAAGTCTCTGGAGTGAATCCACAATCTTCTGACTCAGAAGTGAGGGTGTTACCCACTGAGTCATGGCTGATACAAGTTTGCACCAGTTCTTGCGATGCCTCCAGAAATAATCTCAGCTCTCAGTCAGAGTCTGTACCAAACTTCCCAAAAACTCGTATCACTCTTCTGGACTCCTGCTGTTTCCATCCCACTCCGAGTACCCACAGTCTCCACACAGATTTATTTAAAAGGGAGCAACTCTATATTCATAAGAACATAAGAAATAGGAACAGGAGTAAACCATAAGGCCCCTCGAGCCTGCTCCGCCATTCAATAAGATCATGGCTGATCTGATCATGGACACAGTTCCACTTCCCTGCCCGCTCCCCATAACACCTTATCGTTTAAGAAACTATCTATTTCTATCTTAAATTTATTCAATGTCCCAGCTTCCACAGCTCTCTGAGGCAGCGAATTACATAGATTTACAACCCTCCAAGAGAAGAAATTTCTCCTCATCTCAGTTCTAAACGGGCGGCCCCTTATTCTAAGATTATGCCCTCTAGTTCTAGTCTCCCCCGATCAGTGGAAACATCCTCTCTGCATCCACCTTGTCAAGCCCCCTCATAATCTTATACGTTTCGATAAGATCACCTCTCATTCTTCTGAATTCCAATGAGTAGAGGCCCAACCTACGCAACCTTTCCTCATGTCAACCCCCTCATCCCCGAGATCAACCTAGTGAACCTTCCCTGAACTGCTTCCACGGCAAATATATCCTTTCGTAAATATGGAAACCAAAACTGCACACAGTATTCCAGGTGTGGCCTCACCAATACCCTGTATAACTGTAGCAAGACTTTCCTGCTTTTATACTCCATCCCCTTTGCAATTAAGGCCAAGATTCCATTGGCCTTCCTGATCACTTGCTGTACCTGCATACTATCCTTTTGTGTTTCATGTACAAGTACCCCCAGGTCCCGCTGTACGGCAGCACTTTGCAATCTTTCTCCATTTAAATAATAACTTGCTCTTTGATTTTTTCTGTCAAAGTGCATGACCTCACACTTTCCAACATTATACTCCATCTGCCACATTCTTGCCCACTCACTTAGCCTGTCTATATCCTCCTGCAGCCTCTTTATGTCCTGCTCACACATTACCCTTCCTCCCATCTTTGTATCGTCAGTAAACTTGGCTACATTACACTCAGTATTCATGATCAGGAAAGAAATGAAGAGAAAGAATGAGGAAAAGAATGATACAGAGAGATACTGAGATGATTAGCGAAAGTGTGTGAGGCAGAGAGAGAATGAGCACATGAACAAAAAAACAAAGAAAGAAAACAAAAGCAAAGGAAGTGTAACATAAACAATTATAGAATGAGAAACATACAATGAGAGACATACCATTTTTTTGGTTACTTTATGTCCATGACCAATGTTATGGGAGACCAACTAACTGATTCTAACTTACAAAAGTGTGCCACAGTCGAGGATATTATAAACCACAAAAGCAGAATTTGAATGGTTCATGAAATTCATCAGACCCTGAAACGACATTATAACCGTGAGTCATTACAGCCTGACTTTTAACGTTACGCAATATAAAAAGACACTTACTGGGCAGTAGTACAGTCTGAACAAAGGTAGCTTGGGTCTTTATTGAATTTCTGTTTCTTGCGCTATTTCTGATTCAGACCCCCATCTACAAAAACGTTTATTTATTTGATCAAGACATTCCTCCACTTAGAGATCTGCCATCAGTTGGCACTGTAAAGACAGCGTTTGGTTGGTGTGTCATAAGGGTGATGGCGAAAGTCTTTAAGTACACCAAACCATTTGACAAGGAAACACGGTGTCACAGCAAATTTTCCGGTGTACCAAAATGTAAACTATATCTCTTTTGTAATATTGGATCAATAGACCAGCACAATCAGAGCTCACTTACAGCCATCTTTGAGTGCATTCCTTTGATTTGTGGCAGAAATGTAAAACATCTGCTTTCCCTCAGTTATAAATGGATAGCTCACATATGAGCTGAAATTCTTTTTTGGCAATCAGATCACTTACCTGCAAGTTCTCAAACACTTGATGCTGGCCCTGAAATTGGTCGTATTAACCATTTGCCTCCTGACTGAAGTAAAACTTATCGATGGTCTCAACTTTACAGGATTTGCTTTTTAATTAATTTACAGGATGTGAGCGTCATTGGCAAGGCCAGCATTTATTGCCCATGCCTAGTTTCCCTTGAGAAGGTGGTGGTGAGCCGCCTGCTTGAACTGCTGAAGTCCATGTTTCTAGCAGTTTGATACAACTGAGCAGCTTGCTTGGCCATTTCAAAGGGCAGTTAAGAGTCAACCATATTTGTGGGTCTGGAGTCACGTGTAGACCAGGCTAGGTAAGGATGGTGGGTTTCCTTCCCTAAAAGGACATTAGTGAACCAGATGGGGTTTTACGACAATCCTGTAGTGTCATGGCCACCATTACTGATACTAGCTTTGTATTCCAGATTTATTTAATTCACTGAATTTAAATTCTCCAGCTGCCAAAGTGGGATTTGAACTCACGCCTTCGGATTATCAGCCCGGGCCTCTGGAATAGCAGTCCAGTGATATAACCACGATGGGACCGTACCCGCACTGGCATAGTGGAGTGGGGCATCTCGGGGTGTGCCCCATTAGTTAGATTTGCTTCCTCATCCTTCAGATGAAAACATTTTTGCGCCATAAATTGCTGGAAGTGCGAGCTGATAATGCTGATCTCATCATCATCATAGGCAGTCCCTCGAAATCGAGGAAGACTTGCTTCCACTCTAAAAGTTGAGTTCTTAGTTGACTGAACAGTCCAATACGGGAATTACAGTCTCTGTCACAGGTGGGACAGACAGTCGTTGAAGGAAAGGGTGGGTGGGACTGGTTTGCCGCACGCTCCTTCCGCTGCCTGCGCTTAGGTGGGCCGGCGCAAGTAACCTTGATGAACGATGGGAGCAACTTAACCATTTACATTTAAGGATAGAGAAAGAAACAGAGGAACAACGGAATTAGAGTGGAATTAAATCAGAAAGAGAAATAAAGATTGAATTAAGTCAGAGGGAAAAAAAGAGACAGAAAGAAAAAGTTTTAAAAAAAGTTAAAAGATTTTTAATTAATTTTTTTTAAATCTCTGGGAATAATTTATTACCTGCAGTAATGAGACTCCATAGTTTCAACTGTTCCCTTTCTAGGCCGGAGAGGTTGAGTGGCATTGCAGGAACATAAATCTAGTCATTAAGCGAGTCTTTACGTTGTTAAGTACCAGCACTAACTTGCTGCAACAAATTTAATACGTATTTATCGCGCAAGTGCAGCAATTTCTTGAAACTCACAGGGAGGTTGACACCAAGCCGCCGTTTTTGTGAGGCTATCGGTGGGCCGGCGCAAACAATTTAGTAATCTGTCGCGATTCGCAACTGCCAACATATCCCTTCCTCGCCACGAATTACAGGGCGAATTACACATTAATAGCAGTGAGTGCCATTAAACTAGCCGTTACTTTCCTAGCAAATTCTGGGCCAACAAAATTCACATGTGAAATTCCAGAACTGAAAAAGGTTAATAAACCCATCACTGGTTCCTCAATAAATGTCTACCCTGCACGCATAAAAAATTAACAGTTTTAACCGAAATGCAATAAATATTTTTTCGGTGATTCACACAAACGTTTGCAAAGTCTTTAGGTGACTGCTTACTTTTCCAGGTATTAATGCTGTATGATTCAGTGTTTGTGGCCACAATCCATGTTCTCTGCAGCTGTTTCCACACTTACCTGACCTGGTAAAATGAAGTTGGTTCACTTTTTTTTCCACGTTTAAAATAATTTTAAAGAAATTGTTAATCTATAAACTTTTGAAGACATAGAATTTACCGCATGGAAACAGGCCGATCGACCTAACTGGTCTATGCCAGTGTTTATCCTCCACACGAGCCTTCTTCCACCCTACTTCATCTCAACCTATCAACATGTCCTTGTATTCCTTTCTCCCTCATGTACCTATCTAGCTTCTCTTTAAATGCATCAATGCTATTTACCTCAACCGCTCCACATGGTAGCTAGTTCTACATTCTAATCACTCTTTGGGTAAAGAAGTTTCTCCTGAATTTCTTATTGGATTTATTAGTGACTATCTTATATTGATGACCCCTAGTTTGGACTCCCCCACAAGTGGAGACATCATCTCTACATCTACCCGATCAAACCCTCCCCCTTCCCCCCCCCCCCCCCCCGCCCGCCATCTTATGTGTTTTTCTTTGTTCTTTTTTTTCCTCTTCCTATAATGGCAGCTGGTCATTACTACGCCATTCACACCCTATCCAGATTAACCTTTTTCTAACCTTTATCATTACCATTTCAATTCGGCCCATCATTCCTTTCGAATCTCTTCTGCCTTCCATCCTATCCCTTTTGTTCTTTCTTCCCCTCCCACTTTGTGCTTAAAAATTTGCTCTTTTCGAACATTCAGCATTTCTGACGAAAGGTCGTCGACTCGAAACGTTAACTCTGTTTTTCTCTCCACAGATGCTGCCTGACCAGCTGAGATTGCCAGCATTCTCTGTTTTTATTACCTTTTAAAATCAGTGTCAATCTATGGTAAAGTCTACGATAACAATTAAATCAACTTCCACAGTAATTGGCATCACTGAAAGAAATCCTGCAACAATAGAAAATTTGGTTTTAAAGGAATGGAGAATAAAGGAGTGCTATTTGGCATGACGCTGGCTCTTCTTGGCCCACATAATCCTCAAAACTTTGCAAACGTTGCGTCAAGGGACAAAAGAGACCCAAGTCAAGAAAATGAGCAGATGCACCGAAGCTAGAACAGCAGATGGAGCATACCTTCTTCAAGAATAGGCCTTGAAATTACAAAAGGAATCTCCTGCAGTGGCTCCATGTATTTGTGGCCCGCGCTGATCACTTTTATCTGGGGTAAGCAGAGGACCAAAGTTCCAGGCATGCTTGCTTCGGTATGGTACCAGTTCCTCACAGTCCCAGGGATATCGCCAGCCACGATCGTACTTGGCGATGGCAGGCTCTCGTTTGGAAAGAACACACAACATGGCTGAACCTCCAGCTGAAAGAGAAAAATATAAAAAAGTGTCGTCACACATCAAGTAAGTCAAACATAAAAAAAACCCTCACTTGCGAGGCCGAGCGGAAACAGGCCGATTCCCGGGCTTTCCTGGAGAGCGCGGCCAGACCAGGAGGGTGGGCCGGGCAGGGCCAAGGCCGAGGGCGGCTCAGTTTGAGAAGGGAGAAGACAGGCACCCAATGCAGCTTCTCGGCGGTGGATTGCTTCGCATTTCACCATCTCCATTCACCGAGAACCCCCTCCATTACCGTCTGGCGGTGGGGTTCGCTCACTCCCACTGATTCCAATATCGATGCATTTAAGGGGAGGCTAGAAAAAGAAAGCCGATTGGAGCGTGGGCAGGAACTTCGGCAGGGCCCAGGTACAGCAGAAGTGCAGCAAAAGATCGTGGCGGAGATGTGAGGAATGACCGGGGCAGAGGAGCGGAGAGAGATCAGGGCCCACGAGTGACGTGATGGGGGTCCAGAAGAGGCGGGGGTCCAGGGGCAGCACGGGCCCAGCCCACACTGCGATATGTGTGCGTGCTAGGTCTGTGCTGCAGAGCTGGTCTCCAGTCATCTTGGTTAATCCTTGTCACTTTACCAAGACCTCGCTCTGTCAAGCGGTGGCTGGGGTCCTAGAATATCAGGTCCGCATCGAAACACCTGTGAACTCATCCCTTTTTGGTGTGGAAGCAAGTCATCCTCGATACGAGGGACTGCCTCAGAAGAAGTGTTGATTTTGGTTCAACAGAAAGCTTAAAAAGCTTTGCAAGGAGCTACGATTTGGTACGAACAACTGACAACAGCCATAAAAGCGGCAGTTTGCATCCATATACAAATTAAGTCTTCTGCTGCAGTTACTCTGGAATTAATTTAATATTGTTCAAAATATCATACCAGTCCGATATATAAATGAGTACATCCATAAACGGGTTAGGATTCACTTGCAGAGGGAGGGAAGAGAATCAATCACAGGGAGTCGATTAACGAGCCATCACATAACCCAAGATCAATTAACATTTTTCAGTTCAACAATGTAAGCTTCAAAATCACAAAGAAAGAAAAGTATAAGATTTGCATAACGCTTTTCACAGCGTCTTGACGACCCAAAGCACTTTTGACGTGTAGTCACTGTTGTAATGTAGGAAATGTGGCAGCCAATTTGCACACAGAAAGCTCCCACAGACAGCAATGTGATAATGACCAGATAATAATGGGCACAAATTTGGCCAGGAGTTGCTCCGTTTTTTTTTAAAAGAGCAACTTGATTTTTCTGGAGTATCTTAAAAATCCCCATTTTGCACATTCAATTTGCGCCAGTGTAAGTGAGTTAGTTAGGAATTTTTTCGTTTAGTTTTGTTTTGTTCAAAAGGGGGCGTTACCAGCCCGTTTTGGCCATTTAAGCCACTTTGCACAGCTTATAGTTAGGCCAGCGAATGTGGTCACTTGTGGCCGCACAGAAAACCCTTGCGGAGAGTTCAGAAATTAGCGCAGTAGGTACTTAATGACTTGACTAAAGAATCAAACAGCTGTACAGGACTAACAAACTTCGCAAAGTTCATTTATTATACAACAGAATCATTCATGGAAGCTTAAACTACAAAAATAAAAGTAGTAAAGAGACAAAACATATTTCCATAATTTTTTCAAAATATCCAAATAAAAAATAGAAGTACCTCCTGCTCGCAATTCTTATGTAGGAAAGTATTTTCATCAACAGGGTTAAGGAAAGTCTTGAGTAAGCTCATTAAAATTACTGGCTACACATCAAAACTACCCCGCCCCATCAAAACTCTTCCCACCCCGCCACCCCCCGATCAAAACTCTTCCCCACCACCTCCCCCAGCCCCGATCAAAAATCTCCCCCTCCCTCTCCCTCCCATCAAAACTCTCCTCACTAAACAAAGCACAACCATGAATAATAAATAAAAAATAAAACTTAAATCCTACCTCGGCCCGTCAGCGGGCCGGCCGGCCGGCGCGGGAGTCCACTCGGCCGGGGCTAAGTGCGGGACTCTCGATGACGTGCAGCAGCCCGGCGCATGTCGTGAGGCCACTTGCCCTGGGATAGGGGCGGGTCATCAGGTCCCACGCTGCAGAGGAGCTACTGCGCATGTGCGAAATCTCCAATGCGCATGCGTTGAGCTGCCGGCACTCTTAAGCGCAGGGCCCTAGCTCCGCCCCCTAACTGAATTGCCACGCTGCGCCAAGCCATGGGAGAGGCCACAAGCCAGAATCCGGGGGCAACTTTTTGGCGCCGTTTTTAATCCTAGGAATTCGGCGCATCTCACGCGAGTGCGCCGAAAAAAAACAGGTGGGCCAAATTTGGGCCAGTGCTGTTTTCGTGGTGTTGGTTGAGGAATAAATATCAGCCAGGATTCCGAATAATGTCATTGGACCTTTTCTAGCCACCTGAGTTGGCAGATGGGGCCTCGGTTTAATGTTTTGTGAGGGGAAAATGAGAAGGCTTCTCCTCCCACGAGCGGGTCCACTGATAGAGGGTCAACGCTCGCTCCAGCCCACGTAGCAATTCTCGAAGTTAACAGACAGAGACGGATGGCAAAGTATAATGATCTTTTATTACGAATGTCAGGGAACATCTCTCATCACAGCCACCTGTGAGTGGAGATGCTCTCCGAACAACACAATCATACTATTTTTATACATTTCAAAAACCCCTCCGTTCCCTGGTAAGACCTCCCTAGATCTCTAATTGGACGACCTTATCAGTGCTACTTCTCTAATTGGACTACCTTATCAGTGCTACTTTGGATTGACAGGCCAAGACCCTCGTGACCACCTTAGGCCGTGACTAGAATGACTTCATGAGGTCAGAATTTGTTGATTCTCCTTGATGCCCGTGAGTCTGCCTCGAGCCCCTTCGCAAGGTCTTATCAATGTCTGTTTAGGTTCTCACATCGTATCCTGTCGGAATATTATTGAATTAATAACTTCTGGAGCCTTGGTACAAGGCCGAAGAGAGGTCTTTTGCCTCCTTATGGGTCGGTGCAGGAACCAGCACTTTAACCCTTGTCCCACTGGTACCCCTAATGCCAAATTTCTCTTACAGTTTCATCTGAAAGACACCTCCAAATTATTAAAAATATTGCCTCCACGTGAAATCAATATAATACTGTAGAGCTCATCTATTAAACACCCCCTTCACCAAGTACATCCCAGAACCTCAACCAATCACAGCCTCTGAAACACTGTCCCTGTCATCTATCAAATCCGAAGCCATGCAATCGAGGACAAATAAGTAGTCTAAACTATCTAGAGTAATTTCTGATTAGATCAGGTACAAAAAGGGCACCACTGCTGCCCATCTTTGGAATTCTCTACCTCAGACGGCTGTGGATGCTCAATCGTTGAGAATATTCAAGGCTGAGATAGATTGATTTTTGGACACTAAGGGAATCAGGGGATTTGGGGATCAGGCAGGAAAGTGGAATTGAGGTAGAAGATCAGCCATGATCTTATTGAATAGCAGAGCAGGCTCAGGGGCTCCTATTTCTTATGTTCTTATTTCACAAATGTTCAGCTTCCTAAAAAGGCTTTAAGCTTTAATTAAATTGTGTAGATTTTATTTTTAACACACCTTTTTAAAGTTAAGTATTTTAATTACTTAAAAAAATGTCTAATCTCATCCTTCAATGTTTGAAGTAATTTATATTTCAATGTTTGAAGTGATTTATATTTACATAGCTGGAAAATTGGTGTCGGAGGGAGGGCTTTAAATTCTTGAGGCATTGGGACCGCTTCTGGGGGAGATGGGACCTGTACAAACCAGATGGGCTGCACCTCAACAGCGCCGGGACCAATATCCTCGTGTGGAGTGTTGCTAGTGCTGTTGGGGAGAGTTTAAACTAGCTTGGCAGGGGGATGGGAACCTGAGAACAAATTCAAAAGGGAAGGAAGTAAATCAGAAATTGGATAGCAAGAATCTAGAAAGCGAATCTGTAAGACAGAGGAAACAAGGCTTAGTAAGTAGTAAGCAAGGATGTCTTCCTGTGCTGAATGGTGTATATTTTAATGCAAGGAGTATAGCGAATAAGATGGATGAGCTAAGAGCACAGGCAGATACTTGGGAGTATGACATTATAGCCATTACAGAAACATGGCTGAAAGAGGGGCAGGTTTGGCAGATCAATATTCCTGGTTACAAGATTTTTAGACAAGATAGAGAGGGGGTAAAAGGAGAGGGGGGGGGGGGAGTTGCGGTACTGATTAAAGAAACTATTACAGCAGTAAGGAGGGATGATATGTTAGAGGGATCATCAAATGAGGCCATATGGGTCGAATTGAAAAATAAAAAAGGGCCGATCACACTGCTGGGCGTGTATTATCGACCCCCAAACAGTGGGAGGGAGATAGAGGAGCAAATATGTAGGCAAATTGCTGTGAAGTCCAAAAACGATAGGGTAGTAATAATAGGGGATTATAACTATCCAAATATTGATTGAGACAAATATAGCGTGAAGGGTATAGAGGATGCGGAATTCTTGAAATGCATTCAAGAGAACCTTTTTACATGGCTCCAGTTGGGGTGGAGTGGAGTGTAGAATGTTTCAGTATAAGCGGTGTCGCAGTTATGTGAGGCGGACTGGTTGAGCCAGGTGCTCTTTGCCTTTCCGTCATTGTTCATAGGTTTATATGTAACCTTCAGGGCTGCTGACCAAGGGCCGTGCGGCTCTTTGTCGGCCGGCGTAGACACGATTGGCCGAAGTGGCCTCTTTCTGCGCTGTCAATTTCTATGTTCTATGTTTCTAAGGGAAAAGCAAGACACAGCGGGAGAGGAGAAAAAGTGTGCGAGAGGCAAGTAGAGTAGCATACATACAAAAAAAGACTTACATAGACAGAGAGAAGCATACAAAGGAATTAAGAGACATACAGGACACTGAGTCAAGGTTAGTGAGAAAGAGTTGTAGACAATGTTACAGATATGGCAAGAGAAAGTGTGAGGAGCATATATGGAGAGAATGGGAGATAAACAGAAAGTGAGAATGTGGGGTCGAAAGAATTAGACCAAGAGGAGCAGAAACAGTTGCAGAGTTTCTTTTCGATCTGTGAACCTTACATTGATCAATTAGTTCATCATATTAGTACCATAACAACAACTACTTGTATCTATATAGCTACTTTAACGTAGTAACATGTCCCAAGGCACTTCACAGGAGCGTTATCAAACAAAATTTAAATACGAGCCACAAGAAGATAGGTTTTTAGTAGCATCTTAAAAGGAGGAAAGAGAGGTAGAGAGGTGGAATGGTTTAGGGAGGGAATTTCAGAGCTTAGCTCCTTAGCAGGTGAAGGCACGACCGCCAATGGTGGAGCGATTAAAATAGCCAATGCTCAAGAGGCTAGAATTGGAGGAGCGCAGATATTTTGAGGGGGGGGGGGGGAAACCGGGGGTGTGGGGCTGGAGGAGATTACAGAGATAGAGGCATTGCTCAACAGTTCTGTGATAAAAACATCGTAAAGAGCCAATAATTTAATTTATTATAGAACCAGACTTACTGCCATTTGGCCTTCCTTACTAAGATCGGCCAAGCATAACTTCTGTATTGATACAAAAACCAAATGTATGTCTCCGATTGGAGCTAAAATCAACGGAGGTGAGAGGAGGGGGTCCATCCTATAGATAGGCCATATTCTTGCTTTCATAGAACAATCTTGTTCTTCTCCACAAACTCCGCTCACGAGACACCCTCTCCAACTTCTGTCGGAGGCTGAACCAGACTGTTCGCAGCTTTGATGTCATATTTCACATGAGCTTTCAACCACATATTCGCAGCATAACTAAGACACTTATTTCCACCTCTGTAACATCGCCCATCTCCGCCCTTGCCTTAGCTCATCCGCTGCTGAAGCCCTCATCCATGCCTTTGTTACCTCTCGACTTCACTATTCCAACGCCCTCCTGGCTAGCCTCCCACATTCTACCCTACATAAGCTCGAGGTGATCCAAAACTCGGCTGCCCGTGTCCTAACTCACACCAAGTCCCACTCATCCATCACCCCTGTGTTCGCTGATCTACATTTGTTCCCGGTTAAGCAATGCCTCGATTTTAAAATTCTCATCCTAGTTTTCAAATCCCTCCATGGCCTCGCCCCTCCCCAACTCTGTAATCTCCTCCAGCCCCACAACCCATCCTTCCTCTCCCGCGATGTGCGCTTCTCTAATTCTGCCCTCTTGAGAATCCCTGATTATAATCGCTCAATCATTGGTGGCTGTGCCTTCTGTTGCCTGGGCCCCAAGCTCTAGAATTCCCTGCCTAAACTTCTCTGCCTCATTACTTCTTGTTCCTCCTTCAAGACGCTCCTTAAAATCTACCTCTTTGACTAAGCTTTTGGTCACCTGCCGTGATTTCTCTTTATACAGCTCGGTGTCAAATTTTTTCATTTCATAATACTCCTGTGAAGCACCTTGGGATGATTCACTACATTAAAGGCGCTATATAAATACAAATAGTTGTTGTTCTTTTGCATGGTAGTAGCAAAGCAAATCAATTGTCAATATCTAAGTTGGATACCCAGGCCTAAGCTTCTGCTGCAACAGTGTGGAAATCTTGTAGGCTGCCTGCGAAGTTCCTCTGTGGGTAGTGCTCAATGACGTGCTCCAGGGTCTGATTAGGAGCTCCACAGTCGCATGATGGGGATGCTTTAATCTTCCGTCTACCATGACCAGTTCTCAGATGGTAGAACAATGAAAATAGAACATAGATTTTTGGATTCCAGAGGAATTAAGCGATATGGTGAGCGGGCAGGAAAGTGGAGTTGAGGTCGAATATCAGCCATAGTCTTATCGAATGGTGGAGCAGGCTGGAGTGGCCAAATGGCCTACTCCTATTTCTTAGGTTCTTAATGGACAGAATTGCACAATTTGATCCTCAAAACAGTGGTAAAAATTCCATTCCAGAATCACATGTAATAAAAATGGAATTCGACTTAATGAGTCACCATAAATGAGTGACCCTGGTCATGCCCTCCCTCCCATGTCTGTCCTGACCGACCTGGCATAGATAGTGGACACAGTAGCAGCACCACACCTATCAACCATTGCTCTGCTACTGTTAGTATTAAAATACCAACTTTCCATTCCAATTTCTGACTTAGATCTGGCTTCTGCTGCTGTTTTAAAGTTTTTTTTAAATAAAAAGAGCAGCTACAGGCGAAGACTGAAAATCAGACACAGGAGACAGGACTGGGGTTTGAAGGGAGAAGTACAATTTAAATAACAGTGCGGCAACAGCTGATCGCAATGCGCTATTTGAACTGAGAAAGAACAGAGACACAGTATATTTGTGGACACCAGCCAAGATGAAGGCGAATTGTGAGAGATGATGAGAATTTGGGGGATAAAAGCTTTGCAATGTTGACCTTCATCTTATATGAGGGTCATGGATTTTTTTTTAAGGGGGTAGGGGTCAGATTATATATCAGTTACTTTTTCTGCAAGTAGATACAATACTTCTTCACTGCCCCCCGCCTCTTTTGGTTATAGCTTGCAGCAGTAGGCACCTAACTTTGCACCACTAAAAGCCGAGATTTCCTCTTCTAAATATTTGAATGGTTCAATCTAAGGTGCTCTGCAGGACAAGTAGCAACTCCTGCAAGTTTATTGCAGCGCTAAGCCACAAATGTTGCATTGCCCAGGATCACTCGGGTGCCATGTGGAAAATTGGTAGCCTTGAAGTGAGGGTTCGCCTGCCTTCCATAAAAATTACTTTTATGTTTTCCATTCGGTAGTTCCCGTAAAAGGGTAACGTAACACAATTTCAAATGAGGATGAAAACAAGCTGATGTTTTACTGTAATAAATTGCAGCTGCAGTGGCAACAAGCGGAGCTGAAATACTCTTTCCATAAATACTGAGGGATGGAACAGGAATCTGCTCTATCTGGGGAATGGTGTTTTCGAATCATTCCGACATGCTTGCTCATTCTGGAAAAAAATTGTTATTAATCAACAAAGAGATACTGGACAGATGATTAGCTATAAATTGTTTATGTAGTAAATGCGTTGACAAGTGAAGGATTACACAGATCTCAAACTGTTAACATGTGCTTACCATTGCCATGAGTTGCATGACCTTTGGTACCATTTTTTTTTTAAAAACAGACACTGGTGGGAGGGACATTTGAGAAAATACAACACATCAGTACAGTAACTAGCTTCATCGTCGCAAATCTGAAGAAATGTAAACATCTGTAACGTTACAAGAGAGTTTTAAATCCAAAATAAACAACCTTGGATCAATAAACCGCTGATCAAAGGCATAATTAAGCGTTGCATGTACCTCAAATAGCATTATACCAGAAACAAACAAAGACTTTTAATGTAACAACCTATTTATTTTTTTAATTCAACTTCTATTTTTCCGTAATGAATTCTTGTCAGTTTCTTTAAGCAACACAGTGCTAAATAATAGATTTTTAAAAAAAGGAACATTTACAATTTGCATGCCAGACTGGCATATAATCAAAGCTTCCAGCATTATCACACACCAAGTCATTCAGTAAAGGAAGATTCTGTGATTCAGAGTGCAGCTGAACACATTTAAGGGGGCTGCATTGTCAGGAGTTTCCGGCTTGCTTGCCAGAAATTCCAGATATAAACAAACTGACCACTCAACAGTATCCAGGATGGCAATGGACTACAAGCCTGCTTGGATCTTTTCAATACATTTTGCTGCCCAAAAACGTAAAGAACCCCAAAATATCACCTCTGCAGCATGCCTTAACCTAAGAAAGGAAGTAAACTTTGTGCAACAATTCAATAACATCTGATTTTAAATATTAGTGCATTAAACGGTTACAAATATTTAACAGATATATTTATATAGATTCTACATGAAGAATGCATTGTTTAGACCCCTTGAGAAATAGCATTCTTGGATAGAATATGACAATCTTCAATTCTCCAGCCATCTTGGATGCTGTTGCTGTTGGCAATGGCTGAGGCAGTTTGAAGTTTGAAACACAGTTGTTCACCTCCGTCATTCCCAGCTAGCTGGAGCAGCCTTCTGCACACCGGTGGGACCTGCTTCAGAGACTCGTCTACTTAGGCTTTGGTTCAAACACAAAATTTGTCATTTAACTCTTAAAATATTTCAGTCGCAACTGAGTAGACTAGCTCTCAAACAGAAGTCACTGACTCATACATTGTGATACTGAAACAGCCCTGCTCTACGGACTTCAGAGCATAAGGCTAACACTCCCAGCGCAGCGCTGAGGGAGTGCAGCACTGTTGGAGGAGCCACCTTTTGCATGAGACGTTAAACCGAGGCCCCCGTCTGCCCCTCGTCAGGTGGACGTAAAAGATCCGACGGCACTATTCCAAAAAGAGCAGGGGTGTTCTCCCTGGTGTCCTGGCCAACAGTTATCCCTCAACCAACACCCAAAACAGATGATCCGGTCAGTTATCCCATTACTGCTTGTTAGAGCCTCTGCACATTTTCTGGCCGCTGCGTTTCCTACATTACAAAAGTGACGACATTTGAAAAGTATATCATTGTCTGGAAAGCACTTTGGGTCGTCCTGAGGCCAAGAAAGGCGCTACAGAAATGCAAACTCTCTCTCTTTTTTTCCCCATTTTATTCTAACCATGCTGAAAAGTCGGAAGTAGCCTTAATAATCAAACAAAAATCTTATACTGCCAAAAAAACAATTTTCCTCTGTTCATCCCCGTACACTCTCGCCTTTCGAAACATTTTTTCTTCTTAAAAATAAGGTAATTTACAAAAATTTACTGCTGAACGATGACTGAACGGCGATATATTTCCAAGTCAGAATGGTGTGCAACTTGGAGGGGAATGTGGAGGTGATGGTGTTCCCATGCGCCTGTGCCCTTGTACTTCTAGGTAATCGAGGTCGCAGGTTTGGGAGATGCTGTCAAAGAGGCCTTGGCAAGTTGCTGCAGTGCCTCCAGTGGATAGGACACACTGCAACCACGGTGCGCTGACAGTGGACGGGAGCGGATATTTAAGCTAGTAGATAGGTTGCCGATCATGACTTTGCCATCTCACATTGCTCCTTTACCCACAATGGTCTCTGTCACAATCAAGGTCATCTTTCTTGTGTTTCTCATCATCTACATCCCCTACACCCTTCCATTCCCACATCCTTCTGTGCACACCCCTGAAACCAACACCCGCTCTCAAAGTCACTTATAACTGCACCTTCAAACTCTAAAGTGCAGAGACTTTTGCCTTTCATTCGCCAAATATAATTTGTGATGTTGATTACGATTGTTTCATTGCATTGCTGGAGGGCAGAAACCTGATTCAAAACATGGAGTTGGGCAGGTATTTGGGAGGCCACAACACGTTCAAGGAATCTGAGCAAAAGCCCAAATTTTAACCGGGAGCAGGAGCCGGATGGGTACTGGGGGAGTGAAGCGAACGCCAAATCTCCCCGACTTAGGCAATGTGAAGCCCGGGCAATTTTACCTCCCAGCCGGCTGGCAGTAGCGGACATTCAGATGACTGGAGGCCACCAGTTGGCTCCAAGGCAACGGTTGGGGAAAGAAGGTAACCCACAGGGAAGGGGTTTCAGCAGTATCTTGTCGGGAAGGGAAGGGTGGGAAAGCCCGAGGCAGGGGAAGCCTACATTTTCCTCCAGGGTCTCAAGGAAACTCTACTGCTCCTACGGGCCTCACAACGCAAGTTAAAAACAAAAAGTAAGAAGCAAACTTACCTGTTTGAGTCACTTCCTGCCCTGGATTTTATTCCTCGTCGGCAAAGGTACAACGCTCAGTTCACTTCATGAGTGAAAATTGCAGTCGGGGCCTGATTACATCATTAGACCCTAATCTGCACATTTAAAGAAGGGCCCCCTCTACCTTCAGCAGAGAAGGTTAAAATACACAATGTGTACACAGTCGATGGGTATCACCCAATGTCTCCTATAAGTAACATGGCCGCCCAGCTCTCTGCCAATCCCGCGCAGCCCAGGATCTGCTTTCGCAATGTTAAAGTACATGGATGAGTGTAGCTGTGAATGTAGCATCCACCCAAAAACAAATTTCAGGGAACATTGCTATCAACCATTGGCTCCCGGTCCTGAAACGCCTGGATTTGAAAATTCTCATCCTGGTTTTCAAATTCCTACATGGGCCTTGCCCCTCTCCTATCTCTGTAACCTCCTCCAGCCTACAACCAACGATCCTATTAAGCAGCGTGGTCGCCCAGGCTGTTAACCGATATTTACATGGGAGAAACCGAGCATGCGTGAAGATTTGAATGGTCCGAGGCAGTTAAAGGGTCTGCACACGAAAAAAAAATTAGAGGGAACATTGCCTACAACCTTTATAGATCTCTGTGGTACTCCAATTCTGGCCTCTTATGCATCCCCGTTTTTCATCGCTCCACCATTGGCGGCCGTGCCTTCAGCTGCCAAGGTCCTAAACTCAGGAATTTCCCCCGCCTAAAGCTCTCTTCCTCTCAGACGCTTCTTGAAGCCTACCTCTTTCCTGCCCTAATATCTCATGTAGCTCGGTGCCAAATTTTATTTGCCAACACTCCTATGAAGTGCCTTGGAATGTTTTACTATGTTAAAAGTGTTATATAAGTGCAGTCAGTCACCCGAGCGATTTTTATTGCCTGCCTGTCTGATTACTGCCTGGCGGGTTGGGTTCGAACTGCCCACAAGCCTTTTAGTCACCCCTCCTAATATCTCCTGCTGTGGCTCAGCATCCATTAATCTTTGTTCATGGCTCTCCAAAACACCTAGGGACGTTGACATTAAAGGTGCTATTGTTGCTGTTGTTTCTCAGTATTTCACTTGTACATGCATCGGGACGAAAGAATGTTTGCTGAAAAAGCTGAAGCTTTCATACATTGCAAGTATTTGCAGTGATGCAGTCTAATAAATAGGAATGTAAATAAAGGAAAATGCGCATAGCCAAAGCAAATTTCATTCACAATATTGATCAATTGTTAGAACACAAGAACTTAATAGAAGCTGGAGTAGGCTATTTGACCCTTCGCCATTCATCAAAACCATGGTTGATCTTCTACTTCAACTCCACCTTCCCTATATCCCTTAATTCCCTTTGTTCCCAAAAATTTATCGAACTCTGTATTGAATATACTCAACAACTGAGCATCCACAGCTCTCTGCAGTAGAGAATTGCGAAGATTCACAATCCTTTGAGTGAAGAAATTTCTCCTCATCTCAGTCCTAAATGGTCTACCTCTTATTCTGTGACTGTGACCCCGTGTTCTAGATTCCCCAGCCAGGGGGAACATTTTCCCAGCATTAACTCTGCCAAGCCCCTGAAGAATTTTATGTTTCAATGAGATCACCTCTCATTCTTCTAAACTCAAAGGAATATAGACCGAGTCTACTCAATCTCTCCTCAGGGAAATCCCCTCATCCCAGGAACCAGTCTAGTGAACCTTCGCTGCACTCTCTCGAAACTAAGTATATCTTTCCTTAGGTAAGGAGACCAGAACTGTACACAGGTGTGGCCTCACCAATGCCCTGTATAATTTTAATAAGACTTCTTTACTCTTGTACCCTAATCCCTTTGTAACAAAAGCTAACATACCATTTGCTTTCCTAATTGCTTGCTGTACCTGCAGATTAACTTTGTGATTCATGTACAAGGACACCCAGGTCCCTCTGAGTTCAAACATTTCCCAGTTTCTCATCATTCAAAAAAGGCAAGCATATTAAGGAATACGAATCCAAGGCAAGTAGATGGAATGAAGATACAGATGAGCTGTGATCTAATTGAATGGCGGAATAGGCACAAGGGGGTGAATGGCCTTCTCCGTTCCTATGTTCCTAGTTTTCACCAAGTAATATAATTCTTGTGTGCACAGATGAAACTGCAGTTGTCAAAGGAGTTAAGCTTCTTGTTGAAATCTGAAGAAAATATTAGCAAAGCAGCCTGATGTCAATGTTCAACAGCAAATTTCAGACATACCTCAAACTGCAATATGACATTTAGTATAAACTGTTTCATAATATTCTTTTACATTTAAATTAGCTGTGCGCTGGAGGTAATGGAAATAGGATATTTCAGAGGGCCAGAGAGAACCAATGATGTGTAATCTGGGCCTTTAATGAGTATAGATTGAGATGTATGGTCATAATATTCATAGTCCAGAGACTAGAGCTAACAAATCTAGGCCGACACTCCAGTGCAGTACTGAGGGAGCGCTGCACTGTCAGAGGTACCGTCTTTCAGATGAGACGTTAAACCGAGGCCCCTTCTGCCCTCTCAGGTGAACGTGAAAGATCCTATGGCACTAGTTAGAAGAAGGGCAGTAGTGTTATCCCTGGTGTCCTGGCCATATGTATCCCTCAATCAACATCACTAAAAATAGATTATCTGGTCACTATCACATTACTTTTTTTGTGGGAGCTTGCTGTGCGCAAACTGGCTGCCATGTTTCCTATATTACAACAGTGACTACACTTCAAAATGTACTTAATCGGCTGTAAAGTGCGTTGGGATGTCCGGGCATCATGAAAGGCACTGTAGAAATGTAAGTTCTTTCTTTTTATATGTAATAATGCAAAAAAACTAAGTGTAGGAAAAATGAGCAAAGTTAATCCTTGTTCTCTTATCAGTATCATTTCTGTCTAATCAACAGTATAAAAGAGTGAAACAGTCTGGTCTCAGATCAAATTTTGCTAAAATAAACATTTAGAATCACTATGTTAATGGTCACTTATCCCTTATTACATGTATTTCTGCTTAAACTCAAACTGATAGAATTGTACCACGAAAGGTCTATGAAATATTTTCACCAGCAGGCCTGTTCAAATGGTAACTGAAACCTTGTGAATTTCAATTTCAAATCAATTTATCACTCTTTTCCTGTTCACAGATAGATCCTGGTTGCCGATTCTATGTCGGTAAGTTAAACAGTTCACGCAATATAAAAATCAGGAGTTAAAATGTAAATAGAAAATCAACCTATAACTGTAAATCATGTTATAATTCAACACACTGTTCATCAAGGAAAAGAAAGTGAAGTAATATGCCAGTAACAGTGCTCATGCTGAGGGTCAGATTCTGTTCATGGAAACCATCTGGTTCAGTCCCTTCGAGCCACACCAAACACAAATGATCTTTTAAAAAAATATCCTATTCATTAATGCATCACAGCTGCAACGAGTGTTACTTCATCTTTCCATGGTAACCTCCTTTCTGTTTCAAGGATCTGATTTCAGTTTGGTAGCAACATATTCCTCCATCAATATTGAACACATTCATGTGTTAAATATTAAGAGTTATTGCAAATTCCTGAAATAGAATAGTTTCTTTTTAATGATGGTTACATCAGAACTTGTAAATCCCGAATATATCATGTTCGGAATTTTTTTTTAATGTATATATATATGTTACAGTCTGAACTATTTCTACTGGCAGGTGGCTTAATCATGCTTTTCAGTTTTTAATAGGAAGTTAATTTAATTTCCAAAGTGTTTTTTTTTCATATTCTAAACATAGTTTAAAATTCCATTCCTTCATCAAAAATATTTGAGACAGTACAATTAAAATAGCTGTGAGGGTAGTTCTGATTTTAACAATCAGACTCCAGCTTCAGTAACTCCTCAGTCACAACTCTACTAATCCTACCAACGATCTTTCCACGATAATTAGCAAGTTCTAGGAAAGTCCTCTTAACTCTGTCCAGCTACTGACAGAGAATGTGAAAAGCACAACTAAAATACTGTTTTGCTTTCATATAGCACAAGAATTGTAAAATGATGACTGACCAAAGATAATGAGCAGGCAGTTTCCAAAATACACATTTCAAATAAGTATGAAAAAACATTCTTGGACTACTCTTCACTACATTAGTTACAAAATAATGAGTGTTTAAGGTTTTAACAACTTTGCAACCTCAGGACATCCCAAAGCGTTTTACACTTTTGAAGTGTAGTCACTGTTGTAATGTAGGAAATGTGGCAGCCAATTTGCACACAGCAATGTGATAATGACCAGATAATCTGTTTCAGTGATGTTGATTGTGGGATAAATATTGGCCAGAACATCGGGGATAACTCCCCTGCTCTTCTTCAAAATAGTGCAATAGGATCTTTTAAGTCCATTTGAGGGGGCAGATGGGTGCTCGGTTTAACCCCTTATCTGAAAGATGGCACCTCCGATAGTGCAGCTCCCTCAGCACTGCACTGGGAGTGTCAGCCTAGATTTATGTGCTTAAGTCCCTGGTGTGGGACTTGAACCCACAACCTTCTGACTCAGAGGCAAGAGTGCTACCCACTGAGTCATAGCTGACAGGAAAATAAATGTAAAAGCTGGACTATAAAATATTTATAGTTGCAACCCTTTCGCCGAAGTATTCAAAATCTGAACAGAACTTGAAGAAATTATGTTTTTAAATAAAGTGCACGCAACGAAAATCACATTAAATTCAAAATTGTAAAAATAAAAGATTGACCATCATCAACTCTGCTTGACTGCTACTCTTTGTCACAAAGTAAATTTTTACTACTTTTCCTTTCTTCAGTATTTATAAACTGTGCACTTGGCATTGGCACTAGTAATATCCGCTTATGAATTTTAGGAATGGAATAAATAGGCAGTTCAGCTAGTAATTGTGCGAACACAAGCATCAAGTACGTTTTGTGAAAGTGAGTCCATTGTCGGATGAGAGGAAGTTCCTTACAAGTCTGATTGAAACCTCATGGAGTCCAACTTATTTGCTGCAGTTACCTAACAGCAACTGTTGCTGCTGCTGCCAGCAGTCCCCTGCACGGCACTGCAATCAAGTAACTGAGATGTCTCTACTGCCTCCGGAGGGTCCAAGACTAATTTCAAGAGTTGGTTTCTGCTAACATCTCTGGAGGCAATGGCGTCCCTGGCAGCAATATAAACATTGCTACTGAAATGCAGAGAGCTCGTTTTTTTTTCTAGTTGCTCGCCAGAAAGAAAGTTTATAATCGCGCGTAGGAACAGGCTGACTCGTCCTCTGTTGGAGTTGAGCAAAAAAAAATTCCACTGCATGTTTAGAACAGCTAATCCAAGGTTCATCCCAAGCAGACTTAATATAACGGGCACTCACCAAATTTATTGAAACGAAAAGGAAATGAACATTAATGTGTCTTTGGAAATGGCAAAGGAAGAAAATCCTTTAGTTTCAGAACGGAACATGTAACTTCGATCATCGCCATTGCACTAAAACAAATGGCATACCTGAAGTAATGACAGATATTTCTTAACTTCAAAAATTCAAAATGACTGACAGCATCACTATCTAATGTCTTGGATGGATGCCCGAGTACCCTTGTTCCAACTATTCCTAAAGCTTAACTGAATTTAGAGGCAATTTCTGCATTTTACAAAAACACTGATTCAGCCTCAACTGGAGTATTGTGCCCAATTCTGGGCACCGCACTTTAGAACGGATGTCAAGGACTTAGCGAGGGCGCAGAAAAGATTTACAAGAATGGTTCCAGGGATGAGGGACTTCAGTTACCTGGACAGACCGGAGAAGCTGGGGTTGTTCTCCTTAGAGCAGAGAAGGTTGAGAAGAGATTTGATAGAGATGTTCAAAATCATGAGGGATCTAGACAGAGTAGATAGAGAAACTGCTCCCATTAATGGAAGGGTCAAGAACCAAAGGACTCAGATTTAAGATGATTGGCAGAAGAACCAAAGGCGACATGAGGAAAAAACTTTTTTATGCAGTGAGTGGTTGGGATCTGGAATTCACTGCCTGAAAGGGTGATGGAGGCTGACTCAGTCATGGCTTACAAAAGGGAATTGGATAAGTACCTGAAAGAAAACTATTTGCAGGGCTAAGGGGAAAGAACGGGGGAGTGGGACTGGCTTAAGTGTTCTTGCAGAGAGCCGGCACGGGCTCGACGGGCCGAATGGCCTCCTTCTGCGCTTAACCATTCTATGATTCTTTTTAAAAAAAAAAGGTCAAATGTTCTTGTAAAATAAGGGTGGTGTGTCAATCAGGCCAAATGATATGTCAATCATGTGACTGATAGTTCTCCATACAGAAGCTGGCATTATTAACATTAATACTAAATTGTTGTTTTTCACTAGTTCATTGCCCATGACGTTGCAGATAGGGAGTCAGGACTGTAGGGAATGCTGTTATAAAGTTCCTTAAGGGTGTGATTAGAAATGGAGCTCGGCTGAAATCTGGGAGAGAGAGAGAGCCAGATGCTAAGAATCCTGGTTGCTCTAGGATAACAATGGGATCTCGGTATTCTTGGTAAACCCGAGTGGTCAAGGCCTTAACTTGAAGATAGTGTTTCGGCGTTTCATGTGGAATTGTTTAGTTATTTTGTTATTAAAGGCTGAGAAGTTACAACCAGAACCACAACCAACCACTTGATATGTCTGGGTCTTTTTGCTGCTCCGTGGTTAACCTGGGATCATTGACATGTCTGATCAAAGTGACCGGCATCTAAGGGGGTAGACTCTTGCAATACATGTGTCACTTAGACCGGTATGATAAAAGTCAAGGAGGTTTACTTAAAAATTAAAGGCACAAAAGATTATTTTTTTGACACAAATATGTAGTTGAAAAGCTGGTGAAAAAGAGCATTCCAGGATTTCTCAAAATGTCAAGAGGGAGAGCTTACGGAAGTTTGGAGACTTTTGAACTATACAAGCCAAATGCAGGTGTATGCTAAAAATGTCATTGAATATACAAGTAGTAAGGAGGTTCCCTGAGAATAATAGAAGGAAGATTTGAACTAGCTCTAGTCCAAATATAGCTACAAACACACAAAGTGAATCTATCCAAATATAGAACCAACTTGTATTTATACAGCACATTTCATGAACTCGAGGCATCCCAAAATGCTTCACAGCAAATTAAACACTTCTGAAATCTAGGCACTGTTGCAATGTAGGGAAAATGGCAGCCAATTTGCGACAGCAAGCTCCCACAAACAGCAATGAAATTAATGACCAAATAATTCATTTTTGATGGTGACGCTTTAAAGATAAACATTGGCCAGGATACCAGAAGAACTCCCCTGCTCTTCTTCAAATACCACCACGGGACCTTTTACATCCACCTGAGGGGGAACATGTGGCTTTGGTTAATGTCCCATCCCAACAATAGCACCCTCGACAGTACTGCACTGAAGTATCCAGGACAAATCACATCAAAGGGCCTAACCTCGCTGCTCTGACATCCCAGGAAACCAATACAATCATCCCAGAGGACCTCAAGGTCACCAGTTATGTAAATTCGTTGCCTAGAATCATTGCTAAAGATGAAAGTGTATCAGTCATAAGCTAAAGTATGGAAACTATTCAATAGATACCGTTACATGATGGAATTCGCTGCCTCAGAGAGCTGTGGAAGCTGGGCCATTGAATAAATTTAAGACAGAGATAGAGAGTTTCTTAACCGATAAGGAAATAAGGGGTTATGGGGAGTGGGCAGGAAAGGGGACCGGAGATCATGATCAAATCAGCCATGATCGTATTAAATGGTGGAGCAGTCTCGAGGGGCCGTATGGCCTACTTCTGCTCCTATTTTTTATGTTCTTATGAATTTCTTGTAAAAAAATGGAAGAACTCTCCTTGACCTTAAAATAGCACCATTGTCCAACTGAGGCTGCCATCAACGTTCTAGGCCATAGAGGCTGTCCTTATTTTTATATTACTGTTGGGTAAAGGTGTCACGCTGTAATTGGATTCCCCTGTCAGTGGTGGCACTGAAAATTGAAAACACAATTAGCAGATGTAAGATTTTTGATTTTTACAGATAAATGCATCCGTTACTATTCTAGACTTGTCCTTCCTGGAACATCGTGAGCGAAGGTGTGGCGAATGAGTGTACAGGGTCCAGAAGAGCTGAGGGCCCAGGGGCAGCACAGACCAGCCCACACTGCGATATGTGTGCGAACTAGGTCCGTGCAGCAGAGCAGGTCTCCAGTCGTCCTGGTTCAACCCTTGCCACTGGATAAAGGCTCTGTCGAGCCCGTGTGGTGGCTGATGTGCAACGGACACCACATGTTAAAAAAAATCCACGCACAGGCATCTTCCACCCCCTCAATTGGAGTTCAGGACTGGAACATCGGGTCCTTCATTGAAACATCTGTGAACTCTTGTGGAAGCAAGTCATCCTCTTTTGAGGGACCGCTTATGATGAGACGTCTGCCTTATTTCCGCACATGCTCTTCGGGTGTGCACTAAGTGCCCAAATAACTCAAAGGTCCCACAGTTGTTAGTGAATTGTGGTCAACCCAGGAATGGAAATATGTGTCATACCTCACTGCTGGTTATGACATACATTTTATTGGAACAAGTTCAAAGTACAATTTTTAAAACAAAGTTGCATCATCGCAAGTGCCAAGATAAAAATGACTCCACAGGTCAGGTCTGGAAATGGTGGCGGTATTCATACTGCACTACTTATGATGGTGAAGTGTAATCATTTCTTTGTCAGGTGCCTCAGGTCACTATATCCCGTGTGTTAACAGTGACAGCTATGGCTCAGTGGGTCGCACTCTCGCCTCGGAGTCAGAAGGTTGTGGGTTCAAGTCCCACTCCAGGGACTTGAGCACAAAAAATCTCGACGGACACTCCAGTCTAGTGCTGAGGGAGTGCTGCACTGTCGGAGGTGCCGTCTTTCGAATGAGACGGTAAACCAAGGCCCAGTCTACTCTCTCAAGTGGACGTATAAGATCTCATGGCACTATTTCAAAGAAGAGCAGGGGAGTTAAACCCGGTATTCTGGCCAATATTTATCCCTCAATCAACATAACAAAAAAACAGATTATCTGGTCATGATCACATTGCTGTTTGTGGGAGCTTGCTTGTGCGCAAATTGGCTGCCGTGTTTCCCACATTACAACAGTGACTGCACTGCACTCCACAAGTACTTCATTGGCTGTAAAGCGCTTTGAGACGTCTGGTGGTCGTGAAAGGTGCTATATAAATGCAGGTTTTTCCTTCTTTCTGGCTTCAGAAATAGTCAAGGCGGGTAAACATGTTGATTTAAATTACCTTAAATATGTGACCTGCTAGAGATTATGGCACCGATTACAACTTGAGGCATGTTCAGGGCGGGTAGGGTGCAAGGGCGGGCAGGTGTTGCCCATGGACTCATCAGCGTGATGCCTGGGCCATTTTAACTCCCACTAGGAACCTTTCAAAAATTAAACAATGTACTCTTTAACTGGGCCTCTTCCGGACCGATGCTACTAGCCACGATTCGCGCATCTCATAGTCACACCAGGGGTGCAAATTATCTTGCCAATTCAATATTTATGAGGCCCTCATCTGCCTGCAATGGGTGGCCACCATGCTCTCGAAAATCTGGGACTTAAAATGGCGGTGGGGAGGGAAGGCGAACTTTGAAGGAGTGCAACAGATTCAGCCCAGCCATCATAGGAATATAAGAGCAGGAGTAGGCCATATAGCACCTCGAGCCTGCGCCTCCATTCAATGAGATCATGGCTGATCTGTGACTTAACTTCATATACCCACTTTTGCCCCACATCCTTCAATACCAGTTTAACACTCCCCCTCCACACCATTCCTGCAATGTTTAAATCGGGGATAATAAATCGGTTGGAATTAACTGTTTAAAATTTTGCCAAAAGTTTTGCTAACAGTAAATTTCAAAGTGGTCACCTGTGCAATCATTGTGAGGTCGACTATTTAACTGAAACCTCATGACTGTTTGCACTGTGTCGAGAAAAGCACGTGCATCCCGTAACCAATGTGAGATTTAAAACTCCAAAAATCACAGCGTAACGCTTCAAAGACTGAACGAGTTTGAGTTCTTAAAACCATTTTCTTTTACAAACGTCTGAAGAGTTGACAGCTTTAAATCTTGATCAGGTGACACATTCTTCTTTTAAATATGAAGAGAACTCCAAATGATTCAAAATGCATGTCACCAGAGGTTACACGAATGAGAAATCACTACTATTTTTGGTCCATTCCAGTCTGCTTAAGTTACTAATTTGAACTTTTCATCCTACATTATTATTGCTATCTCTCAATTGGGAAAAAAAACCCACAGAAAAAGGCTTCAATTTCTGTCACTATTCATATAGTTTATAGTGTAGGTATCCAAGCTTACCTTTGTGGGCCACAATGATGCATGGAGGCTGAGGTGAGTAGGTCCACACAAAGTTTAAACCATGTTATTAATTTGCATTTATCACAAATTGCCAACAGTAACAAATTTTAGTGTCCTGATTTAGAATTTAATCCCCAATGAGGTTACAGTGCTAAAAGCAGTCGTTTCCAAACCTTCTGGCCTACGAAATTCAAACAGAACAAACTAAAGAAAGTAAGTCTTGCATTTCGCCTTTCCGTGACCTCAGGACATCCCAAAGCGCTTTACAGCCAATGAAGTACTTTTTGAAGTGTAGTCACTGCTGTAATGTAGATAACGCAGCAGCCAAATTGCGCACAGCAAGGCCTCACAGGCAGCAATGTGATAATGACTGGATAATCTGTTTTAGTGATGTTGGTTGAGGGCTAAATATTGGCCAGGACATCGGGGACGACTAGCAAATATTTTAATTTATTGAATTGGCCAGTGTTAAATGTTCTAAAAGTTGAGTATTCCGAAGTCACATCAAGTAATCAGGAAGGCAAATGGAACATTGGCCTTTATTGCAAGAGGGATAGAGTATAAAAGCAGGTAAGTCCTGCTACAACTGTACAGGGTATTGGCGAGGCCACACCTGGAGTACTGCGTACAGTTTTGGTCCCCATATTTAATGAAGGATATACTTGCATTGGAGGCTTTTCAGAGAAGGTTTACTGGGTTAATTCCGGAGATGAGAGGGTTGACTTATGAGGATCGGTTGAGTAGGTTGGGCCTATACACATTGGAGTTCAGAAGAATGAGAGGTGATCTTATTGAAACAATGAGGGAGCTCGGCAAGGTGTATAGAGAGAAGATATTTCCACTAATAGGGGAAACGAAAACTAGGGGTCATCGGGCTCAAAATTGGCCCACCTCTTTTTTCGGCACACTCACCGGAGATGCGGCGCTTTTCTGCGTTGAAAAGTGCTCTGGAAAAAAAAAAAAAATCGCTCCCCACTTTGGCCGCTGTCCAGCCTCTCCTGGGTCTTTGCGCAGCGTGGCCAGCCGGGTCGGGGGCGGAGCCAGCGTCCCGCGCTGAAAACAGTGCCAGGGCGTCTGCACATGCGCGTTGGAGTGTGCACGCATGTGCAGTAGCTCCTTGCCCCCAGCGTGGGACCCAATCATCATCATCATCATACCGGCTACTGGTGCGTCCCGCCCCTATCCCAGGCCGAGTGGCCGACTGCACAGGGCGGCCCGCTGCCTTCCCAGGCTGAAGATGAAAGTAGGGTAGAACTTACTTCGATTTTTTATTTGGATATTTTGAAAAAATTATGTAAATATGTTTTGTCTCTTGTGAATAGTGGTGACCATTTGTCAAGCCTATTCACCTGGTGTTATTGTGAAAGAAGAACATAAGTGACGGAGGAACACTGAGAGAATATCTTATTTATTGAAGTAGACTTTATTTAGATAATATGGACACAATTTTGGCCCAGTATAATCATTGCAAACAAATAGTTGTTTAAATTAGTTGAGAGATTCGGGCAATTTAATTCAACTATCTTTTACTTATTTTATTTTTGTCGTTTAAGCTTTCATGAATGCTTCTGTTGTATAATAAATTAACTTTGCAAAGTTTGTATATGATATCCTGTATAGCTGTTTGATCCTATTCACATTCTTTAGCCAAGTCATTAAAGTTCTGCTGGCCTCCGATGTACCAACCTGCGCTGATTACTGAACTCCCCGCAAGGGTTTTCACAAGCGGCCACATACGCTGGCCTAAGTAGATTTGGAGTAACTATTAAGTGGCTTAAATGGCCAAAACTGGTAGCACCCTTTTTGAGAAAAACTAAACTAAACTAAAAGAATCGTAACTAACTCACTTGCACTGGCGCAAACTGAATGTGCAAAATGGGGATTTTTAAGATACTCCAGAAAAATCAAGTTGCTCCAAAAAAAACGAAGCAACTCCTGGCCAGTTTTGAGCCCATTGCCTTAGAATAAGGGGCCGCCCATTTAAAACTGAGATGAGGAGAAATTTCTTCTCTCAGAGTTGTAAATCTATGGAATTCTCTGCCCCAGAGAGATGCAGAGGCTGTCAGTGAATATATTTAAGGCGGAGATAGTAGGATTTTTGAGCGATAAGGGAATAAAATTATGGGGTGTGGGCAGGGAAGTGGAGCAGAGTCCTTGATCAGATCAGCCATGATCTTATTAAATGGCGGAGCAGGCTCGAGAGGCCAAATGGCCTACTTCTGCTCCTATTTCTTACGTTCTTATCATTTTCCCCCACTGCATGCTTTAGAACTGGCAGTCAAAGGTAGCCTAGAAGCAAGTTCTGCTACTGCAACAGCATGAATGAAGGCAGCAGTAGAATTTCCCGCTCATGAGGAGACTGAACCAGAACCTTAAGATCTCACAATTCTGCACAAAATATCTATCATTACTGTTCAATCATTCTAAAGAATAAACTGGAGGAACAAAGGTTCAGTAGATTATAATTCCCCTTAATGTTTAATAGTTCTACTCTCACATTTTTGTAAAATATAGAAATCTAAGGGAAAGGCCAGCTCACATCCAAGCCATCTTTAAGGTTGAAACAAAAAATGAGGTCCATCAAGAATTTTCCTTCTTCCAAAGAAAGCAAAGAAATCTTCTATTTACCTGCAGCATCTGTGAGAAATATGCTGACCATTAAAATGCTCTTCATGTGTGTTCAACAAGAACAAAATTTGCACAGTTTTCGTACAATGAAAAAAAATCCAAGATCAATAATAAGCACTTTTTAAAATGAGGTCTGGTCACAGAGCTATCTGGGAATTTTAGCCAAATAGATTTATGTCCAAATCAGAAATTAATAACAATCAGAAAATCATGATTTTCCCACTGCTTAAAGCTATATGTTCTCAGTAAGTATGAGTCTATGGGCTCAATTTTGGCCGAGCCCGTTTTTCGTCACACTTACCGGAGTTGCGCCGCTTATGTACGTTCCCAGATGCGGCAAAAAAAAAATGCTGGAACTTTGGCCACTGTCTGGCCTCTTCACTGCAGTCGCGCAGCGTGGCCAGTCATTCTGCGCTGGAAAGTGTGCCGGGACATCTGCACATGCGCAGTGATTCGTGATGTTCGCGCATGCGCAGTAGCTCTGCGAGTCTGTAACAACAGTCCCAATTGATGTAGGTCTCTCTGTCAGCGCGAGGTTCTTCCTCCCTCTCATCAGCCTTGTGCTGTTTCTCCTTACGCTGCCGCCATTTTGCCATCTCATTGGTGCTGAATTTACATCATTTCCTCTCTTCGAATCTGTGTTGCTGGGCTCCTTTAGGTAAAATTCTCCATCTCATAAATTCTGTCTCCTTTGTTGGGCTCGGGGCAGGCAGGAGAACTGATAGAAATCATCGGCAGGCAGGAGCACTATCAGTTCTCCTGCCTGCCCCTAGCCCAGGCCGAGTGGCCTCCAGCGTCGGCCCGCTACCTTCCCAGGCCGAGTGCAGAAAGGTGAATTGCAGTTTGAAGATGAAGGTAGGACTTCCATTTTTTATTTCTTATAGAATTGTTAGTAGTTTTTGTTTGCAAACATTGCTTAGGGTAAGGCTTGGTTGGTTTATGTGCAGATCCTCCCTGCCCTAGCCCTGGTCGAGTGGCCTCCGATGTATCTACATGCGCCGATTTCTTTATCTCTCCACAAGGTTTTCTCAAGTGGCCACATACTCTGGCCTAAGTAGAAATGGAGTAACTATTAGCTGGCCAAAGTTGCCGAAATGGGCAGAACTGGCGTCGGTGGCTGGTAATGTCCCCTTTTGAGAAAAAAAACTAACCTAAAAAAAACATAACTAAGTGAGTTACGCTGGTACAAATTGATTGGGGAAACTGGGGATTTTTAAGTTAAGCCAGAAAAAGGTTACTCCAAAAAAAAATGGATCAACTCCTGGCCCAAATTGAGCCCTAAGAGTGGACTCTGTTTTAAAAAATAAAATCTGGATTCTAAATCTATAGCAGGGGTGTCCAACCTTTTGGAACATAAGAACGTAAGAAACAAGAGCAGAAGTAGCCTGCTACACCATTCAATAAGATCATGGTTGATCTTCAAACTCAAATCTCTTTCTCCAATTTCCATATCCCTTGATTCCCCCAGACTCCAAAAATCTATCTATCTCAGCTTTGAATATACTCAACAACTTAGCATCCATTGCCCTCTGGGGTAGAGAATTCCAAAGATTCACAACCCTGAGTGAAAAGATTCCTCATCACGGTGTTAAATGGCCTACCCCTTAACCTGAGACTATTCACCCGCGTTCTCAACTCTCCAGAAAGCCTCTCAGCTGCCCTGTTAATCCCCCTCATAGGTTCCAATGAGTTCACCTTCCATTCTTCTAAACTCCAGAGATTGTAGGCCAAATTTACTCAATCTCTTCTCATAAGACAACCCTCTCATCCCAGGAAACAGCCTCGTGAACCTTTGTTGCACACCCTCAAATAAGGTGGCCAGAACTGTGCACAGCACTCCAGGTGTGGTCTCACCAAAGCCCTGTACAATTGTAGCAAGATTTCCTTACTCTTGTACTCAGGGGACTATGTCCATCTGCTACAAGTATTGGGGGCTGCATATGATTAAACTGCTTTTGGGTCACATAGCATCAGAAGTCAATGCCATGCCCAACAGTGTCACTTTCCTTTCCAGTAGACATTTTCCATATTCATTGGAGAAGCACTCAAAATCATTCCAAACATCACATGATTTATGAGTGTTGGTAACAACATGTGGCATGTATATCGTGAAGCTAAAAAAAGTGAACCCCCTCCTCTCCACACACTAAAATTATCTGCTTGGAGCTCCTTCTTCCTCAGCTGGTGTGGGCTGTTCCACACTGCTGTCTGTGCCATTGCCTCAACAGCCTTTTCTACTACTCACTCTCTGAAGTTGCTGTTTCTTCTCCCGCTGGTTGAGTTGTTTTGAACTTCCCAGACTGGAGGACGAGCGAACACCGCTGCCTCAAATTCACTAATACAATAGCGGGCTTTTTTTACCAATCTTCCAGGCCAAAAAGTTCAAAATGCTGCCGTCAGTGGGGGTAGAAACTAAAGTGCGCAAACAAACAAACAAACAAACAAATACAAAATAACCTTTGCGGATTGTACATTAGGAGATGGCCCAAGGGCTGTGGCTTCAACAACCCCAGTTTGTAACCACTTTAATTTATATAGCGCCTTTAAAGTAGTTAAAAGTTCCAAGGCGCTTCACACATGCATTACCAAACAATATTTGGCCCGGAGCCACAGAAGGAGATATTAGGACAGAAAGAGGTAGGTTGGCATGCAGGTACAGCAGGCGGTTAAGAAAGCAAATGGCATGTTGGCCTTCATTGCGAGGGGATGTGAGTACAGGGGCAGGGAGGTGTTACTACAGTTGTACAGGGCCTTGGTGAGGCCACACCTGGAGTATTGTGCACAGTTTTGGTCTCCTAACTTGAGGAAGGACATTCTTGCTATTGAGGGAGTGCAGCGAAGGTTCACCAGACTGATTCCCGGGATGGCGGGACTGACATATCAAGAAAGACTGGATCAACTGGGCTTGTATTCACTGGAGTTCAGAAGAATGAGAGGGAATCTCATAGAAACGTTTAAAATTCTGACGGGTTTAGACAGCTTAGATGCAGGAAGAATGTTCCCAATGTTGGGGAAGTCCAGAACCGGGGTCACAGTCTAAGGATAAGGGGTAAGCCATTTAGGACCGAGATGAGGAGAAACTTCTTCACCCAGAGAGTGTGAACCTGTGGAATTCTCTACCACAGAAAGTTGTTGAGGCCAATTCAGTAAATATATTCAAAAAGGAATTAGATGTAGTCCTTACTGCTAGGGGGATCAAGGGGTATGGCGAGAAAGCAGGAATGGGGTACTGAAGTTGCATGTTCATCCATGAACTAATTGAATGGCGGGGTAGGCTCGAAGGGCTGAATGGCCTACTCCTGCACCTATTTTCTATGTCTTGTTCAGGAGCATCTTAAAAGAGGAGAGAGAGAGAGAGAGAGAGAGTAGAAAAGCAGAGAAGTTTAGGGAGGGAATTCCAGAGCTTCGGCCCAAGGCAGCTGAAGGCACGGTCGCCAATGGTGGAGTAGTAAATATCGAGGATGCGCAAGAGGCCAGAATTGGACAAGTGTAGAAATCTTGAAGGGTTATAAGAACATAAGAAATAGGAACAGGAGTAGGCCATACGGCTCCTTGAGCCTGCTCCGCCATTCAATAAAATCATGGCTGATCTGATCATGGACTCAGCTCCACTTCCCTGCCCGCGCCCCATAACCTCTTATCCACTTATCGTTTAAGAAACTGTCAATTTCTGTCTTAAATGTATTCAATGTTCCAGCTTCCACAGCTCTCTGAGGCAGTGAATTCCACAAATTCACAACCCTCAGAGAAGAAATTTCTCCTCATCTCGGTTTTAAATGGGCGGCCCCTTATTCCAAGATCGTGCCCTCTAGTTGTAGTCTCCCCCATCAGTGTAGGGCTGGAGCAGGTTACAGAGATAGGGAGGGGCGAGGCCATGGAGGGATTTGAAAACAAAGATGAGAATTTTAAAATCAAGGCGTTGTCTAACCAGAAGCCAATGTAGGTCACAATGTGGCCCGCCCAACGGAGCTGGTCAAGTGCTTCAATGCTGGGGCTGATGATGATGATGATGAATAGGTGAACGGGACTTGGTGCGAATTAGGATATGGGCAGCAGGGATGAAACCATCCTGAAAAGTACTATTTAATTTTTTTTTTAAATGAACAGCACAATATCAGCACATCTGTACCTAGGATTGGCACCACCTACCTGAAGAGTTAGCCGTTTGACTGCATCCCATACTAATCCAATGAATTCTTTCATTCGGTCCTCTCGACTGCTCCATTCTTCAGAGCTTTGCATTACTTTTATTGGTACAGAGAGTGGGCGAGATTCTTGAACAAGAACAAATGATAGTTGCAATTTAATAACAAAAAGCAAACATATAGAAGCATTATCCGCACTGCAAATAAATTACAGCTTTA